>NW_004443995.1:1272541-1293625 GCF_000243295.1 Trichechus manatus latirostris
TTGTTCCCCTTAATTTTCTGTGCTGAGTCGTTTTTCTTTATGTATTTTTTTTTCATCTTTTTCATTGTTGTTGATTTTGTGTTCGCTGAGTCTTAATTTTTTGTGTGTGTGTTTTATTTTGATTTATAAGATTGTTAGTTTCGTTTGTGGTTACCTTAATATTTACCCCTATTTTTCTAAGTATATACCAGTCTTTTATTACTTTATATCACCTTGACTTCCTCTCCATATGAAAAATCTATGTCTACATTTTTTAATTCCCTCTGTTTTGTTTTAATGTCATTTTTTACATATTGATATCTCAGTTTCCCTATTTTCAATGTTTTAGGTTTGATGTATTTTTGTGACTTCCCTATCTGAGTAGATATCTGGTTGCTCTGCCCTGTGTTCTAATCTTGCGTTGTTAGCTGATGTTACTGATTTTCTAACTGTAGGACTCCCTTTAGTATTTCTTGTAATTTTGGTTTGTTTTTTGCAAATTCCCTAAACTTCTGTTTATCTGGAAATTTTGCCATCATATTTGAGAGACAGTTTTGCTTGATATATAATTCTTGGCTGGCAATTTTTTCCATCAAGGCTTTATATATATCATCCCATTGCCTTCTTGCCTGCATGGTTTCTGCTAAGTAGTCCAAGTTTATTATAATTGACTCTCCTTTGTAGATGACTTTTCTTTTAACCCTAGCCACTGTTAAAATTCTTGCTTTATCTTTGGTTTTGGCAAGTTTGATTATAATATGTCTTGGTGACTTTCTTTTGGGATCTACCTTATGTGGGGTTCAATGAGCATCTTTGATAGATATCTTGTCATCTTTTATGATATCAGGAAATTTTCTGCTAACAAATCTTCAACAATTGTCTCTGTATTTTCTGTTATCCCCCTGTTCTGGTACTCCAATCACTCGTAGGTTATTTCTCTTGATAGAGTCCAACATGACTCTTAGAGTTTCTTCATTCTTTTTAATTCTTATTTCTGATTTTTCCTCCAATAAGTTGGTGTCAAGTGCTTTATCTTCAGTGTCACTAATTCTGACTTCTACTGCCTCAATTCTGCTCCTATGACTTTCTATAGAGTTGTCTAAGTCTGAAATTTTATTGTTAATCTGGATTTCTGATTGCTGTCTCTTCATGGATTCTTGCAGCCTATTAAATTTGTCATTATGCTCTTGAATAACTTTTTTAAGCTCTGCTACTGCTTTGTCTGTATGTTCTTTGGCATTCCCTGCGTTGTGTGAATTTTCTTTTCTAATTTCTTTAAGAGCTCTGTGTATTAATCTTTTGTATTCTGCCTCTGGTAATTCCAAGAAATTTTCTTCCTCCAGAAAATTTCTGGATTCTTTATTTTGGGAGCTTGCTGAAGCCATCATGGACTGCCTCTTTATGTGATTTGATATTGACTGTTGTCTCCAAGCCATCAATAAGTTATTATAATTTTATTTTATATTTGTTTAGTGTGTCCTAGCTTCTTGTTTTATTTTGTTTTGATATGCCTAAATAGGCTGTTCGTGTGTGCTAGTTTGATTAGTGGTGCCTTTGAAGCTCTCACGTCCTGTCACCAGGTAGTTAGGTCTGTAACTAAGTGTGTGTGCCCAGGGGTCCGTTAAATTTTCCTGTATGGTTTCAGCTCAGGTGTCCAGGCCGTCGGTCACCAAGTGTGTGGTGCAGGCTCTCACCTACAGTCTTAGAGAGGCATGGGTGATTGGTGTAGGCACAGGTATCTGGCTGCAGTAGGGGGTCACGCACTGAGCAAGGAGGGGGCTGATGGCTGCCTGAGTGTCTGAAAGGAAAGCATATCCCCATTCCTTAGAGCAAGTAGGTAGGTGAGTTTTGTAGCCAGACTATGAGCACCCTACTCTTTTGGCTGAAGGACTGGGGGGCACCACTTATTCTTGGACCCCTGTAGCAGGTAGCTAGGTGGCATGGGTGGAGCCACCAGTCCTAAAGCCCCTGATGCAGACAGGTAAGGCACCTGCTTAAAGGGCAGAGCAGTGTCAAGCGTCACAAATGTGCCACTTCATAGCTGAAACAGTTGAAGTTAGACTTCAGGTGTTTACCCTGTTGTACTGTGGTAGTGAGGGCTTATGCTGTTGAGATGGGTCCACACAAGTCTATACAGGGGTGGAAGGCACTCAAAGTCTGTGGACCCCTTATGCCTGTGCCTAGGCAAAGGAGCTGTGCCAACACTGAGTTCCCTGTTTGTTAATTTGTTCCCTCTGCAAGGCCAGGAGAATGGGTCAGGGCAGCTTATGGGATCTACCCCCAGCCCAGGGGACTCAGAGATCACTGAAGCTGACTGACCTGCTGCAGAGTGGGGAGGGAGGAGGTAAATTGGAGAGAGGTATTTCCCAAATGGTTTTTTTTTTTTTTTAAAAATCCTCGCAAAAGGCCACACGCGTGTACTTATCTTTAGCCCCTTGGGTTCTGCTTTTCCCTTGTTCAGAGTGTCCAAGTAGAATCTCTGCTGTTGGATCTCTCTCAATGTGGAAACTTCCTCCCGAGCTAGCGAGTGGAGCTGTATGCCCGCCTCTCTGCACAATCTGAGCCCATCTGGGCTGAAGGGCTGAGGCTCCTGCCTGGTCAGGTCAGGCAAACTCCTCGCTGCTTTCAAACCCTCTCTCCCTCCCCCCACCACTCAGTCTGATCCCTCAACTTTGCCTTGTTCAGGGCTCCTAGATATTCATATTCAATCAATCAAATCACTTGTTTTTCCAGGTATGTCTTTGTTGTAAGAGGGACATAGGAAGCAATCTACTCCACCTTCTTGGCCCCACCTCCTTTCTGAGGATTTTTAATGAAATCCATTTAGCTTATTTTGAAGCACAGTCCATATTACAGAATTATAAGAGTAAGGAATACTCTTCATACTAGCTCAGGAATTTAGATAGAGTAAGAGGTCTTTTTAAATTTTGTCTAAGCAAATCTCTGAGAGCAGATAGCTGAAAACATTGCCCACAAACCTTGAGTTTAAGGTAATCTGACTTCACAGAAATAAATCCTCAGCTCTTGAATGTGCGTTCTGTGGGGGAAGAAAAAGCCTGAAGGACAATAAAGGAAGCCTGCAAGTCACATGGAATCCCCTTCCAAGGCTGTGGCTACCTGCTCTGTGAGTGGCCAGCTGAGCACTCACCTGACCACAGGGTGGTGTTGTCCAGGGACATTGTGATTTGTACCTGAAAACAATAAGCTACTTTGCCAAAGTCCTAGTACTGATTTAACACCTGTCATGGATTGAATTATGTCCCCCCAAAAATGTGTCAGTTTGGCTGGGCCATGATTCCTGGTACTGTGTGATTTTCCTATGTGTTGTAAATCCTGCCTCTATGAAGTTAATGAGGGAGGATGGGTGGCAGTTGTGTTAGTAAGGCAAGACTCCGATCTACAAGATTGGATTGTGTCCTGAGGCAATCTCTTGAGATATAAAAGAGAGAAGTGAGCCGAGAGACAGGGGGACCTCATAACATCAAGAAAGCAGTGCTGGGAACAGAGCACGTCCTTTGGACCGGCGTCCCTGTGCAGAGAAGCTCCTAGTCCGGAGGAACACCAACGAGAAGAAGGCCGACAGAGAGATAAAGGCTTCCCCTGGATCTGACGCCCTGAATTTAGACTTTTAGCCTACTTTGACTGTGAGGAAATAAACTTCTCTTCATTAAAACCATCCACTTGTTGTATTTCTGTTATGGCAGTACTAGATGACTAAGACACCACCTCTAGCTAGAAGAAAGAGTAAAAAACCTGCAATATCTTTAAGCAATTATTAAAGACTTAAGCAGCATCAACTAGGAATGATGGAAAGTAAACCAAAATCCAAAATCTATGATCCATTGTCATCGAGCTGATTCTGACTCATAGTGACTCTATAGGACAGAGTAGAACTGCCCCATACGGTTTCCAAGAGAAACCGGTGGATTCGAACTGCTGAACTTTCAGTTAACAGGCAAGCTCTTAACCACTGAGCCAAGGGCTGTAATGGTGCCCAAGAATTTTTAAGTCTATTTTCTCACAAAAAACATTAGATCCTTAATAATCCTTCCCAAAATGGATGCATGCCTACAGTCTAATGCAACCCCAAGACTTCCCCTTCTCTCTTGACTTTGCTCTTTCATTTATTTTTTCAGATGCACTTGTGGAAACGTCAAATGCAGGGCACATTTTTGTTTGATACAGTTACACCTCTGCTGTGTGCAATTTGTTGCTAGGCTATAAATTCTCCTATAGAAACATGCACACACTTGGGTTCAAGTCCTTGTGAACAAAACCTTGGGCCATCATATGCAGTTTGATGAAGTATAATAGGTATGATTCTTTCATAAATACTATAATTTTTTTTAAATGTCTTCTCATTGCTTTTTATAAAAATATTTTTTTGTTAATACTACAATATTTATAATACAAGTTTTTTGAAAAGATATATTGGTATTTGGTTACCTAATTATTTTAATATATCAAATAGAAATCATTGATACTTTAGGGTCATATATTATGCTTTAATTTGACAAAAAAAAATTGACATTTACTCAATTCCTCTGCTTTATGATTCAGAGAATGGCTGTGCTTTCTGCCTGATTTAAAATTGTGGCCTTCTCTCCTAAACCACACGACATTCTTTATCAGTTCCCTGTTTCTGCTTTGTTTTTCTCATTTATCATTTTCTAATATTATTTATTTTTTAAAATTATTATCTGTTTCCCTAATTGAACGTAAGTCACAAAACAGCAGGACTGTATTTTATTCACTGCTCTATTTCCAGCACCTAAACCTATTGCCGTTGAGTCGATTCTGACTCATAGTGACGCTACAGGACAGAGTAGAACTGTCCCGTAAGATTTCCAAGGCTTTATGGAAGCTAACTCTCACATCTTTCTCCTGTGAGACTGGTGGGTTCGAACTGGCAACCTTTTGGTTAGCAGCAGAGTGCTTAACCACTGCACCAACAGGGCTCCTATGGATGCATAGTAGGTACTCAATACATTTTGTTAGACTATTGAAACCAGAGATTTCCGGTTATTGAGAGAATCATCTTCCAGTGATTTGATTTGACTTTTTTTTTAAACTTGTATTGTGAAAGTAAATTATTAAATGAATTATTAAACAATGGGGGTTGGAAGGCATTTTAATGAGGATAATTTACATTTTATGAATTTAAAATTCAATCAAAAGCAAACAAGTAGCAAATTCCCAGATTTGGAAGATACTTTGATGAGATTAAGTTGGATTGAGAAGCATCAATTATAATCTCACTGCATTTGTAGTGCTATTTTCCCAGTGGACTTCTGCAGAATTTTCTTCTTTGAACAAACTGCACCCTCTACTGCCCCTTTTTGGTATAGTTCATTGTTTAAAGATTCTAAAATGCCCCAGAATTGCTTGAGATTTTTACCTCCAGTGTCTTATTTGATAATTAAACTCTAAAGTCTAGAAAGAAGGTTAGTAAATATGATGTGAATTACGCCCTTGTTTAATTTCTGACTTGAATTCAAAATTCAGACCAGTGAGGATGGTCTGAAGGTCAGTGGCAAAAAATATTTTACTTGTTTAGACACAAAATTCTATTTCCTGTAATTTGTCACTGAGTGACCCCCTGGGGATAGAAGTCTTTTCCCTTGTGGCTTCATCATAAACTGAATTTACGGAAAGCAAGGACTGATATGATATGCATTGCATTCTTTCATTTTTATTCTATTCTTTATGGTGGTAAAAATCAGCAACTGGAAATTTCTGATACTGGACTAGAAACAACCCACCACTGAGAAAAGCAGTATTTGGTTGGCATCTTTGACATCATTTTTTAAAACAATGCCTATGGATTTCTTAAAAACTTCCCTGCATTTCACATTTTCCATAATCAACACCATCCTGATGATCCTATCATGCTATATCTTTTCTTCCAAATAGATGGCTGCACAGAGGAGGAGTGGAGTGTTCAGAGCACAGTCTGTAGCGCTATGGGCCCTGGTTTGACTCTCGGCCTTGACGTTAATGGTGCAACGTGCCCATAGACAATTTTCTTAACTTTTCAATTTCTCATTTTCTTCACTGGTAAAACAAGGGTAATAATAGTACAACCCCATAGAGTTGTTGTGCCTATTAAAGAGTAAAGTACTTATGGCCAAAAATCCATTACCATCCAGTCAATTTTGACCCATAGCTACACTATAGGACAGAGTAGAACTACCCCATAGTGTTTCCAAGGAGCGGCTGGTGGATTCAAATAGCCAAAGTTTTGGTTAGTAGCCATAGCTCTTAACCCCTGTGCCACCAGGACTCCTATAATAATGCCCAGCAAATAAGTAGTAAGCATCCTGTACATATTGTTGTTAGCTGTTATGGTGTTGTCCCCTGAATCACGGCATCTTAAGATTAGATCATTGTAATCCATAGGGTTTTCACTGGCTGATTTTTCGAAGTAGATTGCCAGGTTTTTTCTTCCCAGTCTGTCTTAGTCTGGAAGCTCCATTGAAACCTGTCCAGCATCATAGGAACACACAAGTATCCACTGACAGACAGGTGGTGGCTGTGCATGAGGCACATTTGGCCAGGAATTGAACTCAGGTCTCACACACGGAAGGCAAGAATTCTACCACTGAGCTACTAACAGCCTCTCTATATAAGTATTAAATATTATTAATTAAATTATAATAACATAATTATTAATTAGTGGATACCTTACTTTCCATAAAAATGCCCTGGCACTCAGCTGCTAACCGAAAGGTCAGCAATTTGAACCCACCAGCCCTGCTCTTCAGGAGAGAGATGTGACAGTCTGCCTCTGTAAAGATTTACAGCCTGGAAATCCTATGGGGCAGTTCTACTCTGTCGTATAGGGTCGCTATGAGTCAGAATTGACTCAATGACAATTGATTTGGTTTGGGGTTTTGTTTTACTTTCCATCATTCCTAGTTGATGCCGCTTAAGGCTTTAATAATTGCCTAAAGATATTGCAGGTTCTTTACTCTTTATTCTAGCTAGAGCTGGTATATCAGTCCTAGGCCACTAGGACATTGATCCCCCCCAAGGCCTTTGGCATAGTAGCTTATTGTTTCAGGTGCCGATTGCAATGTCCCTGAACAACACCATCCTGTGGTCAGGTGAGTGCTCAGCTGCGCACTCACAGAGCAGGTGGCCACAGCCTTGGAAGGGGATTCCATGTGACTTGCAGGCTTCCCTTGTCATCTTACAGGCTTTTTCTTCTCCCACAGAATGCACATTCAAGAGCTGAGTTCGAGCATTTATTTCTGTGAAGTCAGATTACCTTAAACTCAAGGTTTGTGTGCAATGCTTTCAACTATCTGCTCTCAGAGCTTTGCTTAGACAAAATTTAAACAGGCCTCTTATTCTACCCAAATTCCTGAGCTAGTATGAGGAGTATTCCTTACTCTTATAATTCTGTAATATGAGCTGTGCCTCAAAATGAATTAAAGGCATTTCATTAAAAATCCTTGGACAATTAGATTTTTGATTTCTTCTGCCCTCATACATTTATTCTGGCAATAAAATATTTATTGATCACTAGTTTAGGAAATTAAGATTTTGTACATAGTGTATAGGTGTGGAATATGTTTGTTAATTTCAAGTATCTATTATACCTTTTAAAAGGAGCCCTGGTGGCACAGTGGTTAAGTGCTCAGCCTCTAATCAAAAGGTCGGTGGTTTGAACCCACCATCTGCTCCACTGGAGAAAAATGTGGCAGTCTGTTTCCATAAAGATTTACAGCCTTGGAAACCCTATGAGGCAGTTCTACTCTGTCCTTTAGGGTCACTATGAGTCGGAAATCACTTGATAGCAACAGGTTTTGTTTATTATACCTTTTAATCCATTGAATTCTTATTAATTCTTCCTGTGTTGGATGTATTTGTCAAGCTAAATTGTTAGCTATTTAAAAAATGGAGACTTCTGGGATTAAAGTATATACATGTATGTATAATATATTTTAGGTACCTGAAATATTTCACTTTGTTAACTACTATTTAATTGTTTAACTTAAAAAGCTTAATAGAATTTATTTACTTATCTAGTTATTTAAACATTTATTATGAAACAAGGTGAATTTCCCCCATCATTCAGCCCTCACCCAGGTATGTATCTACGCATTCAATTCTACAACATTTCCTTTTCAAAGACCCAGCTTTTTGTTTGGAGAGGAGAGGCATACAGTAGAGACTGTGAGTTAATACTCAATAACCATTCTACTCTTCTTTAGTAAGCCAACCCTGATTTTTTGGGGGGTGTTAATTCACCCACCTAAAATGTTACACATCCTTGAAATTACACGTGGTCATGTGGGAAAGTCCTAGTTAGTGAGTTCTAGCAGAAATATTGTGTGAGACTTCTAGGAACGTTACTTAAGAGTTGCTGACTCAGTTGAGAGGTGTGCCTTTTTCACCCTTCTCTTGTCAGGACAGCCAATGTGGTAACTGGTACTTCAGCTGCCATCTTGGAATAAGACATGACCTTGAAGACAGGCTAGTACGTTGTTGCTGTTGTTAGGTGCTGTCAAGTCAATTTTGACTCATAGCGATGCCATATAACAGAGTAGAACTGCCCCATAGAGTTTCCTAAGCTGTAATCTTTATGGAAGCAGATTGCCTGGTCTTTATTCTGTGTAACTGCCAGGTGGATTTGAATAATGCAGCAGTAATGCAGAAGCCTGAAGTGCTTATGAACACAATGCTGCTATACCAGCCCTATACTGCCCACCTCTAGGCTTCCATCGTGTGATAGAGAAATAAACTTCTATCTTCTTCACACTACTGTTATTTTGGCCTTTCTACTACATACAGCCTTATTAAATTTTAACAGATATAAGGAACTTGCTTATGAGTGTCCTGCATGATAGACAAGGTGGGCACCCAACTCGGACAATTCAGATGGGAGCTCAGCAAAGTCTTAGAGTAGGAATAGAGTGAAGAGATGGTGAGATCTTTTGTTGAATGATTTGTGGTCAAAGTGTAGGCAACAGTGAGAGGAAGGCCTTCTTAGGAACGTAATGAGAAAAAAGTTGATGCAGCTTCTCTGGCAGGGCAATGTGATGAGCTCATGGGAATGGCAAGAGATGTCCATAGGTGTTGGCTCGGCTTCCTCATGCTTTCAGGTACCAGAGCTGACTCTTAGTGACCTCCAACCTGCCGACTCCCTCCTCTTGAAAAAGTTACAAACTCTGCTCTGTCACCCTCAGAGCTTCTCTTATGAATCTTAAGCCCTGGTTTGGAAGTCAAAATCATATTGTAAATAGTTTTTTTTTTTTTTAATTCCTGAATTTTTGCTCTAACGATCATAATTTTCCTCCAGGCAATATGATTGCCTGTAACTGATGAGTGGAAGGGTCAAGATGTAGAGGATAGAGAGGCAAAGCCAACATGGTGCTATAGACAGAAGCACCACACAGTTCCTCCACAGCAAAGACCCAAAAACCAAGTAAAATAGAGACAAATGTCAGTCCTGGAACCCTAAGCATCAAATGGATAAAGAACTCAGCCAAACACCAAATGGAATGAGAAACTGACAGAGAACAGAGCGCAAGAAGAGTTACAAGCTGATGTCCCCTATCAGCTAAAGCAGCACGGATCCATCATCTTGGACTCCTTTCGGAGATTGGTGGACAGGTAGTACGGGAAAGCAGATTCACAGAGCCCCCAGCAGGAGACAGAGCACCCAGTAACCAGCGAGACATGCTGTCCCACCCATACCCTGCTTTCCCCTGCTCAACTTTGCATCTTCCCAGCTGGATGATCTCTGACTTCCCAGTGGGCCAAGACTGCAGCATGGGAGATGTTGGTTCCGTGCCTCACGGATTTGCCTGCCCACACCAGCCAGCTTTTTCACTGCCATTTCTTTATGCTGGTGTTGCTTTTTTCAGCCTCTTTTGGTTTCTTCCCTGCCTCTCACCTCGTCCCCCTCCTTTCTCTAGAACACCTGACTTTGTGTGCCATCTTTGTTTCTTCTCAACAGGCTGTGAAGCACCCCTCAGCTGGGGAACTGCTTCCCGGGTCTGCATGGCCACACTGGTGGGGATCCCAGGGGTTTTTTTCTTTTTCTTTTTTGTTTGTTTGTTTTCTCTTTCTTTTTTCCTTTTTATCGTTCTTCATTTCTCGGTTTCTCATCTCTTTCTAACCTTCTTTTCCTGTCTCCTGAATACCTGGCACTGTGTATCATCTCTACCCCTTCTAGCCAGGCTGTACTGCACAGCTTGGGAGCTACTTCCTTGGTCTGTGCAGCCACCCTGGTGGGATCCCTGGGGGCATTTTTAAAAATTATTTATCTATTTATATATTTTTTGATTTTATTTTTAATTTTTTCTATTTGTTTTTCTTCATTTCTCGGTTTCTTATCTCTCCATTCCAATGCAAGCTCCCTCAGCACTTTTTTTCACCCGTTTCTCTCTCCTCTCTCTCTTCTTTTCCATACCCAACCTAATTGCACACAGCACAACCTCCCACTTTCCCTCCCTCCTGCCTACCTGCACTGTGTGCTGAACATCGCACTCCCGAGCAGCAAAGCACGACCTACTGGAATCTGCCCTGCACTGACCACTGGCTCAGCTTGTTGGCCCCAGTATGTGCCACAAACAACCCATTCCAGCCCTTCCCCTTCAGTTGGACCTGCCTTGCTGCACCATAGCTGAGCAACTTGTCCTGCCCATTGGACAAGGAGGTAAAAAATATCGTGTTCACAGATGAGCAAACACCAAAGAAAGCACAGCCCGCCTGCTCAGACATAATGAAATAAAACAAAAAATCAGAATGAAAGCAACAAATCTACTGTCAATAAACAAAGAAAATAACTACTGAATGTCCCAAAGACAGCAGACAATATCAAAACATATTTAAAAAAGGATATCGAAAAGATTAGTCCAAAGGACTAATTGTCCACAGCTACCAAGACCTCCACCGGACTGAGTCCAGTACAGCTAGATGGTGCCCGGCTACCACCACTGACTGCTCTGACCAGGATCACAACAGAGGGTTCTGGACAGAGCTGGAGAAGGATGTAGAACATAATTCTAACTCACAAAAAAAAACCAGACTTACTGGCCTAAAGGAGACTGGAGAAACCCCAAGAGTATGGCCCCCAGACACCCTTTTAGCTCAGTGGTGAAGTTACCTTCGAGATTCACTGTTCAGCCTGGGAATGGACAGCCCAGTAAAACCAAATGAGAGTAACAAGGTACAGGAGTCCAGTGACAAGGCCCAGAAGGCAGAAGGGGAGTAGGAAGCTGATGATAGGGATCACAAAGTAGAGTAAGGATATTGTTGATGTGTTGTGAGATTGTTAACCATTGTCATAGGGCAACATTTGTAGTAACTGTTAAATGGGAGACTATTTTGTCCTGTAAGCCTTCATCTTAAGTGAGAATGACAGCACAATTAGAAGAGCGTAGTCAATGTCACTTAAATGTGCATGTAAAAATTTTTGAAATGGTGTGTCTTTGGCTATGTGTATTTTCATCAAAAAAAAAAAAAGTTGAGAATTTAGAGGGTTAAAATGTTGTTGGGTTGTTAACCAATGTCATAAAACAGCATGTGTGCTATTGTTACATGAGAAACTATTTGTTCTGTAAGTCTTCACCTGAAGTACAATAAAATATTAAAAATAAATAAATAAAAAAGGATACGATGGTTCCAGTAGGCATCCAAAATAAAACACCAGGTGACTTTCCAGTAGAAGATAAGGCATTAGAACTACCTGATAGGGAATTCAAATCTCTAATATTCAGAGCTATCCAAGAGATGAAGCAAAAAGGAGACAAAAATGAGGAAAAAATAGGCAAATTCATGGAAAAAGCAAACAAATTCATAGAAATTACAGACAAAAAAAAATGTAAGAATTCCAGAAAATAATACAGGAAAAAATGCTAAAATAAATTCACAACTAGAAATCATACAAAAACAATTAGAAATCCAGAAGTTAAACAACAGGATTTCAGAAATGGACAGTGTCATAGAAGGGCTGAGGAACAGATTTGAAATGATGGAAGACAGGATCAGCAAAATTGAAGACAAACACTTGGATACAACTTTAAGGAAAAATCAGAAAAAAAAAAGCAAACAAAAATGAAGAATTATGTGGGATACAATCAAAAGCAAAAATTTGTGAATGATTGGAGTTCCAGAACAAGGGAAGAAAACAGAAAACACTGAGAGGATCATTGAAGAATTGCTGACAGAATACTTCCTTAATATCATGAAGTATGAAAAGCTAACTATCCAAGAAGCTCAACGAACCCCATATAGGATAGACCCCAAAAGAAAATCACCAAGGCGTACCATAATCACACTCACTAAAACCAAAGACAAAGAAAGAATTCTGAGAGCAGAGTCACATACAGAGGAGAAACAATAAGATTAAGCTCTGATTATTTGTCAGAAATCATGCAGGCAAGAAGGTAATGGGAATGACATATATAAAACTTTGAAAGAAAAAAATTTCAAACCAAGAATAACATGTCCTGCAAAACTCTCATTCAAATTAGGACATTTCCAGAAAAACAGAAATTAAGGGAATATGTAACAACCAAACCAAATTTACAAGAATTATTAAAGAGAGTCCTTCTGTTTGAGAATAAACATTATGAGATGGCAGCCTGAATCTAGGATGCAAGATAGGACCAGCCAGATAGCAACCTAGGAAGTGAACTCTCAAGGGCCATTCAAAACCAAAAGATTTACAAGAGGGAACCAGAGAGGTTAATCTGCAAATGACAACAATGTCAGAATAATAAAATGAGGGAATGAACAGTGTAGATATAGAACTTTCTAATGGAAAGGAAGGCAAGGAGATACCAAGTAATAATAGACTGACTCAAACCTAGGAAGATAAGGGTAAATTTCAAGGTAACCACAAAGAAAGTTAACAAACCTACTCATCAAAATAAAGAAGAAAAACATAAAGTCTCAGTAAAAACAAAATGTACAAAAACAAAAGAAATGAAAAAAAAATCCACAAACAAACGGAATTCAGCACAGGAGAGTAAGAAGAACAAAGAAATTGTCAGCACCACAAAAAGAACACTACAAAATGACAACAATAAACTCACACCTACCAATAATTACACTGAATGTAAATGGCCTCAATGCTCCCATTAAGAGACAGAGAGTGACAGAATGGATTAAAAAAAAACAGGATCCGTCAATATGCTGTCTACAAGAGACATACCTTAGAAACAAAGACATAAATGTATTAAAAAATCAAAGGATGGAAAAAAATATATCAAGAAAACAGCCACCAAAAAAGAGTAGGGGTGGTAATACCAATCTCAGATAAAGTAAACTTTAAAACAAAATCTACCATAAAAGACAAAGAAGGGCACTATATTATGATTAAAGGGACAATCCATCATGAAGACATAACCATAATAAACATCTACGCACCCAGTGACAGGGCTCAAAAATACGTAAAACAAACTTTGACAACACTGAAAAGAAAACTTGACACTTCCACTATAATAGTAGGAGACTTCAACACATCACTCTTGGTAAAAGACAGAACATCTAGAAAGAAACTCAACAAAGATACAGAAAATCTAAAGGCCAAAATCAGCCAACTTGAACTCATAGACATATATAGAACACTCCACCCTAAAGCTGCAAAGTACACATTCTTTTCCAATGCACATGGGATGTTCTCCAGAATAGACCACATATCAGGCTGCAAAGCAACTGTCAAAAAACTCCAAAACAGTAAGATAATGCAAAGTATCTTCTCTGGTCACAACACCATCAAGATAGAAATTAACAACGGGAAGAGCAAGGAAAAAAAAATCAATTACTTGGAAACTAAATAACACCCTGCTTAAAAACCACTGGGTAATAGAAGAAATCAAAGATGGAATAAAAAAATTCCTAGAATCAAATGAAAATGAAAACATATCATACTAAAACCTTTGGGACACAGCAAAAGCAGTACTCAATGGTCAATTTATAGTGATAGATGCAGACATCAAAAAAGAAGAAAGGTACAAAATCAAAACATTAGCTACACAACTCAAACAAATAGAGAACAGCAAAAGAAGCCCACAGCCACCAGAAGAAAGGAAATAATAGAGATCAGAGCAGAAATAAATGAAACAGAGAATAGAAAAACAATAGAAAGAATCAACAAAACCAAAAGTTGGTTCTTTGAAAGGATCAACAAAATCGACAAACCACTAACCAAACTGACAAAAGAAAAACAGGAGAGGACGCAAATAACCCAATTAAGAAATGTAATGGGGGACATTACAACTGACCCAGCTGAAATAAAAAGGATCTTAACAGAGTATTATGAAAAACTATATTCCAACAAATTTGAAAATCTAGAGGAAACGGACAAATTTCTAGAAACACATTACCTACCTGTCATGGTTTGAATTATGTCCCCCAAAAAATGTGTGCATCAATTTGGCTAGGCCATGATTCCCAGAATTGTGTGGTTTGCCTCCATTTTGTGATTGTAATTTTATGTTAAAGAGGATCAGGGTGGGATTGTCACACCACCCTTACCCAGGTCATATCCCTGATCCAAGGTAAAGGGACTTTCCCTAGGGTGTAGCCTGCACCACCTTCTACCTTACAAGAGATAAAAGGAAAGGGAAGCAAGCAGAGAATTGGGGACCTCATACCATCAAGAACACAGTGCCAGGAACAGAGCGTTTCCTTTGAACCGGGGTGCCTGCACAGAAAAGCTCCTAGTCCGGGGGAAGACTGAAGAGTAGAAAGCCAACAGAGAGAAAAAGCCTTCTCCTGGAGATGACGCCCTGCATTTGGACTTTTAGCCTACTTTAACTGTGAGGAAATAAAATTCTCTTTGTTAAAACAATCCACTTGTGGTGCTTCTGTTATACCAACACTAGATGACTAAGACACTACCCAAACTATCACAAATTGATGTTAAAATCTGAACAGACCCACAATAAGGGAAGAGATTGAAAAGGAATGAAAAAAAAAATCCCAACAACAACAACAACAAAAAGCCTTGGCCCAGATGGCTTCACTGGAGAATTCTACCAAACATTCGGATAAGAGCTTACACCAGTACTTCTCAAACTATTTCAGCACACAGAAAAGGAAGCGACACTTCCAAATTCATTCTATGAAGCCAGCATAACACTGATACCAAAACCATGCAATGACACCACAGAAAAGAAAATTACAGACCAATATCTCTAATGAATATAGATGCAAAGATTCTCAACAAAATTCTAGCCAATAGAATTCAGCATCATATCAAAATTAATACACCACGACCAAGTAGGATTCCTACCAGGTATGCAAGGATGGTTCAACATTAAAAAATCAATCAATGAAATCCACCACACAAATAAAAGCATCACATGATCATCTCAATTGATGCAAAAAAGGCAATTTACAAAGTCCAACACCATTTTCTGATAAAAACTCTCAATAAAATAGGTGTAGAAGGGAAATTCCTCAACATAATAAAGGGCATCTATACAAAACCAACAAACAACATCATTCTTAATGGAGAGAGGCTGAAAACCTTCCCCTTGAGAACAGGAACAAGACAAGGATGTCCTTTATCACCATTCTTATTTAACATTGTGCTGGAAGCCATAGCTCTACAATGAGGTAAGAAAAAGAAAAAAAGGGCATCCAAGTTGGTAATGAGGAAGTAAAACTGTCCCTATTTGCAGATTATATGATACTATATAAAGAAAACACAAAAGACTCCGTGAGAAAACTACTGGAACTAATTAAAAGATTCAGCAGAGTAGCAGGATACAAGATAAACAGACAAAAATCAGTTGGATTCCTATACACCAACAAAGAGAATGATGAACAGGAAATCAAGAAAGCAATACCATTTATAATAGCCCCTAAAAAAATAAAATACTCAGGAATAAATCTAACCAGGAATGTAAAAGACCTATTCAAAGAAAACTACAAAACACTACTGCAAGAAACCAAAAGAGATCTACATAAATAGAAAAACATATCATGCTCGTGGATTGGTAGGCTCAACATTATGAAAATGACAATTCTACCCAAAGCAATTTACAAATGCAATGCAATCCCGAATCACATACCAACAACATTCTTTAAAGAGGTGGAAAGGGAGGAGTCCCCGGATAAGTAAAGCATTACTGAAGAAGAAGAATAAAGTAGGAGGACTCACACTACCTGACCTCAGAACCTACTAAACAGCTATGGTAGCCAAAACAGCCTGCTACTGGTACAACGACAGATACATTGACCAATGGAACAGAATTGAGAACCCAGATGAAAATCCATCCACCTACAGTCACCTGATTTTCGACAAGGGCCCAAAGTCCATCAAATGGGGAAAAGAGAGTATTTTTAATAAACGGTGCTGGCAAAACTGGATATCCATCTGAAAAAAAAGAAACCGGACCCATACCTCACACTATACAAAAAAACTGATTCAAAATGGATCAAAAACCTAATATAAAACCCAAAACTATCAAGATCATAGAAGAAAAATCAGGATCAATGCTAAAGACCCTAATACACTGCATTAACAAGATACAAACTATAACTAACAACATACAAACTAGATAAGCTAGATAACTGAGATCTTCTAAAAATTAAACACTTATGCATATCAAAAGACTTCACCAAAAGAGTAAAAAGAGAATCTGCACACTGGGAAAAAATTTTTGGCTATTACAAATCCTACAAAGGTTTAATCTCTAAAATCTACAGGAAAATCCAACACCTGTACAACAAAAAGACAAATAATCCAATTAAAAAATGGGCAAAGGAAATAAACAGACACTTCATCAAAAAAGACATTCAAGCAGCTAAGACACATGAGGAAATCCTCGTGATCACTAACCATTAGAGAAATGCAAATCAAAACCACAATGAGATACTGTCTCACCCCGGCATTACTGGCATGAATCAAAAAAACAGAAAATAACAGATGCTGGAGAAGCTGTGGGGAGATTGGAACTCTTATGCACTGCTGGTGGGAATGCAAAATGGTACAACCATTTTGGAAAATGATATGGCACTTCCTTAGAAAGCTGGAAATAGAAATACCATAGGATCTAGCAATCCCACTCCTAGGAATATATCCTAGAGAAATAAAAGCCGTCACAAAATAGACATACAGACATGTTCATTGCAGCATTGTTCACAATAGCAAAATGATGGAAACAACCTAGACGCCCATCAACAGACGAATGGATACACAAACTATGGTACATACACACAATGGAGTATTATGCATGATAAAGAACAGTGATGAATCTGTGAAGCATCTCACAACATGGATGAATCTGGAGGGCATTATGCTGAGTGAAATAAGTCAGTCACAGAAGGACAAATATTGTATGAGACCACTAGTATGAAAACTCATGAAAAGGTTTACACAAAAAAAGAAACAATCTTTGATGGTTATGAGGGAGGGGATGGGTGAGGGTGGAAAAACACTAAATAGACAGTAGATAAGCAGTAACTTTGGTGAAGGGTAAGACAGTACACAATACTGGGGAAGTCAGCACAACTTGTACAAGGCAAGGTCATGGAATATCCATAGATACATCCAAACTCCCAGAGGGACCGAACTACTGGGCTGAGGGCTGTGGGGACCATTATCTCAGGAAACATCTAGCTCAATTGACATAGCATAGTTTATAAAGAAAATGTTCTACATTCTACTTTGGTGAGTAGTGTGTGGGGTCTTAAAAGCCTGTGAGTGGCCATCTAAGATACTCCACTGGTCTCACCCCTTCAGGAGCAAGGGAAAATGAAAAAAGTTAAAGACACAAGAGACAGATTAGTCCAAAGGACTAATAGACCACAACGATCACGGCCTCCACCGGACTGAGTCCAGCACAGCTAGATGGTGCCTGGCTATCACCACTGATTGCTCTGACAGGGATCACAATAGAGGGTCCTGGACAGAGCTGCAGATAAATGTAGAACAAAATTCTAACTCAAAAAAAGACCAGACTTACTGGCCTGACAGAGAGTGGAGAAACCCTGAGAGTATGGTCCCTGGACACCCTTTTATCTCAGTACTGAAGTCACTCCAGAGGTTCACCTTTTAGCCTAAGATTAGACAGACCCATAGGACAAAATGAGACTAAAGGGGCACACCAGCCCAGAGGCAAGGACTAGAAGGCAGGAGGGGACAGTAAAGCTGGTAATAGGGAACCCAAGGTCGAGAAGGGAGAGTACTGACATGTCGTGGGGTTGTTAACCAATGTCATAAAACAATATATGTACTAACTTTTTAATGACAAGCTATTTTGTTCTGTAAACCTTCATCTAAAGTACAATTAAAAAAAAAAGAAGAAGTAGAGGATAGAAAAACACAGGATTAACATTCACTATGTTCTCTCATTGGAGCCCTGGTTAAGAGCTCCACTGCTAACCAAAACGTCAAAAGTTCGAATCCACCAGCCAGTGATTGGAAACCCTATGGGGCAATTCTACTCTGTCCTATAGGGTCACTATGAGTTGGAATTGACTTGACGGCAATGGGTTTGGTTTTTTGGTTTACGTTCTCTCATTACAAGTACCTGCCAGGAAGACGGCTGCTAACACCATGGTCAAATGATTGGTAATATATATTAAAAAATTATTTAAACAAACCACAATCACTGAAGCTTCCATTTATTATTTTTTGAAATACAAATGAAAAATATCCTTTCAAACTTCCTAAGAAGTTTTGTCCTGTATTGAGCATGTCTATTTTAAAGTAAAACTCTCAAAAGGAAAACCCACATAATACCATAAATGATGTCAAAAAGATAAAGCATTATCAATATTTAGTAGATTGTTTTATGAACAAAAACCATGTATTTGAATGGAAAGTCTTGTCTCACCCTGCTCTTAGTAGCTACTTGGAGTCACACTGCCTCGAATACCTTCAGTGGTCTTAGAAGTGAATGAAAGTATTATTACCCATAAGGAATTACTTGTAGGATATTTTATTTCATCTCCACAGCATGTGAAGATAGATATGTTACAGTAATTGCTTCACAATGGAGGTGGGGTCAAGAGAGCGTTGTAAGATTTACATGTAGAGAATGTTCATGAGATGGTGAGGAGACCATAACAGCTATAGGCAGCAGGATGGAGTCAAAAACCTCAGGTACTAATATAACTGGGAGAGTTGGTAAGGAAAAGGAAACCAGATTCTATGGTGAATCTGTGGCCAAGTGAAAGTACTGGTGTCCACTTTCACTGGGGTCAGAGTACCACCTCTGTCCTCCTTCTCCACTGGTGGTTGACAAATTTGATACTCAGCTACTATCAACAGGCTCAAAATACTACTAGAAATTAGCTGTAGTCATGTATGCCAGACGTAAATAAACTGCTCTGTTTTCCTTATTTCTGGTTCTAACTATGGGCGGTTATAGACTACATTATTTTGATAAGATTGGTTAAGAGCTCGGTTGCTAACTGAAAGGTCGGCAGTTCGAATCTACCAGCCGCTCCTTGGAAATCCTATGGGGCAGTTCTACTCTGCCTTATAGGGTCACTTTGAAGTGGAATAGAGTCAACGTAATGGATTTGATTTTTTCGTTTGGTTTCCTCCTATGCTGCTCTTTTTCAAGGAACAAATTTTAAATATGTTGGTTGGTTTGATTTTTAAAGGTAAAGTTAATATGTATGATTTATGTTTGAAAAGTAAGCAAGTTGAGGGGATGCTTAGGAATTAAGGCTTGTCACTTCTTGTTCTTGGACTGAAATCAGTTTTTGGCTGGTGGCACCTAACATCATTTGCATTTCATAAAAGCTTTACATCCTACTAGACTTAGTTCAGCACATGGGGATAAGGATCCAACTGTCACAGGTGACATGCTCAGGATTTTGTTCCTCTTGGGATGTTTAAGACCATGCTTTATGAATTGTTTTCAACAGTTGAAGCCTTCTGTTCCTAAAATCTTATACTTTCCAACACACTTTCCTTTTTAGTAAGATAAGATCACTTTTGACCTTGGAATTGTTATCTGGGTTTTAAGAGAGGCAAGAAGAACAGCCAGGTTTAATAAGTCTTCAGAGATACGAGTATCAGTGAACATTCACTACTCGTCCTCAGGCCCAGGAAACATGTTCCTAGCTCCCTTGTAGAACTGGTTCATCTTTTTTTCTCATGTCTTCCTCCCTCATGACAGAAATGAATATGAATATTCTTGTAGAAGGGCTTACACAATTTTTAATAGTTAATGACAGAAATTGAGGGCAATGATGATTCAGTGGTAGAATTCTCGCTTTCCATGTTGGAGACCTGGGTTCGATTCCAGGCCAATGTATCTCATGCACAGCCATCACTTGTCTGTCAGTGTGAGTTTGCATATTTCTGGTGGTGCAGTGGTTAAGAGCTTGGCTGCCAATGAAAGTGTCAGCAATTCAAATCCACCAGCTGCTCTTTGGAAACCCTAGGGGGCAGTTCTACTCTGTCCTATACGGTCGCTAAGAGTTGGAATCAACTTGACAGCAACAGAATTTTTGGGTTTTGTGATGACAGGTTTCAGTGAAGCTTCCAGATTAAGATGGACTAGGAAGAAAGGCCTGGCTATCTACTTTCAAAAATTAGCCAATGAAAACCCTATGAATCACAATGGTCTGATCTGTTCTTTTGTGCATAGGGTCATCATGAGTTGGGGACCAACTGGACAACAGCTAAAAACAACAACATTGACAGAAATTCAAAAAGGGAAATGCTTGAAGCCTCTATATTACTTTCAAAATCTAGAGGAAAAGGACTTTTACCATGGTAGGTGACAAATAATAGATGCCTTATAAATGTAAATTTCCTCCCCTGCTTCCTTCAGCAATAGGCCTTTAAGTAACCCCCAAAGAATTTCACATTGTCCATTTGGTCTTTGATTTTTTTAAATTTATTTTTATTTTTATTTTTTTATTGTACTTCAGGTGAAGGCTTACAGAACAAATAGTTTCTCATGCAACAGTAGTACACATACAGTTTTATGACATTGGTTAACAACCCCACAACATGTCAGCCCTCTAACTTCTCAACCTTTTTTTTTTGGTGAAAATACACATAGCCAAAGACACACCATTTCAAAAATTTCTACATGCACTGTTCAGAGACATTGACTACGCTCTTCCAATTGTGCTGTTATTCTCACTTAAGATGAAGGCTTACAGAAC
>NW_004443995.1:1308604-1314599 GCF_000243295.1 Trichechus manatus latirostris
TCAGTGCAGGGCAGGTTCCAGTAGGCTGTGCCTGTGCTGCTTGGTGGAGTGATGTCAAGCGCACAGTGCTGGTAGGAAGGATGCAGTGGGGAGATTGTTATGTGTGGAGGTAAGCTGGATATGGGAGAGAGGAGAGAGGAACAGGAGCCAAAAACATACAAACAAAAAAGAATGCTAAGGGAGCTTGTCATTGGAGTTGAGAGATGAGAGACTATGAAATGGAGAAAAACAGAAAGGGGAAGAGGAAGAAAATAATGAATAAATAAAAATAGGAAAGGTTAAAGAACCACAAAGTTCCCAGGGATCCCACCAATGCAGCTATGAGGTCTGGGGAAGTCGCTCTCAGGTGTTGCAGTACAGCCTGGCTAGAAGGCGTAGAGGTATACAATGCCAGGTATTCAGGGAACAGAAAGAGAAGAAAGATATAGAGAGATGAGAAACTGAGCAATGAAGAAAGACAAAAAGGGAAAAAGAGAGAAAAGAAAAGAAAACAAATTAAAAAAAAAAGAACAAGCAAGGCCCCCAAAAACACAGGGGGAAAAAAAACCAACGAAGAATGAAATGCCCTCAGAGATCCCTCTGCACGTCTGTGCAAGCCGAGGGGAAGTCTCCTTGCCATGCAGCACCGCCTTGTCCGAAAGGGCTCCCAACTCAAGAAAAGGAAAAGAAAACAAACAAACAATTCAAAACAAACAAACAAACAAAAGCCCTGGGATCCCACCAGAGCAGCAGCCCCGACCGGGAATCAGCTCCACACTCGAACGGAGCTCCACAGCCCCTCAGGAAGAAGCAAAGATGGCACAAGGAGGCAGGTACTTGAGCGAAAGGAGGGGGAGGTGGTGAGAGGTAAGGAAGAAATCAAAAGAAGCAGAAAAAAAAGCAACACTAGCAGCCAACAAATGGCACTCAGAGAGCCAGCTAGTGTGGGCTGGTGTTTCTTGGAAAAGAGACTGTGTCCGAGGGAAGCAGTGGGGGCCGAGAGTGGGTGAAGAAGGGTAGGGAGTGGGAAAGCATATATCACAAATTACCAGAGCTCTGCAGCCCCTCAGGAAGAAGCAAAGATTGTACATGGAGCCAGGTATTTGAGTGAAATGAGGGGGAGGTGGTGAGAGGTAAGGAAGAAATCAAAAGAAGCGGAAAAAAGCAACACCAGCAGCCAACAAATGGCAGTCAGAGAGCCGGCCTGTTCAGGTGTGTGGAATCCAAGCAGCCGGTGTTTCCTGGTCAAGGGATTGTGGCCGCGGGAGGCAGAGCAGGCGGAGTCGGGGTGAAGAAGCGTGGGGTGTGGGAAAGCGTATAACGCAAATTACCAGTTGTTTTCTCTCCCACTGGACGCTCCATGAGGCTGCTTTCTCGTACCTTCTGTTTGCTGGTCTCCGATAGGAGTCCAAGATGGCGGATCCTCGCTATGTTAGCTGGTAGGGGACCTCTGCCTGAATCCTCACTCTCTGTTCTCTGTCATTTTTTCACTCCATTTGGTGCTTGGCTGAGTTCTTTATCTCTTCATTTGATGTTTCAGGGTTTCAGGATTGTTGTAGTCTCTGTTCGGCTTAGTTTTTCGGATCTTTGCTGTGGAGGGACGGCGTGGTGCTTCTGCCTAGAGCGCCATTTTTCCAGAAAATCTTGTCTTTGATTTTTGTTCCTTCATTTCATGACTGAGAAGTCAGACCTCCTTGATAAGCCTACTTTTTAAATAAATCATATAAGAAAGTGTGATTGTTTTTTAAGACTTTGATAATCATGTTATCGTCAAACCAATAACCATTCATTCACCTATTTTGTTCACTTCGATGAAACCTAGTAGAACACACATCACGATTTTCAAAGTCATCTTGAAATAATGAAAATTCTGTACAATCCTTTCAAGAAAAGCGCTTACTGTAACAGATTTTAAGGGGTGTCCTAGCATCCACTCCATAGTGAAAGTTATCAATTTCTCAGAGAGAATTTGCACTAAATCCATGAAAGAGACACTTCAATTTTGGTTTCTTAGAACATTGATCCAAGAATTGGATCATCTTAGATATCTTCACTCTTGAGACTTTATTTAATGATCATTAGAAATACATTTGATGTTACTCTACTCAGGCTAGTTGCTTTAACAGCACTGAATTCTACCTGACTATGTATACCTATAAAGGAGCCCCAGAGGCACAGTGATTTAGTGCTTGACGCTAACCGAAAGGTTGATGGTTTGAATCCACCAACCACTCCGTGGAAGAAAGATGTAGCAGCCTGCTTCCCTAAAGATTACAGCCTTGGAAACCCTATGGGGCAGTTCTACTCTGTCCTATAAGGTCACTATGAGTGAGAAGCCACTCAATGGCAATGGGTATGTGTACATATAGATTAGAGCATATTTTAATACTGTATAAGGAACCAAATTTAAAGCAAGAAATAATATATGTTTGTGCCTTTTGTTGTATTTCTGTGCATGCAAAAATATGGGGCAAAACCTTCTTGATCCCAAAGAAATAAAGACACAAGCTGAGGCTTGGAATGTATAGTCATACTTGCTCATCTTGGTTTTCCTGGCTGCTATGAATGGGAAGAGAAGACTTACTTCATTGTGCTTGCAGATACTAGTTGTTTTCAAAGTGATGTATTTTTTAAAAGTTCTGAATGTGAATCAAAATAGAAGCTTTTCCCAGGTGTGTAGACAAGTCAAGTATGAAATAGCATGAAACAAACACACATTCTGCAGGGAGGATTTGGAATTGAGCAGGCTAATAAAATTAAACAGCATTAACAATGCAGCTCTGGATAACCAGGGAGTAATGCCTGCATAGAAAATTTATATGCGCGAGCAAGACTTAATCTCAGCCTCCTTGCTATCTTGGAAAGCAAAATGAAATTGTTATGTGCATTGCTCCCTGAGGATTTAGAATTCTTGCACTGTATACAGTACAGTCACTTAATGTTTGCCTAGGTATGTATGTGGATGTGTGTATATGGACACACAAATAGGCAAGCAGAGAATTATTTAAATCAGGTCTATGATAATTTAAGTCAGTTATGGGGAAACAATTTCCAGGATTTAGCAGGCTTTCTAATAAAGCCTTCTTAATGTGTCCAGGTAAACAAATAAATACTTTCAGCATTTAGAAGCCAGTATTTATAACGATAGCCTTCTTCTGGCAAAATGCCCATAAAAAGAACTGGAATTCATAGAGAACATTTTTTTTATTTTAAAATACACCCACTCCTCACTTACCAACATGGTTAGGTTCCAAAGACCAGGTTGTTATGCAGACATCCTCCTTATGAGAGAGTCTAGCCTTGATTCATCTTTGGCGCTGGTGCCCCTCGACCTGTTGCTCACCATCCGAGGGCTTTGCGGGTGGTGGGCTGATGGTCGGGGACTGCCCGCTGCCTCCAGAGCATCAGGGTTCCACCATCACCTGGCCGTGCTCCAGGCCTCTGTCCAGACACAGGAGCGAGGCTCTCCACCTTCCCCCTCCGCCAGCCCCAGAGACTGGCCTCGGCTGTGGGCGGCTCCCAGGCCTGCGGGCAGGTAAGGTTGGGCCACCTAGGCCCAGTGGAGGCTGCGGAGGTGGCAGAGAGGCCTCTTTGGAAGAAGAGACTTATGAGCCCCTGAGCCTCAGTTCAATTCCTTCAGCCTGGCTCCAGCAGCCTCTTAGGCACCTGGCCACCACCGCGCCCCCACCCCCTACCCCCGACTCCCCACCCCTTTCAAACCTACCAGCCCCCTATGCTGGCTGAGGGCCTGACCCTGATAACTGGAACCCCCTGCAGCCCGCTCACCTCGCTGCCTCTCACAAACCTTGCCTTCCTCCTCCTCTTGCCCAACCCCCCCTCACCTTGGCTCCTCATTAATGTGCAAAATAGTCTGATAGTAGATTTTTTTTACTTTTGTTGTAAATATGAAATGTTGGATAAGGAGATAGTTGTTGATAAGTGAGGAATAGGTGTAGTATAGATTCATCAGACTTTCTGGAGACATTGAGGCTGGATGAGCCCTTAAAACTATTGCGCCGAGATAATCTTTAAACCTTAAACCAAAAAGATTCCCTGAAGTCTTCTTTAAACCAAGCAATAGTTTAGCTTAGTAAAGAATGTCTGCTTTGGGCATAGTTATCTTTTAAAGAACTATCTATATGGGATCAAATCGACAACAACAGTAAAGGTTAGATAGGAAGCTTAGGGGGCAGTGAGTTAATGTTAATAGGAGAAGAATAATTCGGAAAAAGAGTGAGAATGGTTGCACAAATTGAATAGTGTAATCAATGTCACTGAATTAAACATGTAGAAATTGTTGAATTGGTATATGTTTTGCTGTGCATGTTTTCAACAACAAAATAAAATAAATTATTAAACAACAACAACAACAAAAAGGCACACACCATGTGACTGAGCAATTGCATTCCTAGGTAGCTGCCCAAGAGGAAAGAAAACATATGTTCATACTAATACTCATAAGTGAATGTTCATTATGACCCAAAATTAGAGACAACCTAAATGTCCATCATCTAGTCAACAGATAAACAAAATGATACATCTTATGATGGAATCAGGGCTGGCTTCATGCAAGCAGTGCAGTTGCAAAGGGCCCCACACTCAGAAGGGCCCCACACCTAGGGTTTAACGCTCTGTGGTCACCATCTTGAAATTATTAATAAATGTATCTTTGAAAAAAAGTATTATGGTTCAATAAAGATTTATTGACTTCGCAATACTAAGTATTCTTTATGAGAAGTTTACTTAAGTATAGTCTGAATTATTTTAAAATTTTATTCATTGAGATGTTTTAACATCCTTTTTGCCTTTTTTATCCTTTTTTATTTTTTCATCCATTTTTAACTTTTTCTTTTTAACAATTATTATTTCTTAAACTTTTGATCCTTAGCTCACTGAATCTTGTCTTCTTTGTCTTACATTATCGTTGGGCTTCAGGAGGGGGCGTGGTTATTATTAGTTTTGGTTTGCTGGTAAGGATGGCAAAGGGAAGCTGGGGCATAAGGTGACAGCTGCCAAAAGTGACTACTTCATGGAGGTGGGAAGATGGAAAGTCCATCCATTTCCCCAGTATGTTCCTTCTGCTTTGGCTTCTTGCATCATCAGATCTTGAAATGTTGTTTATCCAAATTTTAGCAAGGGTGATTCAAGAATCCCACAGGCTTAAGGCAAAAACTCTGTTATTTGTTCAAAGAGCACACTTGAATTCTTACCATTTTAGGCAGTCTCCAGTTCAAAACTCACAAAATGGCAATTGTTTATTGAGTAGCCACTGTTTGCTGGTTTTGTGCCATATATAACAAATTGGTTATTTAGATTCAGAAGGCATTTTTCAAAAATATTGTCATCTTTGTGTCTAGGCTCCTGGGTCAGTCAGCAAAAGCCCAGGGAACCTGGAATAGCCTAACTAATGTTTAATTAATTCTCCCTCCTCCTTTTCTTGTATTTAAAAAAAAAAAAAAAATCCTGGTACTGAATTCCTTTCTGTATCATTTATAACATTCTCAAGGAATTAGGTTCTTCTATATATTAGTTTTAAGCCAACTCTTTCTAGGGATAAATGAGACAACTAAGAGGAGAAATAATTGCAGATTACAAAAACCAGGGCGGAAGGTAAACTTCAGCTGCAGAACTCTTGTCCTGGAACAAGCGGGGTGGAGGCGGGAAGGACTGGGAAAGAATTCCAACCCAAAGGGCTGACGAAGTGGAGACAGAGACCGGTGCAAACAATTGCTGAGTGAAAATATCAGAAATATATTGATCACTTAGATGAGAGAACAGACACAGAAACAAATACTTTTTAGTATACATTTAAACAAATTTTCTTATGGTACCTTAGATGAAGATTTAGACAGCAAATTAGTTTCTCATTAAACAGTTAATACACATATTGTTTTGTGACATTGGTTGCCAACCCCACAACATGTCAACACTCTCCCCTTCTCGACCTTGGGTTCCCTATTACCAGCTGTCCTGTCCCCTCCTGCCTTCTTCTCCTTGCCCCTGTGCTGTTGTGCCC
>NW_004443995.1:1322952-1361075 GCF_000243295.1 Trichechus manatus latirostris
GAGTGAAAGGATGGGGAGGTGGCAAGAGGCAAGTGAGAAATCAAAAGAAGCAGAAAAAAAAAAGCAACACTAGCAGCCAACAAATGGCACCCAGAGAGCTGCCCGCTTGGTTGTGTGGAATCCAAGCAGCCGGCGCCTCCTGGTCAAGAGACCGTGGCCCCAGGAAGCAGAGGAACAAACGAACAAAAGCCCCAGGATCCCACCAGTGCAGCAGCCCAGACTGGGAAGCAGCTGCACACTCGAATGGAGCTTCACAGCCCCTCAGGAAGAAGCAAAGATGGCGCTCAGAGCCAGGCACTTGAGCAAAAGCAGGAGGGGGCGGCGAGAGGCAAGCAAGAAATCAAAAGAAGCAGAGAGAAAAAAAAAAGCAACACCAGCAGCCAACAAATGGCACTCAGAGAGCCAGCCAGTGCGGGCTGGTGTTTCTGGACAAGATACTGTGTCCCTGGGAAGTAAAGGAGGCCGAGTGTGAGTGAAGAAGGGTGGAGAGTGGGAAAGCGTATATCACAAATTGCCAGTGCTCTGGAGCCCCTCAGGAAGAAGCAAAGATGGTGCACGGAGCCAGGCACTTGAGTGAAAGGATGGGGAGGTGGCGAGAGGCAAGTGAGAAATCAAAAGAAGCAGAAAAAAAAAGCAACACTAGCAGCCAACAAATGGCACCCAGAGAGCCGCCCGCTTGGGTGTGTGGAATCCAAGCAGCCGGCACCTCCTGGTCAAGAGACCTTGGCCGCGGGAAGCAGAGGAACCAACGAACAAAAGCACCGGGTTCCCACCAGCGTGGCAGCCCAGACCAGGAAGCAGCTGTACACTCGAATGGAGCTTCGCAGCCCCTCAGGAAGAAGAAAAGATGGTGCTCGGAGCCAGGCACTCGAGCAAGAGGAGAGGGAGGCGGCGAGAGGCAAGTGAGAAATCAAAGGAAGCAGAAAAAAAAAAGCAACACTAGCAGCCATCAAATGGCACCCAGAGAGCCGCCCGCCTGGGTGTGTGGAATCCAAGCAGCCGGTGCTTCCCAGTCAAGAGACTGTGGCTGCGGGAAGCAGAGGAGCCCGAGCCGGGGCGAAGAGGGGTGGGTGGTGGGAAAGCGCATACCACAAATTACCGGCTGTTTTGACTCCCACTGGACACCCCGTGAGGCTGCTTTCTCATACCCCCGTTTGCTGGTCTCCAATAGGAGACCAAGATGGTGGATCCGCACTGCGTTAGCTGGTAGGGGACCTCTGCATGAATCTCTCCTCGCTCTCCGTTCTCTTTCAGTATTCTCACTCCATTTGGTGCTCGGCTGAGTTCTTTATCTCTTCATTCGATGTTCTAGGGTTTCAGGATTGTTGCATTCTCTGTTTGGCTTAGTTTTTCGGATCTTTGCTGTGGAGGGATGGCGTGGTGCTTCTGCCTAGAGCGCCATCTTGCCAGAAGCTCCTCACAAGCTTTTAAGACCCAGATGCTACTCACCAAAGTAGGATGTAGAACATTTTCTTTATGAACTATGCTTTGCCAGTTGAGCTAGATGTCCCCTTAGACCATGGTCCCCAACCCTCAGCCCAGTAATTCTGTCCCTCAGGGAGTTTGAATGTGTCTATGACCTTGCCTTGGTCAAGTTGCACTGACTTCCCTAGTATTGTGTTCTGTCTTACCCTTCATCAAAGTTACCACTTATCTATGTTTTTAATATACATTTTATCTTTAACAAAGCTAAACAAACAAAACATTTAAAAAATAAAGCCAAAAAAAGTTTAATGTTTAGCTAAACACTAAAATTGCCTAAGTGGGAAATCCCTAAAAGATTCCAGAGAGCAAGGATTATCAAATGGAAATTAACGGTGTAGAAGTTATTATTACCAAAAGTTTTGCTCTCAATCTTGGTTACCTCAAAGAAGGGTTTCCTTATGGTTGTGAATTCCTCGGTCTCCAGTTCTACTGCCAGAAGTATTTCAGGCATCCAGTCACTGAACTGGAGGACTGAAAGCTATGAAAAATAACACAGTAATTTTGCAACACCCTTAATTAAAAGAGAAGAGCATCAAAACACTATAAAAAAAATTGTGTGTTCTTTTGAACAACACTGGTGCTTAAGAAGAGCCAAATATAATTAGAGGGGATGAAGAGATTCTAAAGTAGTTACTTTCAAGTGCTTTAAAAGTTGATGCCATTGATTCTTTTTGAACCCATTTCTTTTCAATGTTTCTATGTGAAGTCTAGACTGTTGTCTTTGTTTCCACTCCCAGCCTTCACCCCACCCCCCAGCCCAGCTTTTAGTTTGGCTCACAGATGGGAACAAAAATGTAATAAGTAATGGAACAAAAGAAAGGCAGATTCCTGAGATAAACTGGCAGAAAGTGGGTAAAGGAAGAAAAAGAGGCGATCAAAGAGGATATTGAAAGGAAGATTTCTCAAAGCAGAATGAGGGAGGAGAGAGACAGAGCAGGTGAAAGTGAGTGAGAGAAAGAAGAGAATAAGGGAGAAAGAGCAGAGAGAGATCAAGAGGTGGGGGAGAAAAAGGGAGAGAGACGGTGGGGGAGCGGGATCCAGTGAGGATCCTAAGTTAGCAATCCTTTGTTAGATAGTTTGGAGTAAATTTTGATCTCATATTTCTTTAAGCTCAGGCTGAAGTGGCACTGTAGACTTAGAAAGGGTTAGTTTAAATCAAAACCAAAACCAAACCCACTGCCCTCGAGTTGATTCCGACTCACAGCGACCCCATGTGTTACAGAGTAGAACAGCTCCATGGAGTTTTCTTGGCTATACTTTTTACAGAAGCATATCACCAGGCCTTTCTTTCATGGCACCACTGGGTGGGTTTGAACTGCTAGCCTTTAGGCTAGCAGTTGAGCACAAACCAGCCTAAAGGGACAATTTAAACGAGAGGAATCTGAAATCAGAATGGCATAGGTCCTGGTTCTTAATGCTGGCTGCTGGTTTGATTTACCTGGGGAGATTTAAAAACTGCCTAGACCAAGCTCACCTCCCAGAGATTGGGGCTAATTGGCCTGGGGAGGGACCTAGACATCAGTATGTTTTAAACACTTACGTGGTAGTTCTAATATGCAGCCAGGGGTGAGAACCTCTGAATCAGAGGTAAGTCAGGAGATAGTGGAGCAGTATACAGCTGGCTGTGTGCTTGTGTGATGCTGTTTGTAAACTAGTTGTCACCATTCAGAGCATGCCTGTGTGAGTTCCTCTTAGGAAAATGACCCCTAGTGTGCAATTCAGTGCCAAGGACCCTGGCCTTTGAAAAAGCCATAGATAACTTGTAAAAATATGGCATCTAATATAGTTACCTAGTAGGTTTATTGTAGTATCGCTATGTTAGAATTGATTCAATGGCAACAGGTTTTTTTTTTTAATAGGTTTTTTCAACCATGTCATTTTTACCTGATAAAATCTTTATATGTAAAATAAATATACTTATTCCCACATCAGTGAACTCTCTGCTGCTCAGATGTACAAAGAGGGAAACCTCTTAGCTTCAGACTGTTAATTAACATTGCCAGATTTCTCAAACAATACAGAATTCTACATTTGGTCAATTGAAAACAAAGACAAAACAAAAAAACTAGTACTACTGGATTTTCACAGAGAGGCCAAGAATGTGAAAGAAAAAATACTTATTAACTAAATTATTATTATCAGCATCAGTACTGTTTAATAGCTACTCTTTTTTGAGCACCTGTTATGTGCCAGCCACTGTATTAGGTGATCTACATAGAAAATATCATTTGATTCACACAACTCTCTTTTCGGGGTTCAAATGTTGTTGACAGTGATTATAAGTGTCAGCCTGAACATTTACGGGAGTTTTGTTGACATCACGAGAAAAGTCACTGTGATGTAATAGAACATCTTTAGTCTGGAAGTTAGAAACTTGGGAGAACTTATTCATTTCTCCAAATTGTGGTTTCATCATTTATTAAATGATGTGTTCAGACCGAATGATTCTATAACTTTATGAAAATCATGGTAAGAAGAAATAATTGAATATAATTATGGCTGTTGGGTACAATACTAATGTATTTTAGGTGGCTAGTGCTTTACAATTTCCATTGTAAATGTTCTTATTGTTTTTGATTCTCACTCATAGCTCCCTTGTGAGGTAAGCAGGACGGGTATTGCCAACCCTGGGAGCAAGCCTGGGAATGTTATTTTTTCTTAAGAAATGCTGCAGACAGAGCCGTTGGTTTTTGTTTGTTCTCTTGCAGCAGTGCAAAGCAGTGGGAAAAGCATATGAAAGTTTCAATGACTGTTAAAACAAACACACAAACAAATGCAAAAGCTTGACTTTGTCACATGGTCGCAAACATTTTACAAATTTTCATTTTACTGCAGAAGAAAATCATGTGAATTGTTTCTCTCTAAAGTGCTCCACTTGAAAAGGCAGTTTGGTCTCCTAGCAACCAACACTTCTCCAAATGAGAAAAATGTCTGGAGGAAGGGAAAAACTACAATTACACAATGAATAGAGTAGAATTCTCCTGAGCCTGAAAGAAATCATAAAGCGCATCTTAGCCCATTTCCATTCTCCCAGGGTTGTCTGGTAGGACTCGCAGAAGCTCCAGAGTCACCGGCAAGGTCAAACACAGCGGCCTACCTTATGCCTATGCTTGGTGCTGGAGGCCCCTTCCTTTCCCACTCCCTAGGAACTTTGCCCTGTCTTAGGGAACATCTTTTATAAGTCCTGGAAACCCTCTGGAGCTGTGCTGTCCAAAATAGTAGCCAGTAACCACATGTGGCTATTTGAATTTAAATTAATTAAAATAAACTAAAATTCAACATTCAGTTCCTCAGTCACGCTACTCACATTTCATGTGCTTAATAGCTACATGGGGCTGCTGGTGTTGTTGTTAGGTGCTGTTAGGTTGATCTCAACTCACAGCAACCCCATGAGTAGAACTGCCCCATAGGGTTTTCTAGATTGTAATCTTTACAGGAGCAGATCACCAGGACTTTTCTTCCTCGGAGCCACTGAGTGGGTTTGAGCCACCAACTTTTCAGTTTGCAGTCAAGTGCTTAACTGTTTGTGCCACCAAGGGCTCCTTTTTCCAAATGTGGCTAAGTGGCTACCATATTAGACAGCACAGATTTAGAACATTTTCTTCATTCCAGAAAGATCAAGGGACAGCACTGCTCTGGATAGTGTCAACAGAGGAGATTTGGATGGAGAAAGCTCAGACAGGAGTGAGTGCTTGTGTGAGGAGCCTTTACATTACCTCCCTAAGTTTTATCTCCATCTTTAGCATTTTCTCACCGTGATATTTCTGCATTTGATATTTTATTCCTGTAGTCCTTGCTAAGCCCTGGGTGGTGCAAACGGTTAAGTACTTGACTGCTAACAGAAAGGTTGCTTGTTCGAACCTACCCAGAGGCTCAGAGATCTTGGAAGAAAGACTTGGAGATCTGCTTCCAAAAGGCCAGTCTTAAAAACCCTATGGAACAGTTCTACTCTGTACACATTGCGCCACTATGAGTTGGAATGAACTCAATGGCAACTGGTTTGGTTTTATTTATTTATTTGTTCTCTCCAATTGGAAAAGTAGTTTTGATAACTGGCAAGTTATGTCATGAGTGTAACTAAAAGTTACAGAAAGGAAGAATGTGAGAGGACAAGTAATTCTGCATAATCAAGCAATTGATGTTTTCTCCAGATTTAGATCTAGAAGTTTATAGCAGCAGTAGGAACTGCAGAGCCCAGATAACAAATTCTTACCTCAAGATAACTTAATATAGGATAGTCTGAAATCCTTAAAAGTGATCCATTTTGTTTCCTTTTTGCATCCAGCTAGTTGGCTAGCGCATGAGATAATGCCGGCATTCATGCTTGGGGATGAACAAGGATTTAAAAAATAGAGCAGGACTTTCTCCTGGACTTCCTTCTCTTCTCTTTTTCTTTTCCCTTCTTTATACACTGCCTTGATCAGTTGCTTTGGTGCTGCATTCAACATGAAACAACACAGTCCCTCAGGGAAGAGAAAGCAGGAAGAGAATGCAGTGATTCAGAATTCTGAATCTACCTGGCCTAACGCCCTATGAAGAGCCAGGGTACTTGACGTTAGGTCTGTTCAGTGAAACATCCACACAAACCACCTAACTTACAGCTTCTACTCCTACTTGACTGTGAAGGGCCCAGCAGAGCTAGTAAGTGCCTGTCCCGGATGGATACTCCCAGTCCTGGCCACACTGTGCAGTCTACTGGATGGAGGGCCTTTGAGTGAATGCCGTGCTATGAAGCACTCAGTTGAATCCATAACGTCTCTAGTTCAAGAAACTTCTCCCACTGAAGTTTTTCATTTTAATTCCAAGACTTTTATAGTAAAGTCCACATTTATTAAAAAATTTCCTATGTCACCTCAAAGCAGTTATAAGTTGATATTTCCTCTTCAGTAGAGTTGAAAATTCTTTATAAAAATATTCTTTTTAACTTTTTACATCTCCAGAAGCCTTAATAATTTGTTTATTTGAGAAAGTATATGTCAGACTGAGAGGTAAAATTGTAGAAGCAAAACTAAGTAATCAATGAAACTTTGACGTAGTGTCAAAGTGTGGATTCTTGAGAAAAGGATAAATGTAAGGGCTCCACAAATTCTTGTACCTATAAGACGCTGGGCATGGTGTGACTGAACAGCAACACCAACAGGGAGGATGTTTACTGACATACTCAGCAAGTGATGTTGTTGCTGTTGTTGGGTGTTATAGAGTCCATTTTCAACTCATAGCGACCCCATGTGACACAGTAGAACTGCCTCTTAGGGTTTTCTTGGCAGTCATCTTTACAGGCGCAGACTGCCAGGTCTTTCTCTCATGGAGTCGCTGGGTGGATTTGAACCTTTCAGTCAGCAGCTGAGTGCTTACCCATTGCGCCACCAGGGGTCCTCAGCAAGTGATACAGCACCCATATTTCTGCCCTTGAGAAACAAATTTTAAGTTAGAATTCAAGCAAGAATTGAACCCACATCACTAGTGGAGGCCCAGAACCCTCCTCTTTCCATATGGCTGCAATACGCAGAGAGGAGATCCCGGCAGAGAAAAACCAGAGGCATGGAACTGGTGGGGAGACTCTAAGTTGCAGGTTCCTTGTCTTGTTTCCTTAATAACTACAGCTGGCAGCTGGCAACCCAGAGCGAAGTAAAGGGAAACAAAGCCACCTGCCTGGAAACCAACTGCAGTGAAATCTGTGAGAGCTGGGACTGAACGGGACTGCCTTGTTTTTCAGGGTCTTGCAAGTTTTCCGCCTTTGACAGGGTGCAGTCTTACCACTTTTCTATTGCTCTCTATTAGTGGGAAATGTTTGAGTTTTCCTTCTCTGCCAAGTTTCTACCTTGCACATGTTCCAGCTTTCACTGGGTTACTGTAATAAATAATAATGAAAAGAGAAGAATTTTAAACCGTCAGGAAACGTGGTTTGGTAAATTTCCTTATTTTTATGCAAGTAAACATAGTTTCTGAAGGCGCTCTGGTAGCACAACAGTTAAATGCTCGGCTGCTAACCAAAAGGTTTCTTGTTTCAATACTGCCTTTTTCTGGGATTAAACGCTGATGACAAGTTTTGCAGGCAGGGTGTGGAGCAGTAAGTAGTCTTTTTCTTTGCTCTCTCCTGTCTTCTCCATTCTTCTCCTGCCAACCCAGAGAGGGCTGCCCTCTGTCCTCTGCATAGAGGACACTGTGTTTACACCATTGTGCATTCTTCCTCTTTCCCTGATTTATAGCATAAACTCAGTGCCCAAAGTGCTCCTGACTCGGGGTCTTTGGAAGCGCAAATCTTATCTCTCTTAATAAAGCCAGTGTCCTGCAAATGAATGTCTTGCTTTCTAGTTTGTTTTTTTTTAATTTTTGTTATAGATTTACAAAAATTAATTTAACACTTTAATTGGTGTCTTTTTTCTAGGTCTCATTCACTCTCCTCCTGAAAACAATACATGCCACTGTTTCATTGGTTGGAGAGCTTAGGGGCCACCATTCACGGGGAATGAAGAAAATACTGGGTCAAAAATAGTATCTTGCTTTAATGATGATATTAGGGATAGCCATCATATACTGACTGCACTTTTCTTATTTGCCAGGCATTGCTTTAAAACCTTTCTTTGCCTATCTCACTGAATCCTTATAACAATTCTGTAGAGTAGGCACTGTTCCCATCTTCACAGATGAGGAAGCTGAGTCCTGCAGAGGACTAGAAGAGGCACCAGGATTGTCCAGCTGGGAGCTAGAGGAGAGAGGACATGGAGCTATGCAATCTGGCTTTGGGAACCTTGTTCATAACCACCACACACTCCTTCCTTCCTGAGTGTCCTGAATATCCCCTCAGCTATGGTGGAAACTTTTCAAAACTATCAAAGCACTTTCACTCTATTTTCACACTTTGAAAGAAAAGATAATCCCCATGATAAAACTATACCAGAGCATTCAGAAAGTAAAAGCTACTCAATTGATTTTCTAAAGTTACATTACCCTTCTATGAAAAAACAAAAAACAAAACAAACAGAAAAAAAAAGGAAAAAAAAAACCCAGAACTAATGAAGATAGGCTTAAAAATGAAACTATTAACTCAGTGCTGCAAACGGGCAGTCTGGAGGACATATTTGCCTTGCAGATATGTTTACCTGAGCCAGCAATATTTTCAAAGATAACTGTACTGTTAGGAGGGCTGAGAGCTACTCGTTTCACCTACTTCCCATTATCTTACGCTTGACCAATCCACACATTTCCTGGCTCCTGAAGACATTTGAGTTGCCACTAGTCTCATGTATGATTATAGATATAAAATCATAAATATATTGTATTAGGTCCCAGTCATTTTCAGATCTAACTTTGAAAGTATGGCTCATGGCTCTTTTTCATTCTGTTAAGTACCTATTTTGAATCCTGCACACTGAGAAGCTGTTGCATGAGGCCACTAGCAGCCTCAGCACTCACATTTCCAAGCTTTGTGCTCTGATCATGAAGGTAGACGCTTATACATATTAGGAGTGAAATCATATACCATAGGGATATTCATAAAAATGCTGTTGTTGTTGTTAGGTGCCATCTAGTTGGTTCCAACTCATAGTGACCCTATGTACAACAGAACGAAACACTGCTCGGTCCTGTGCCATCTTCACAATCATTGTTATGCTTGAGCCCATTGTTGCAGCCATTGTGTCAATCTATCTCACTGAGTTTCTTCCTCTATTTCGCTGACCCTCTACCAAGCATAATGTCCTTCTCCACGGACTGGCCCCTCCTGTAACATGTCTGTCATGGATTGAATTGTGTACATGTCAACTTGGTTAGGCCATGATTCCCAGTATTGTACCCACCGTTTTGTCATTCGATGAGATTTCCCTATGTGTTATAAATCCTATCACTATGATGTAATGAGTTGGATTAGTGGCAGTTATATTGATGAGATCTACAAGATTAGATAATGTCTTAAGCCAGTCTCTTTTGATACATAAAAGAGAGAAGCGAGTAGAGAGACATGGGGACCTTGTACCACCAAGAAAGCAGCGCCAGGAGCAGAGCATTTCCTTTAGACTCTGGGTCCCTGCACTGAGAAGCTCCTCGACCAGGGGGAGATTGATGACAAGGACCTTCCTTCAGAGCCAACAGAGAGAGAAAGACTTCCCTTGGAGCTGACGCCCTGAATTTGGACTTGTAGCCTACTCGACTGTGAGAGAATAAATTTCTCTTTGTTAAAACCATCCACTTGAGGTATTTGTTATAGCAACACTAGATGACTAAGACAACGTCCAAAGTATGTGGGACGAAGTCACGTACAGCATTCTGGCTGTACTTCTTTCAAGACAGATTTGTTTGTTCTTCTGGCAATCCATGATATATTTAATATTCTTCACCAACACCATAATTCAAAGGCATCAATTCTTCTTCGGTCTTCCTTATTCATTGCCCAGCTTTTGCATGCATATAAGGAGATTGAAAATACCATGGTTTGGGCTAGGCGCACCTTAGTCTTCAAGGTTACATCTTTGCTTTTCAACACTTTAAAAAGTTCTTTTGCAGCAGATTTGCCCAGTGCAATACATCGTTTGATTTCTTGACTGCTGTTTCTATTGGCATTGATTGTGGATCCAAGTAAATTGAAATCCTTGATAACTTTTCTCCATTTATCATGATGCTGCTTATTGGTCCAGTTGTGAGGATTTCTGTTTTCTTAATATTGAAGCATAATCCATACTGAGGACTGTAGCCTTCGCTCTTCATCAGTAAGTACTTCAAGTCCTCCTGGCTTTCAGCAAGCAAGGTTGTGTCACCTGCATATCTCAGGTTGTTAATGAGTCTTCCTCCAATCTTGATGCCGTGTTTTTCTCCACATAGTCCAGCTTCTTGGATTATTTGCTCAGCATACAGATTGAATAAGCATATTGGCATTTACTAAAAAATCTGGTTGCCATCGAGTTGATTCTGGCCAATAGCGACCTTATAAGACAATGTAGAACTGCCCCATAGGGTTTCCAGGGAGAGGCTGGTGGATTCAAACTGCTGCCTTTTTGGTTGATAGCCAAGCTCTTAACCACTGCACCCTCAGGGCTCCTGGCATGTACTAGTGATTATGAAATAATCATCCATTACAACCAAGAAATACCAATGGCACAGGACTGGAAGTTTTGTTCTGTTGTACATAGAGGGGCCATGAGTCACAGCTGACTTGATGGCATCTAACAACAACAACACAGCAAAGTAAGGCTTAATCTAGAATATGTAACACAAGTGGCTCCAAGAGACAAGAAAATACCTTAAAATAAAAAAAGTAGCTTAGAAAATTCAGTCTGGAGATGTTTTATGTAGCAAGAAATAGCTTCTTACACTTCAACAAGCCCTGAGGGCATAGGGGAATTGAACAATCAGTGATGTTCCTAATCTCATCACAGATTCATTGTAGAAAGTTTGGTAAGTATATCTTACTTACAAAGGCACAGATGTGAGCGATGCATTAAAATATATATTCCAAAAACTTATTCAAAATGGTAAAATGTATTTTCATGTGACATGAGGTCAACTTTATCTGGGAAAATTTACTCATTCCTTGACAATGCTACATTTCAGTTTTGCAAAAAGTTAAAAAACAAAAACAAATGTCTTCTTACTCATATGGTCTGTGTAAATTGTCAGTGGGAGACTTGAAAGTGTAAGAATGAATGTGCCAAAAGAATCCAATGTGTGGGAATGAAGTACCTTTCCTGCAGCTTTGGGGGAGAGCAGCGCCCAGCACACAGGGCACCTGCTGAACAACCCTGTGCTTTGTGCATGGCTGGAATGCTTGTGCACCACCTACGGCACTTCCCAAGTGATAGGTGCTGGACATTCTGCAGGTAAACCAGAAAGTTCTGGACATTGTAATGAAGTGATGTTAAACTGCGGTTGTGTGTATGTCAAGGGCAGAGAGAGGAGCCCTGTTGTTGTTAGTTGCCATTGAGTCAGCTCTGCTCATGGCAACCCCAGGCAACAACAGGATGAAATGTTGCTCCAGTACTGTGCCATCTACATGATTGTTGTATGCTCGAGTCCATTTTTTGCAGCCACTGTGTATTTTGAGTGCCTTCCAACCTAGGGGGCTCATCTGCCAGCACTATATTGGACAATATTCTGTTGTTCTCTATAGGGTTTTAATTGGATGATTTTCAGAAGTAGATCACCAGGCCTTTTTTCGTAGTCTGACTGAGTCTGGAAGCTCTGCTGAAACCAGTCCATCATGAGTTACCCTGCTGGTATTTGAAATAGCAGTGACATAGCTTCCAGCATCATAGCAACATACAAGCTACCACAGTAGAACAAACTGACCAATGGGCGGTAGGAGCAGCCCTACCATGTGCTATTATACTCTTATTAAGATCAGACAGTTGGAACTGCCAAATCCATCTTGCAGACTGCAGAAAATATCTCCTATATGTTCATATAAAGAGACTGTTTCATGGAATACTGAATGATGGTAACTAGCTCCTGAAAACATATCAGCGGGAGAACTGTCTCCACTATGTTTGATCTGCCTTGTTTGGTTTCCTTTTCATCAAGCCTGTGGGACTTGGCCAGTTTTCAGCACACAACAGATGCAGGAAAATTAGAAGAGGCAGAGAATGGTGACTGGATCAGTCATTTTAGTTCCAGAGCTGTTCTCAGTCCCTGAAGCCTCTAAATCCTATTTAAATTGAAAAGCTGTTGGAAGTTTTTCAATACCTATGTTATGTGAGTTTCAATATTTATGTCATCTGAGATCTGAGATTAATACTATAAAGACTACGTGTGTATTAAAAAAAAAAAAAAGGTAGTTAGTTACATATTTACCACTCAAGGGGGCTGAGGACTTACCACTTTATCCCTGGGTTGTGCAGAAGCTGTGCTGGAAATTTTATCTGGATGGCAAGCAACTGAATGTGGAAAATCAGCATTTCAGATGAGCATCTTGTGATCAGAATTGCAAACCCATCAGGGCGCCTAGGTTCCACCTGATCTCTCTTACGAGAGCTGTTGGACCCTAGGTGCCATCACCTGGCCAGACCATCACTGATCTGGAGCTAAGCCCCCTTCCCCTCTTTGGCTTTGCAGTTTTCCACTTGTTTGTTGTGTTTGATAGCTTTATTTTGGCCTTCAACTCTACCAGGCAACAAATATTTGTGTTTCATCCAGGGCTCAGCAGTCATAAAAATCTCCAAGTTTGGCTACATCCCAACTGGGGGTGTTTTATTAAGAGTAAACCATCCCAGAATCCTTAGCCCAGACAGAATTGCTCTGTGATGGACAAGCAAGTCAAAAGTAGCACAGACAACTTATCGAAGCCAAACTAGTGCGTGTAGGGCATCAGGAGACTGAGAGGGAAAGAAGCCCCGGGATGACAGCATTTCTTCTAGCATTTGCTGCCAGGCTGGTTGTCGTCCTCACTGTGGGCAAAGTAGATCCCTGTGTCTTAGAACCTTGATTAATTCTTTTAAACATTAAAGGTCCTTGAAGGAAAGTGAGAAAGAGAATTGGGTTTCAGAGACAATGTCATTTCAAACACTTAAACTAAGGGAAATACTGACAGGATCACTAACATGATTCCATTCTGCAAATACTTTTCCTTTTGGTTTATTACTGCGTGTGAATGACAGCCTGAGGCTACCCCACACGGCGCTTTCCCTGAATTCCTTTCTCTGTCACAGAACCTGCTTCATCTTCTCACCGACTCAAAAACCAAAAACATTTTCTAGGATCAATTATTTTTAAGTCCATTTCTCTTCCTGGCCTTGTCTCACTTGACATCTTCCTACTTTATCATAATATGATTGAGTGGGGGGCAGTTTAAAAAAGAAATGTAGAGAGAACGCCTAAGCCAAGCAGCTATCTCCTAGCTTTGCTATTGGATCAGCCAGCCAGTCATTTCCATGATGAATCCACTTAGACTTACTTTCAATATTGATTTATCTATAAGGCATGAACCAGTAATTAGTTATTGACTGTGTGAAAAACGAATTACTTATAAAGCATTTATTCTATGATGTCACTTGACACAAATGAGCGTTAGAATGACCGATCACTTTTCAAAACAGCTAAGTCTATACCTATGTACAAAAGTCCCGAGTGGCTACTATGCTATTTATGAGAAATCCAGTTCCAAGTCATTTGAAAACAATTGTTCTGAGAACAGACTATTTTTCTGTTTTTAATAAGCTAGTTTAGTATACTTGGTGAGATAATGGTGGAGAAGTAAGCCAAAGAAGAGAGAGAGCTAGACAAAGCTGCTTTTTCCAAAGCAGTATCAAGAGTTTGTGAATCCATAAGCTTTACACTTACTTTACACTTACTCATGCCTCCTTCTTCACTGTAATGCCCTTGAGTAATGGCTGTGAATCTATTTTTGATACGTCATTGGACAACTCACTTCAGCTTTCTGTACCTGCCTTATTTTTTCTCACTCACCTTAAAAGTAGTAGGTTCTAAGGTGTTGTTGATTCTTATGTAATCACGATTACAGGATATGTCAGTTTTTCAAAGATAGACTCTACATTTCAAAATAAAATGACTGCTTTAAAAAAATTAGAAAAACACTTCCCTCCTCTTTAAAGTTGTCACCATATCTGCTATTTATTTTCTTTCTTTCTCTCTCCCCCTCTCTCCTTCCCTTCCTTCTTTCTTTCTTTCAATAAGCAGTTTTTGAGGACTTCTTGCATGCCCTCTTTTGGGTTTATATTGACAAACAGAGTCAAGGCCTTGCTGCCCTCATAGAGCTCACAGCCATGGTCTGGAACTCATATTAGCTCCTTAAAATAAAAACCTATAAAACGTTCTCTGGATCAAAAAGAGACCTGAAACTGCTAGTGTCTTTCAATCTTCTTGAATTGTCTGGTTAAGGGAAATCGATAGAACTCTACAAAACAGTCACTAAAAAGAGCAGAGTTTTGTAATTTACAGTTCTCAGTTTAGATTGGTAATCAAGTGATGTAATTATAAGGCCTGGGAAGGGGAAACAGTGAGAGACACTCTCCAGTTCTGGGCTCCTGTTTATAAAAAAAAATTTATAAAGGGAGGACCACTTTGCTTTCCACTTTCTCCTGTGATCACAAGATGGCAGTGTTTCTGAGCTTTGCTGCCTTTGTAATTTTACTTAAAATGGAATTGGGCAGATAAGTCGGAATAAATGTTGTCGAAGAACCTTAGAAAGTGAATTAAAGCTAACAAACAAATAAAGATGAGCTGGTACTTCAGGAGTTTGCTTTCCTGGAAGGGTGAACTTATGCCTAGGTCTTGAATGTACTTGAAAGTTTATAACATAGTGATGTTTTCTGGAACCTTAAAGACGAGAGTTGATAGAGGCCATGGCAGGAAGGAGGGCCATGAGGCTGCGGGGTATGCTGGAGTTAGATCATGGCCTGTGTACTGGACTCAGGAGATTTGATTCTAGCCCTCAAACAGTGGGAGACCTATTGAAGTTTTTAATTAAATAAAGGGGATAAAACCATCAGATTGTGCTTGAGAAAGATTACTATGTCAGTACTTTGTAGGTTGACTGTAGGAGGAAGGAACATACTTTGATGCTGGAGACAGGCTAACTTTTCAAGGAGCAATTTCAATGATTTAAACAAGATCTAATTAACCATATTAAAGAAATGGCTGAGAGATGGAGAAGAGGGAAGAGATCTAAACCATATTCGAAAGTCTAGTCAATAGGACAGACAGAGAGATTCCCAAACTGAGTGACTGGGTGGATAGTTACATTATTATAACTAAATGAATCAAATCAGAGACAGAAAACAAGTTTAGAGGAGGAAGTAGTGTATTGGGTTTGAGGTCCTTAGTGCATGCAAAATATCAGCTGGAAACATCTAGTCAGCAGTTGAGAGTGAAGAATTAGAGTGTGAGGGAGAAAGAGAGAGAGTGTGTGATCTTTAAGTCATAGGTTTGGGTAGAAAGCTAAAGCCATGAGAGTGAGCAAGAGCAGATGTCAATGGTGCGGGAGCGTTTATTCTTCAAACAGTAATCACCATGGCAATAACAATATTCTTCCATAAGGCAACTGACGTTTTCTGAAACTTATTGAAATCATGAAAACATGCATCTTGCAACAGTTGCTTTCAGGTAAATTGTGAATAAGGAAATTTTGGTTAAAATGTCCTACCAGTCAATCAGGAATCTGTAACCCAAGTAAAAGAGATATGTTTGTCAACCTTGTCCATGCACCAGAATTACCTATGACTTAACAACATATGCCTGTGTGCTGCCCATGGAGATTTTGATTTAGCAGGTCTGGGGAAGGAAAACCAGGAGAGAATGGTTTTGTGTAAGCTACAGAGAAGTGTAAAGGAGGAGGGAGTGGTCAACATTGTCTAATGCAGAAGAGAAGTCAAATAAAATACAGACTAGACCACAAACTATAGCAACCCTATAGGACAGGGTAGAACCGCTCCATAGGGTTTCCAAGTAGCGGCTGGTGGATTCGAACTGCCGATCTTTTGGTTTGCAGCTGAGAACTATGGCTGCTGGAAACCCACTGAAACCCTTATGGGAGCACTGCCATTGGTGCGGGGGAGGCAGATCATTTGCTGAAGTGAATGGAAAGGTGGTCACTGGAGAGGCTTTTATGACTTGAGGCTTTTAGGAGTTGAACAGCTATTGAGACCCAGCTAAGGTAGGAAACTATAAATTTGAAATGGTGTCAATCTGCATTAATTCATAAATTCATTCAACTCTGTTGTAGGCACTGTGGATAGAGAGGTGAATACAATACACAAGGATCTTACATTTTAGAGGGAAGGCAGAGAATAAACATACAACTAAATAAAGATGCGAATAAGAGAAAGTGATGTGTTAAAGAAGGAACTAAACAACAGTGATTGTATACAGAGTGAGAGCATGGTTACCTATAGCAGCAGTTAGCATTTCTGTTGTCATTGTTAGTAGTTGAGTTGATTCCAACTCATGGCAACCCCATGTGTGAAGAGCAGAACTGCTCCATAGTGTTTTCAAGGCTGTGACCTTTCAGAAGCAGGTTGCCAGGCCTGTCTTCTGAGGTGCCTGTGGGTGGTACGGCTAGTAGTTGAGCACTTAACCATATGCACCACTCAGGGACTCCAGTTAGCACTTCAGTAGAGGCCAAATAAAAGGAAAAGCTTGCTTGGATTAATCCGAAAGGATGTGGGGTGGTGGGGCAAGAAGGCTGTGGAAGGAGATAATACATCGGAAGGACTTGTCCTATCAGATTCTTCCTTGAATTCCTAGCACATTGTATGTCTGTATGGTTTCTTTCCAGACTACCCACTGGAAAAATTTGACTTGCACTGCCTCTTGTGGTAATCTGATGTACCCCAAATGATCTTGTGATTGTGTAGTGAGTAGATGACCAGACCCCCAAAAGGCTAGGCAACTTGGTTGTCTATACAAGAGAAGAGTAATGTTAGACAAAACCCTCAAAAGTAACAAAACAGAGTTCAGTGATTTAAACTGTTTAGTTAGTGCTGGTTTACAGATTGCTGGAAGAAACCAAGAGGAGCTCAGGAATGGATTTAGTATATTTAGAAGCCCATTTCTAAAAGAGGAAAAACAATCTTTATCCAAATTTGAAGAAAAAGAGGTTAAAATAATATAGCTTCCAGTAATTTAGTCATCCAATAATGTAGATGATAATTATGGTTTTTGTTTTCTACCCTGAGGCACCAGTCTTATTGTTTTACAACTGTCTGCAAGTGTCTGCAAGCAGCCCACAAGAGGAAGTTTATATGCATTTCTATACCTTAACTATCTTGACAATGACTTTGTAGTCTGACAGCCAGGCTTTTCATAATAAAAAGATTTTCAGACTTTTGATTCAATTATTATTTTAAATGTCTTTTGATTTCAAAACCAGCTCATCATATATTTAAAAAATAAAATAGATATTTCTAGGGAACCAATTGTAAAATTTAATAAAATCTAGCTACCTTCTTATCTCTCTTTAACTGCTATGTCTGTAACTATTCTATCAGTCAAATAGTCCAAGGACTGGGTAAGGTACTTCCTAAAACTGACTAGGTCTGGGCCTCTAAGATCTTATGATTCCAAATTAATGCTCTGGAAGGTTTTGGAACTTCCATCTAATTTGAGGATAAAGCACCCTCTGACAATGTGTCAATGTTCCAGCTGCTCATGAATTCTCTCTGCTTCATAAATCAACATCCGTTTTCCTTCAGGGTTGCTAAATCTAAATATAGATATTAACATTTCCCTTGAAAATCCTTATTTGGAATTCTGAGTACGTTTCCAATAAATTACATCTCTAATGAAGTATTAGCCTAAGATCTGGTTCTGCCCAGTCCAGGGTTGTGCAGGTGAATTATTTTCCTGGGTTCAAAACTGCCATTTTCCTGTTCTATGGCTGGCTTCAAGTAAATATTTGACATAGGCTGCTGTCTTGTATCCAACTTTTACTTCCCAGCATCCTTATTTTTGGACCCACTGTAAAAGAGACCATGCTTTTTCTTGCAAAACAAAATTTTCAACAGAATTGGATGGAATTTAAAAACAAAGTTACAAAGTAGTCTTAGTAAATGTATACATCCATATATATGTATATATATACATATACATTTGTTATATATGCATATATGTATATATATTTGTTAAGTATACATATATAATAACAACAAAAATCAGTCGCTGTGGAATCTACTCCAACTCATGACAAGCCTGTATGTGTCAGAATTTCGATGGCTGATTTTTTGGAAGTAGATCACCAGGCCTTTCTTCCGAGGAGCCTCTGGGTGGACTTGAACTGCCAATCTTTCAGTTAGCAGCCAAGCATATTAACTGTTTGCACCACCCAGGGACTCCCTATATCAAAAGACTTCCAAAATAGTAAGAGTTGCTTACACACAGACCAGCTTAATGTTGTAAAGCCTTGAATTTTGATCCAGTATTAATTCTAAATGAAGTGAGAAGTGCTGTCTCTTTCCTTTTTTTTTTTTTTTTAATTTTTTAATCAAAGTAGCTGGAGACACTCATTTACATTATAGTTTATTGACTTGCTGAATTTTAGTGGTTCTTGCCACTAAAATACATGGCAATTTAAAATAATTGCTCTTCTCAAAATAGAAGGGAAATTAGCTGGCCTGGTGGATTAGCCTATTTAGGCAACATGTCTCCATATGTCAGCTTGCTGCTCTCCGTGTCACCTGCTTGAGTCCCCGTCAGAGACATAGACCGATGAGATCGTTACAGCCAGCTATAGATCTTGGGCAAGTTAACTGGTCCCGTTTTGCTTGGTAATGAGGAGAGTGTCTCTGGAAAATGGGAAATTGGAATCTGTCACCTCTCAGCAAACTGATGAGTGATTGCTATTGTTTTGCATCTCTGTAGGGTTGGTACAGTTTAGTAGTTATTCCTCAGCACTGAGAGTTTAGAGTCACTCCTGTTTTACAGGCAAGAATCTGAGAAGTGTGTTGGGTAGCATAATTGTTGAAAAGAAAGTGATAACAGTTTTCTGGGAGTCTTAGGAGGCTAGCATTACGTGCCTTGAGCACTTCTAGCAGTGGGAAGGGGAGGTGGTTTTCAAGAAGATACTGGGTAGGATCATAAATCAAATGCTCTCTGGAAGTGACCTGAAATGCTTTATCCCTTAGGAATGACTCTGGTTCCCCAGTTCTTCAAATCAACATTCACAAACATCAGTGCCTACACAGAGAAAGAGAGGATAATATCCTCAGTAACCCCTGATTTTGATTGGAAAGACATGTTTGGGGTTTAGAACAAACTATGGAATAATAAGACAGAATCAGAATTAACTTAGAAAAAATCATTTATTTATTAAACAAACTTGCAGGACAGAAGGTTCCTAGTTACCGTCTTTGTTGTTTCATTGTATTAACAAAAAAACTTTGGATAAAATAATGTTTCCCCCTAAGGAAAAAAATTTAAAATCAAAGAGTCAAAAATATCTTAAAATTTTTGTTTCAAACTATCATTTGATTTGAAACTACTAGGTAATAATGAATAAACTTTTAGCATGAGAATGGGAAGAAAGCATCTGCTTTAGTGATAAATAGTACTGTTGAGGCTGTGTTTTTAAGTTGCAAGTCATGACTAATTAGTAGATCCTGGCCAGCAGACAAATTGTGGCCTACTTCTCAACTGTACCCCAAATGCACATGTAGCATTTAACAATCATGATTGTATTTTATTTGCACAGTATTCCTTTAACCTTTTAAACAGGAGTGCTATTTTGTTGCAGTTATTTTTCTAAAACATTTTATACAAAGATAAAACTTCAGATGACAACTTTAAATCAAAGAAAAAATTCCTCTTGACATTTGTCAAAAACATATTCTCTGAAATTTATCTCGCCCAAATTTCCAGCTGGAACTGATCCCTTGAGATGCTATTGGCGGGAAGCAAAACCAACACTGACAATTTCCTGCTTCTTTGCAATGAGAACTCAGATGTTTGAGAGAGAACAGTGTCCCTGGAAACATGAGTATTCACTACAGAAAATGCAAGAAAGAGGAAAAACCTCCTTTGGCACTGTAGAAGGATGTACTGGTTTCAAATTACCACAAACTTAGTGGCTTAAAACAGCACAAACTCATTATCTTATAGTTCTGTAGGTTAAAAGTCCAACATGAGTGTTACTGGGATAAAATCAAGGTATTGACAGGGCTATTTTCCTTCGGGACTTCTGGGAAGAGGAGATGTCCTTGCCTTTTCCAGCATCTAGAGGCTACCTTCATTCCTTGACCCATGGTCTCTTCACTTCAACCTCTGTTTCTGTTGTCCCATCTCCTTCTCTGACTCTGACCACCCTGCTTCCCTCTTTCAGTTACTATATGGACCCCTAGGAGTACATTGGGCCCATCCAGGTAATCTCCCCATCTCAAGATCACAGGTTCCAGGGAGAAGGATGTGGCTATCATCTGGGGCCATTATTCTACCTACCATGCTCAACTGCTAACTTAAAGTTTGTCAATTCAAACCCAACCAGTAGTCATTGTTGTTGTTAGGTGCTCAATTTCAACTCATAGTGACTCCATGTAACAGAGTAGAATTGCCCCGTAGGGTATTCTAGGCTGTAATCTTTACGGAGCCAGATCATCAGGTCTTTCTTCTGAGGAGCAGCTAGATAGGTTTGAACCACCAATCTTTCAGTCAGAAGTCCTGTGCTTAACTGTTGTGCCACTAGGGGTTCTTCCTCCAGTAGTACTGCAGAAGAAAGGCCCTGACAATCTGCTTCCATAAGAACAGCCAAGAAAACTGTATGGAGCAGTTCTACTCTGTAACACATGGGGTCGCCATGCTTCAGAATTGACTAGACAACTAACAACGACAATAGCAACAGAGGACTATGAGAATGGGTGTCTAGAAGCAAGGGAAAGTGAGGTCTCAGATAATCCTTCTGGTTGCTTTGATTTGTGGACATGACTTTGCTGCTGGTGACAATCCTGCAGAGGAACGTCTGGGTGACTGGACTCATTCACTCTGGGGACCTGCAAAGTCTGAGGATTGGCAGCTGTGGCCCCTCTCTGCAGCCGGGTACAGCATGGCCTTTTTCCTGATAGACTGCACAATACACTTGCTAAAAATGAGTGATCACATCTCTGATTGCTGGTGGTTGCTTCTCAGCATTAAACATTCATCTGTGTCCCCTGAAGTCCTTATCTTTCCTATGGCTGTTATTTTTAAGCTTCCTTTTTATGCCTGGATTGGAAACCAGAGCTTAAAAGGTGGAAGAACAGTGAATAAAATCCACAGGTGAAGCAAGGCAGCCTGGAGATTAAAAAAAGAAGAAAAAGAAAAGAAAAAAGTGTGAGAAGAGAGGCTGAAGGCCTTCAAAGGAGATCTTGAAGATAAAGCATCCAGCAAAAACATGGAAGCTGCACTTATAAATAAAGAAAAAGATGAGGGATAAAAACCTATGAAGGTAGAGGAAAAATATATATACGTTTGCAGACACAGTAAGCAACGTTTGAAGAGAAGCTCCTGCAAATGCAGTAATGTTACTCACTGCAGATACCCTGGAGTTCAATTTGATGGCTTAAACACTCAGTGTGGCCGTGGTCAGAATGGATATCCTTGACCAGGGGATCTAGGCCTGCTTTCCTGTCAGACTAGGTTTATTAATTGAATGCATCTTGCCAGGCCAAGAACTTCCAGAATTTCATTGCCCTGTTTCTCTCTCTGTCTCTCTCTTTTTTTTTTTTTTTTGGCTGGATACAAACAGTTATGGGAAATAAGGAGTTGGCAGCCAACAGAGGATAGATAAGGAGCAACTGAATTCATGAAGCTGCTCCTACTATTACCTAGCCAAACCCAAACCAAGCCCCCTTGCCATGGAGTCAATTCCAACTCATAGCAACCCTATAGGACAGGGTAGAGCTGCCTCACAGGGTTTCCAAGGAGTGGCTGGTGGATTTGAACTGCTGATCTTTTGGTTAGCAGCCAAGCTCTTAACCACTGTGCCACCAGGGCTCTATTACCTCTCCAGGGATGGCAATCTTGTCTTCTGGGGGACATCACTGGGTGGAAGACACAGTCCCAAGGCCCAAAATTCTAGAACCCTCAAACTTAAAGTCTGTGACTTCTCATAGCATATAGGTTCTCTCCTCAGGATTAGTTCGGACTTCAATCTAAACATATTAACACTGATTAACTTCTTATAAATTATAAAAAAAACCTCTAAAAGTCCCTGGGTGACACAAATGCTTAAGTATTCAACTACTAGCTGAAAGGTTGACAAATCAAACTCACCCAGGGGCAGCTCACAAGGCAGGCCTGGTGATCTGCTTCCAAAAGGTCACAGCCTTGAAAATCCTATGGAGCAGTTCTACTCTGCACACATGGCGTCACCTGAGTTGGAATCGACTTGACAGCACCTAACAACAACAACAAGAAACCTCTGACCTCTGCATTCCTTAACATAGCTAAATCTTAAATGCAATGATTATTTAATTAAAGTACATAGTACATGAGAAACTGAGGGGGCAAAAAACAAAAAACAAAAAACCCAAACCTGTTGCCGTCAAGTTGATTCTGACAATATATGCCTAATTTTCAGGTTAGTTTCTGGGCAAACAGCGGTAATTTTGTCATGGATTCCTAAAAATATTATTTGGAAAATGTAGTGAGAATGTTTCTTTAGTCGCAAAAGAAACTTACATCAATTTAAAAAAAAAAAAGATGAAAATCTTTGGAAAAGTAAATTCTGATGATAAAGTTTTTTTGTTTTTGTTTTTTCCAGTTCACTTGTGACCAGAAACAGAAAGGCCTGGAACATTTCTATTGTGATGATGTTACTGTGCTGTTGATAATATATCATAATAGAAAACAAGATTGAAATATTCTATTTTGCATTTCTCTTTATACAGACACACTGCTGGATCTAAAGAACCAGGATGGAAACACCTAGATCCAGTGTGATCCAGACAGACATAATCAAGGAGGAGAGCTGCCAGATCCACATAAGTTCCATGAAAAAATAACTGAGACAGTGACATAGCCAAAAATCTGTGGCACAAGTCTTCTTACCAACCTTCTGTGTACTCAGGAGGTATCTCATAGATAGATCTGTACCAAGTATGCTACTCATGGACTGTGCTTTAATCCAGCAGGATCTATTTATTTCCAAAATAACTATGTCTTGATCAAATAGCATTCATGTGTGCGTGTCACACTGAGTAGAAACACTGGGCTGGACGTGGCTCTTTTCCCTGACTGCCTTGATTCAATAGGATCCAGGCATTTTCCAACTGCACAGCTGTGGCTTGGGGAGAATCCAGGTGTTTTTCTCACTGAATATTTGTGGGATTGGCAAGATTCTGGGTATTTCCTTTGCTTTCTCGTTTGGAATTAGTACAACACATATTATGTGTATATATATATTTCAGTGAGATTTGCTTTGTCCCAGGAAATGGATAGGCTTCGTTTACTTTACACAAAAAGCAATTACACCTAGAAAAAATGGGCAGGATTAAATGCTATTTATCTTTTTCTTCACTAGCTATATCCTTCATGCTGTTTATACAAGTACATGAATATTCTAAAAACCCTTTGAGGAAAAGCAAATAAATTACATTTCCACACTGAATAATTATCTACCCAGAAGGTGTTGCTTTATTGAAATGGCGGTGTCACACCTGTTCCACCATCTACTTGTTAAGAACCTATTGGACTTGGCTTCCATTCCTGATTGAAGAAGTAAGTCAGCAATGCATAGGCCCTGTTAGAAAATGGTATGTGATTTTTGTTTCCATCTTATACAGTATAGAAAGAAACTAGAAAGAGTTCAGAGAGCAGGAAAAAAAAATGATTAAAGGGATGGGAAAATGAGGAACTGGGATTATTTCATGTAAATCAAGGCTTTCAGGAAAGTCAAGATGGGGGGTGTACTAAAGACAGTGTTAGAGAAGCTACATCTTAGAGGCTATATATATGGCTTTGAGAAGGTTTGACTGGTCTTTGAAGGCCACCTGAGCTTGATGGAGATTGTGGGGAGAAGTTTGTTTCTTACCAGTAATTGCGGAGGAGAATAAGGAAGTAAGGGGAGTCAGGGGAAATTGGAAGGAATACTTAAGATAGGGGCTCTGTACCAGACCTACTCATACTACAATATTCAAATGTGGGCAACTTTACTATGCATCATTCTTACATTCCAGCTTCTACTAGATTTGAGAAACATGATATGATACAGTGTATCTAAATCTCCTTCATGATAAGCCATGTTCTTTTCAACCATACAATGAAATGTTGGTATGAAGAAATTATTGACCAGTTTTTCTCATCTTCCCAAAGAATCAGAGGAAATAAATATATGTAGTTATCAGAAACAGAGACTAATATTCCATAAAATGTAATCATATTCTAATGCGCTGAGAAAACAGAATGAGTAGCTGTGGCTTTAGTTCTTAGGTTAAGAAAATGGAGGAAAACTATCATCTCTCCGGGAAGGCTTAGATCGTAAGATATGAAGTGGACTTCATTACTTATTAAGATCCCCATCAGGTCCAGGATTCTGATTTTAAGACTTGAAGAACACACAATTTATACAGATATGAAATGCAGATTACGATATTCTACACTAAAGTATCTCCACTTCATATATAGCTCCAAATGCTCTTTTGCTCAAGCACTTTGAGAAAGACAGCACTTGAGCCAGAGATGGCAAGGGGACTTTCTGCTGTCATGGTGTCCTTCCTACCCCTCAGAGGACCTTCCCCTGGGAGAGAAGATGAGGAGAAATCCTATGTGTTCCACATGACCTGCCTCACTTGGCTCTAAGCACCATTTCAAAATACTTGGTTTCTTTTGCTGCATTCTCAAGTAGCCACTTCCTTGTGTCTATTCTGTGCTTCTCTACCTGTCATAGATCGAATTGTGTGCCCCAAAAAAATCTGTCAACTTGGCTGGGTCATGATTCCCAGTACTGTATGATTGTGTACCATTTTGTAATCTGATGCTATTTCCTTATGTGTTGTAAACTCTATCACTATGATGTAATGAGATGGATTAGCAGCACTTATACTGATGAGGTATACATGATTGGACAGTGTCTTAAGCCAATCTCTTTTGAGACATAAAAGAGAGAAGCGAGCAGAGACACATGGGAACCTCATACCACCAAGAAAGCAGTGCCGGGAGCACAGCACGTCCTTTGGACCTGAGGTTCCTGCACTGAGATGCTCCCAGACCAAGGGAAGACTAATGTATCACAAGGACCTTTCTCCAGAGCTGACAGAGAGAAAGCCTTCCTCTGGAGATGATGCTTTGAATTTGGACTTGTAGCCTACTAGACTGAGAGAATAAATTTCTTTTTGTTAAAAGCCATCAACTTGTGGTATTTCTGTTGTAATAGCACTAGATGACTAAGACACCACCCTTCACACAAACATGCTGCCCACAGTTCCTCTTTCTGCAGGTCTCCCAGGTCTTTTCAATTGTCTTATTCTCTCACTGTACGGATTTCAATGAGAAATCAGAAGCAAGACAATCTGCTTAAAGAAAATCACAGAGAGAATAAATGTCCAACGAGGAGCTTGAAAAGCATGGGCACTGGAGTCAGGCTGCCTGGGTTTTGATTCCAGTTCCACCACTTATACCTATGTGATGTCGGTCAGGTGCTTGTAATGCACCTGAACTTCAGTTTCCTCATTTGTAAAATGGAGGCTTGATATGATGTGCTTTGAACAGTGTGTGGCACTCAATAACTTTGCATTAACTATTATAAAGCTGAAGACTATCTACAGTCTAGAAAAAGACGTTTTTGAAGATGAACTTCTTGTACTACTTAAACCAGGTAACACCTGGTGAAGATCTGTCCTGGGCCCTTCTGTACATGACAGTTTCTGTTCATGACAGTGGAGTTTTACATCTTCCCTCTCCAAATATCCTGGAGGAGGCTAAGCAGTAAGAGTTGGTATTGTTGAGAATCCCAAAATACCTCATCCCTGAAACTTTCATCACACTAACAACAGAGAGCAAGAGAAGTAGTATTTATTGAATGTCTTCTACATGTTAATCCACATACATTATCTAGTATAAGGCTCATAATATCTCTGTAAATTGGATATTATCATCCCTAATAAACAGGGGAGGCTTAACAGGGGACATTTTTGTTGTTGAGTACATTCCCATTCACAGCAACCCCATGTGTGCAGAGCAGCCTTTCAGAAGCAGATCCCCAGACATACCTTCCAAGGCGCCTCTGGGTGGGTTCAAACTGCCAATCTTTTGGCTAGTAATTGAGGGTTTAACTGTTTGTGCTACCAAGAGAACTTACTGATTTATAGATGTTCTTAATATTCTCTCTGAGTCCTTTGTTTGATGTATGCATGACAAATATCCTCTTTCACTCTTCAGCTTTCTTTTTACTCTAATAATGGTGTAGTTTATATAAAAACCATTTGAGCCACCTAGGGACCTTCACAAGAGGCTTAACAAGATTTAAATAGCTTGCTGAAAACCATAAAGTGGAACCAGGATTACCCCACTTTAAAGCCAGACTTCTTGTCAGTTACACCACGACGCTTCCTTTCAAAGGGTCAGACTTTGACATATTTCTGGCTGGCTGTTGGCTCCTGTTCTATCTAAAATTATTTTATGCACATTTAGAAATGCTCATTTCTTCTGCCCCAGCAAACTGCATCTTCAGTTCTAGAATGCTGTTCAGTATGCTCAATGCAGGGCATTGCGAAGTGGGCAGGAGAGCTTGAATTGCACATACTTGAACTGTAAAGCATAAAAACGAATGAGGAAATAAACGTTTTACGTTCCTGATTTTTCATTTGTTCCTAAACAACTGTTTATAAAGAATGTGTCACTGAATGGTGGAGAAAGATTAGCTGCTTTTCCCTTATTTTTAGACTCAAGTAGTATTTGTAACAGTACATTTTGCAACATGAGTTGATAGTTCAAGAAGCCCTACGGAATGGTTACAATGAGTAAGATTGCAAAGATACAATTCATCACAAGGAGGAATCTCATGGTGAATTAATTCCGAGTTACGGCTTCGAATTCCTCCTTTAACAGGCTCATCCGTCCATTTACTCATCAGTTTGATCAAACATCCATCCATCCAACACATACTTAGTGAATATCCATTTCTCTCAAGTCAATTCCAACTCATAGTGACCCTACAGGACACGGTAGAACTGCCCCATAGGGTTTCCAAGGCTGTAATCTTCACAAGGGAGCCCTGGTTGCACAGTAGTTAAGAGCTCAGCTGCTAACCAAAAGGTCACCAGTTTGAATCCACCAGCTGCTCCTTGGAAACCCTATGGGGCAGTTCTACTCTGCCCTGTATGGTCGCTATGAGTTGGAATTGACTCATCTCAATGCGTTTGGTTTGGAATGTTTACAGGAGTGTACAGCCACATTTTTCTCCACCAGTGCCACTGGTGGGTTCAAACCACTGACCTTCCGGTTAGCAGCTGAACGCTTTAACCACTGCGCTACCATGGCTAGGTACCGCTTTATGGGCTGGGATACAACAAACAGTGCTTAAAGTGCATAAGGAGGGTTGTGATCACAATAATCTAATGAATAAACCAAAATCATTTCAGTACTGATAAACCAAACCAACCGTCGAGTCAATTCCGAACTCATAGTCACCCTGTAGGACAGAGGAGAACTGCCCCACAGAGTTTCCAAGGCTGTGATCTTTATGGAAGCAGACTGCCACATCTTCCTTCTGTGGAGAGGCTGGTGGCTGGTGGGTTTGAACCATCGACTTTTTGGTTAGCAGCCGAATGATTAACCACTGTGCCTTAGGTGGTGTGAATGAAATATGAGGATATAGGGTTTGTGGTGGAAAATCTACATGAGGTAGGATGGTCAGGGCAGATCTTTCTACACAGTTGGCATTTGAGTTGAGATGTGAATGAGAAAGAGCCAGCCAGATTTTTGCAAAGCAGAAGAAAGACCTTCCAGGCACAGAAAGGCTCTTACAATTCAAAGGTACCAAGAACAGAAAGAAGGCAGTGTGGCTGGACACAGAGTAATGGTATGTAATGAGGTCAGAAAGGTGGGTAGGTCAATGTTAGGCAGAGTCTCCTACTAGCTGAAAGAGTCCAATAATCGAAGCATAATGGAAATACGTTAACAGGTTCTAAGTAGAGGGGTAGCATGATTTGATTTAGCTTTAATGCATCAATCTGGACACTTGGCTGAGATTTACTTATAAAGAGACAAGCAGGCATAAGGATTTGTTAGGGTGAGGTTGGAGCAGTTGAGGTGCAAGAAGGCTCTAAAGACTCGTAACAAATCTCCTTAATGGTAAGGAGACTTCATTAGTAAAAGGAAGCTGAACTTATTTTAATAATGCTTCCATTTATATGCAACATATCTGCTATAAAATAAATACTTTTATTATTATTTTGTCAGCAGTATAGAAGGTGTGACTGTGGATTAGCAATTACACACAACTCCATCATATATTAAAAGGAACCACTATGCAGGGCTTTTGGTCCTCCCTGAAGGAGTGGAACAATATCTAGGAAATTAATTCTTCCCTTCGGCCTAAATGCAAAATTGCAGAAACCATTTACTGAATGTGGCCAGCCATTCCTAAGAGGGCAGATAGTCTTTCCTCAGGCATTCTTTATCAGAAGTCATTTATCAATTTCTACCTATTATTATGTGTAGTTAAAGAGAAATCTGCGCCTCTGGTAATTTACTGACATTTTCCTTGGGCTGAGAGACAAGCTAGTTTTGAAAGTGGTATCAGTAGTTGCCCTGTTTGCAAACTTCCTTGTTTAAGGGCTGTGATGGAGCTCTGGGAGGTGGTCGGCCTCAGCCCGCCAGTCTTTCTGCCCATAAATCTGCATCGTGAAAACATCCAACAAGTGCTGTGATGGGGCTGAATGCATAAAAAGGGTCTGCAAGCCGAATCTATTGTCGTCATTCCTGGCGGCAGAGGGAAGTGACAAGACGCTAATACGTCGCTGAGCAGTAGCGCGGCATAATAAAGCGTGGTTTGCACCACGTGTGTCACAGATTTCTCGGGTTTCTTCAAGGTTTCCCAAGTTCCACCTTCCCCTCTCGGCAGTCATCCTGGCCCCAGCTGTGCGTAGGCCTTTGACTCCATCTGTCCTTCCGCTGGGGACGAGCTTCTAGCCAAATGGAGAACACAAGTTTGGCTCCCCAAAGTGATTACAACCCCCACCCTCTCCACTCAGCCAGAGCCAAGTATCAGGTCTGCTGGAGGAACCGTCTAGGGGGCAGACAGAGGAGGGAGGGTGAGGAGAGTCTGCTTTCCTCCCCTGTCCCCACCCATCGCCACTTTGCAAGCAAAGCCTGAGCAGAGGCCAGGGCTGCGCGTCCCCCGGTCCAAACCTCAGGGCCCTTTCTCTCTCGTCTTCTGGCTTCTCCGTCCCCCGCCTGACCGCGAACGCGCCTTGTTGCAGAGCCGCGACTCACAGGTTGGAGTTTGCCCTTGTGTGCGCCGCGTCACAAGGCGCGGAAGGGAGGTGGTAGGAGTGGGTGGGAAGCGAAGCCGCGCTGTGCTGGCGCCCGAGACGCCGCGGGGAGCTGCCGCCCCGGGAGCAGCCTATGCGGCCGCAGCCCGAGCCCTCCCTCCCTCTCTCCTCCCCTCGGGCCCTGCGCCCTCACACGCGGCCTCCCGGCCCTAACTCCACCTCCTTCTTCGGCCTGACCCCCCTCCTCGCCCTGGGTGTACGCGCTTTAAATAATTTCCGCCTTTTCGGCAAAAAAAAAAAAAAAGCACCTGACTTAACCAGGGGGAAACAACTAGCTGAGCAGAACAAAGAACAAATGTAAAAGGAATAAAAGGAGAGAGAAAAAGAGATGAGATTCGTTAAAAGATTTCCAGGGGCTGAAAAGGTGGCTGCAGCGGCACAGGCGGCTCCAGCTTCCCTACCTGCGTGAGCTGCAGGCGGAGGACGTTTTCAACAGTCGCAGATATAACCTCAGGAACTCCTGGGTCTGTCGGTTTCTTTGCCAAAGTCTTTTCTTCTTTGGCTCAGACACTTGAAGAGGCTTCTGGATTTTCCTGCCACCCCCGACACAAGCTGGCAGTTATCCGGTAGCTGGCGGAGAAGTGAGCCGGTCAGAGGATGAACGAAGGGCGTCAGCAGCGGGGGGGCTGCCTCCCGGAAGCGCCTCCTGCTCCTTGGGAGGAGAGGGTCACTCCGCAGGCTGCCGGGCGGCGGCGGCACCCGGGTGCCGCGCACCCGGCTCGGGTTCTTCTTGCACGCGTGGCTGTGGGCGGCCTCGGGCTCATCTGCCCAGGTGTTCAACCTCAGCCTTTCCATGGACGAGGGGCTTCCCCCAGACACGCTGGTTGGAGACATCCACGCCGGGCTGCCCATAGCGCAGCAGCAGGAGGCGGGTGGCTTTTTTCCGCCCGAGGACTCGGACGACTCCCCGCTGCTGGACGACTTCCACGTGCACCTGGACAGCGGCATCATCCGCACCGCGCGGTGCCTGGACCGTGAGCGGCTGGACCGCTACGGCTTCGTGGCCGCTACGCTGCTGGGCGCCGTGGTGCAGGTGGAGATCAGAGTCAACGACGTGAAAGATCACTCGCCGGTTTTTCCCCGTGACTCCCTGCAGCTCCACGTCTCCGAACTCAGCCCGCCAGGTACCGCCTTCCGCCTGCCAGGTGCCCACGACCCCGACGCCGGGCTGTTCAGCACCCAGGGCTACACCCTGGTGCAACTGTCCGACCTTACCGGGGACCCCGAAGGACCATTCTTCCAGTTGCGCTACGGAACCCTGGGGCCACCGTCGCCTCCCCTGCTGGCCTCCTCGTCGCCCCTGGGGCCCCTGGACCTGGTGCTGCTGCGGCGCTTGGACCGAGAGGCGGCTGCGGCGCACGAGCTGCAGATCGAGGCGTGGGACGGCGGCCACCCGCGGCGCACCGGTCGTCTGCGAGTTGAGCTCCGCGTGCTGGATGAGAACGACAACCCGCCAGTCTTTGAGCAAGCAGAGTACCGCGCGGCTCTGCGTGAGGACACCCCCCGGGCGCCGAGGTCTGTCACGTGCGCGCCACCGACTGCGATCTGGGGCCCAACGGTCACGTGCGCTACCGCCTCCTCGCCCGCCAAGCGCCCGGGGCGGGCGGCGAGCCTCTGGGCGACGCGGCCTACTTCGTGGAGGAACTGAGCGGCGTGGTGCGAGTGCAGAGACCGCGAGACCGCGAGGCGCAGGCCTGGCACCAGCTGCTGGTCGAGGCCTGGGACCGAGGCGCCGAGCCCGAGGTCGCCACCGTGAGCGTGTCCATCGCAGTACTGGAGGTGAATGACAACCAACCTGCCATTCACTTGCTCTTCCTCACCGAGGGCGGCGCCGCCCGCGTCTCTGAAGGCGCCCAGCCCGGCGACTATGTGGCTCTCATCTCGGCGTCCGACGCAGACGGCGACCTGGAGAAGGAAGAGGAGGCCGCTGGGGAGCTTAGTGTGGGCCTCGGAGGCGGAGGCATCTCACTGTCCTTGGAGGGTGGGGAGGGAGCCTTGGCGCTGAGACCCGGCGGCTCCTCCGGAGTATTTTTTCTTTGCGTCCAGGGGCCCCTGGACCGGGAGAACCGCGACGGGTAGCGAACGACGCAGGGATCCCGCCGCTGAGCCCCGAGGAGATGCTGCTGCTCCGTGTCGCTGACCTCAACGGCCAGCCGCCGCTGTTCAGCCAGGAGCACCACCGGGCCTCAGTTTCTGAGGCCTCAGCCCCAGGCACTGCAGTCGTGTTGATCAGCGCCTCGGATGCCAACGAACCTGGCACAGACCGCGCCCGGCTGCGTTACGCGTTGATCCAACCTCTGCCTCACTGCATTCCGGAGACTCTGTCGTCCACGGTGAGGTGCGGGCCATACTTCACCACTGATCCCGAAAGTGGTGTGATCAGCACCATGCGGACTTTAGACCCAGAGGTCCATGAGACGGTGGAGCTGAAAGTTGTGGCTCAGGACCTCGGAGAGCCGCTGCTTTCTGCCACCTGCCGGGTGAGCATCACCGTGGATGATGTGAATGACAACGAGCCCATCTTCCGGAGGCAGGTGTACAATGCTACCGTTGCGGAGCATAGCCCAGTCGGACACTGCTTTCTGCAGGTAAGCGCGTCAAGCTTGTGGATCAACTGAAACGCCGCGGGAAGGGTTGGAGAAGTTGTATGTCCGAGGAACGAGAACTGTGATGTCTCTGGTTTCTCCTCTAGAGTGAAATGAATATGTGCCCTTGATCATCTAATAGTTCTGTCAGGTGGTTGGACTGCAAGATCCTAATGTCATTTCTACTTTATATAAAGTAGAATTTGGATATTGCTCTTGCTTTTATGGAAACCTGGTTTCTGTTATGCTGCATCTGTGCGCCCAAATCAATTTGAGAAGAACTACCCATTCATGGCAATGTCATATTCTTAAGCATCGTTATGTGGCATCCTAGGGAAATAAGGTGGCCTTCATAAATGAGTTTTTCAAATGACCAAGTATATGCCTTTAAACACTGAAACTGTTTTGGGTAACCGTTAACAGAGACTCCTTAAGCCTTTTGGTGTCTTTTTTAGAAGCTTACAAAGTTTAGTTGAGGACATCAATTTATCATTATTAGCGCCAACTGTGGGCTGAGGTCCTGGCAGTGTGATGCCTTCAGGACTCTGAGGAACAGGGAGGCTGAATCGTTCCTTAAAAAATGGGGCACTCTGCTCTGCTTTCTTTGTGGGTATGTTGCCTTTTAGAGTTCTTCTGATATCTCCACTATCAGAATGTCATGTTTTGCTCTTCTCATGTGCTTCCTTCTAGCACCACTCCTTACTACTTCCAGTTTCCTCTTATCTGATGTGAGATAACAAACCAGATTTCCAAGTCTGTTAGGACTGGAGTAAATAGGTAAATAGAACCTGAGGGGTAACTGGTGAGTGAAGCTCAAGAGCATTTACTAAGCTGCAGACTGGGTTGTTTTAAAACTTCTATTGGTTACTTCCTGGTTCTCAGTTAGGGGGTTGAGGCTTTAGCCTTATTATAAGTTACATCTAAAAAAAAAATTAGATAAGGATTTATTTAGATAAGAAGTTCCATTGTGCTGTAAAAATGGGTTTCATGACTGCTGCTTTTCTTTTTTTTTAAACCTTTGGGTCTGTGGGTAATAATAATAATCTCCATGCCTTTCTCTAGTGTGATGGCAACTCTTTGATTTGCTAGGTTACTAAAAAGGAGGCTTGAAGATTAATTAATGCTAGCTGCTACAACAGACAAATCTGCAAATACCGGTGATTAACACAAGTGTGTTTATCTCTCCAGCAAAGTTCAGTGTGATGCAGAGGGGCTGGTCCTCGTACATGCAAGGTAGAGCCAGGCCTGGGAGTGACTTAAATCACTTCCACCAGCATCCCACTGGCCAAAGCTCAGCCATATGTTCTCAGATGTACTGCAAAGGAGGCTGGGAAATTCAGAGGAGCACATGGATGACCAGTGTACCTCAGTAGTTTCTGTTACGGATTTCTAAAAATGAAACTATTATAGATGAGAGGTTGGACTAGATGTTTTCCAAAATTTCTTCCATCTGGAAGACCCCAAGGATCTTGGTATGAAATAATGCAGCTTGGCTCTCTTCAAGGAAAATATGCAAAGTGGATTAATTCTGATATTTTTGATTAGAACCTGTCTTTAAAGCTATTTCTAAAATTGTGAGGTGATTCTTCCAGAAAGTGTGAATTTATCCCATTATTATGACTGAGTATGTGGTGGATACACTACAGTGAACTGAACTTGGCTCAAGTGTATGACTCAACCTCTGACAACCACAAAAAATCTTTCCAGGTTGGCAAAGTATTACTGCAGACAGTATTAAATCATGCTGATTAGAATTTCTGGAAATTCCTGTGATCTAGCCCCTCAAGATTGCAGGAACCCTCTTACTCCCTGAGCTTCTGGTGGCCTCTCTACAGCACCATGTGTTCTGTAAGCCCACTAGCTGATGCTCGTCCCCTAATTTCCAGGCAAGCTTCACAGGAGCATCTTTTGTCTCCTTCTTTCTATCCCTGTACTCCCAATCTTTCTTTATACCACTTTGCAAAAACTAACCCTTCCATCTAGACTTTGAATCTCATGGCCTCGCCATTCTTCTAGGGTTTGTGTAATTACATTTCATCAGTTCTTTATAATTTATACCTTCTTACCTTCTTTCTTTTGCTCTATACCAATTTTTCCTTTCTAGACTTCCTGTCTATGCAAATCTCCTTTGTGGAAAAAAAAAAAAAAGAGAAACAATAGGAAAAAATAAGTTTTTTCATATTCTCTGTAATGGAATACCATATCTAATAAAAACAAAACCTTGAACCTTCAAGGTGTCTTGGTGGAAGGAGACGGTAAGTTACTCCACATCACTAAACATCACTAGTCCTTGGAGCTGTTCTGTTATTGCTGCTCCTGCTGCCACCACACTACTGGCCACCCATTACTGCCATCCCCCCAGTGCTGGCTGACCCTTTATACTCCCCTGCCTAGACTGGAACTTTCCAAAGAGTTTAAGTGTGGCGCAGAACAAAGATATTTAGCATAGAGTGCAAGAACCATTAGCAGCCATTAAATGAATGAATCAATCAATGAATACACTACTGGTATTTGGGGGAATATTTGGGTATGAAGGCTGGAGTTATTTTAAGATCCGGTTATATGATAAAGTCTGCAAGTGATCACTCCTCATCCCCCCTGTAATTTAACTTCCTTCCACCGCTGTACTAGCAGCTGCAATTTTGTAGGCACTTGTCTGGATTTCTTAATTCCTTGCTCCTGCCTGCCCCATGTGGAGAGTGCCATCTTAACAACCCATCCCTCAGGAGCTCCTTTATCTCTGGACAATTTCATGCACAAGACAAAGATTTCCACTCTGCAGACACTCAAGGTTTCTTTCCCCAGGTCGTATCTGGGCTAAATGATTACCTTTACCCTCAGATCACTGTCAAAAATATTCACTTCAACATCTAGGCAAGACCTCCACCCTCCATCCCACACTATGTACGATAGTGTGAGCTGAACCTGCAGGCATTATCATATAACCAGATCTTAAAATAACTCCAACCTTCATACCCAAATATTTCCCCAAATACTATTAGTGTATTAATTGATCAATTTATTCATTTAATCAACAACATTTATTGAATAAAGAACATTCAGTGAACAAATACTTTTTGAGTGCCTATTACATGCCAAGGAGCCCTGGTAGCACAGTGGTTAAGAGCTTCACTGCTAACCAAAAGGTTGGCAGTTCAAATCCACTGGCTGCTCCTTGGAAACCCTATGGAGCAGTTCTACTTTGTCCTATAGGATTGCTGTGAGTTGGAATCGACTCAGTAGCAAAGGGTTTTTTTTTTTTTTTTTAAATTGCATGCCAGGAGCCGTTCAGCAGTGAGGAGACAGGCAAGGTCTCCATGCTAACAGCTTAGTCTGGTGTTTACTGTCTCTTTCCCTTACATTTCATAGTTCTTTATAGTTGTACCTTCTTTCTTTCTTTTGCTCTATACCAGTTTTGGTTAAACCTGTCTTTAGAGCTGTTTCTGAAATTGTGAGGTGATTCTGCCGTGTACAGTCAGCCCTTGTGAATGTCGTGCCCCTGCTTCTAATGATGACCACTCGTCATCCCCCCCGTAATTTGACTTCCTCCCACCACTGTGCTTAATTCTGTCTCTCAGAAGGTATCAGTGTCAAACCAAATTTATTGTCAAACCAAATGGGCTTTTCTTAGTCTTAACCTCCCTCATCTTCTCTGTAGCTTTTGTCCCTTGCCCACTTCCTCTCTCTTCAGCTTAGCGTCTTCATTGTCTTTTGGGTTACTTTATTCTTTTCCTGCTTCTCTGTTACTAATTCCTCCTTGCCTCTTGGGCCACCCCACTCAGTGTGGTAGAGGCATTTTCAAAGTATATATCTTCCTCTCACTTCTCTCCTTTCTGTACTTCTTACAGCTTAAGTTTTATTTTTTCACATCTTCAGGGTCAACCTCCCTTATAAGCTGCAGATTAACATTTTTTTCTACCTGATGTGTATTTCTACCTGGATGTATTTTTGGCACCTCAAGTCTGACATTTCCCAAACTGAACTCATTTCCCTTCTACTATTTTTTCTTTTTGCACCTTCATTAATCAGCTCCTTTTCATAACTTTCCTATTTTTGTTAATGTCTCCTTTCTATAAACGTGCTTGTGCATTTGGTGTATGTCTCTGTGTGGATGCAGGTTGAGAATTACTTGGGTAACAGGCAAGGTCATGTCCCATATCAATCAGCTGGATAAAAAGCAGGTCTTCAGATTCCAAATGGAGACTGTGTTGGAGAGCATTTGATTGTTTGTTTGTTTGCTCTCTTCATCTGAGCTCTGAGAAACTGTGTGACCTTGAGCACTGTGCCTCAGTTTCCACATCTGTGAAATATGGACACCATAGGGTCAACTCAATAGGGTTGCTGTGTGAATAATGAATTAATACATGTATACTTAGAACAATGCTTGATTCATAGTCAGTGCTTAATACATGTCACATATATCATTAAATGTTAATAAATAAGACTTCTGGAAATGATGAAGAAACTATTTAGTCTGATACAGAGAAGCTGAGGACTAATTAAAAATTACATTTCAAATAAAGAATTCTCCTGCATGGAAAGATGTTTAAACTGTGTGTGGGGTTTTAGTTAGATGCATATGTTTTTGACAATGAAATTGAAATGTGTTTTACATACTTTGGAAGCTTGCGACATCTTCTTTTATGAGTTTATAGAATCCCACCTGTCTTAAGGAAAGTTCAGACGACCTCCCAAAGTGATTCCTTGGGGAACAAATACTAGCATTGTGAAAGCCCTTAGAGGGACTGGGCAATGCGACATAAGTTGGGATGGAAGGCCTCAGCATGGCAGGTCCATGTGTCCTCAGGGGTCCACCTCGAGGACACTCACACCAGGCTTAAGATTCAGTGCCTGCCTCTGACCCCCTGTCAGTTATGCAGGGCATGATTCTCTTCTATAGTGTCTTTTTTTCTGTTTAGCAGTTGTTGCTGTTTGGAATCTTTTATTAAGGCAGTGTGGAATAAGGGAGCACTGTACTTAGAAAACATTGGTTCCAATTCTGACTCCACCGTTTACTATCTATGCTAACTTTTCTAGGCCACAGTTCCTTATCCATAGAATGAAATAATTTAGTTTAACACAATATTGTTGCAAGGATTGGAGATAACATATACTATGTAGCAGAAAGTGGTAAGTGTGTAAGAGTTAGGATTCTTGTTGGTGGAAAAGGTTTCTTTGTGCCGTTACCCAAGTTTCACTAGATGTGGATCTTCCAGGATGGTGTTTTGTTGTGATGTACATATTTTGATTTACAGCTTGTCGTGATGCATTCCAGTGTAGCTTCACATATATTTTTTTTTTTGTATAAAAATGTATAATGCATTTCTAGGCATGATCAGGTCTAAAAGAGAATCACTTAGGAAGAATTTATGAAAGTTATGATCAGTAAGTTTCCTTTCTCTGAGGAATGAACTCTGACAATAAATTAATTTTATTAATGACTAAAACCCAGACTCTGCTAATGACTCCTCACCTTCTAAATTATGAATAAAAAGTGAATAACTGTTGAAATAATTTATACTTTCATAGCCCATTAGGGAAGTTATGCTAGATCATTCTTACAAATGCCAGCTTATTTCTTAAAATTTTCCTGAAATAAAATCTTCATTTAAAGGGAGAATGTGCTTTGTAGTGCAGATGGATCAAGTGAATATGATAACAAATACAAATTAATTCAAAATCTATTTAGTATTACATAGTAATCTATGTAGGGTATGAATTGGAATAATTACGACATGTCTGGTTCCTGTGGTGAAGTATTGGAAGACAGTTTTGAAGACATAGTTAAGAGATAGCCTGTAAAGAGCTTGCAGTCTTAAGAGTCTGGCATTTATTTTAGAAGCAGGTGGGAACTATGGGAGGCTTTTGAGTAGGTACTGACATGTGTAAAGTAAGGTTTTAGGAATATTTGTCTGGAATTAATAAAAAGAGTAAAAAAAGGAAAGCAGGGAAGCCCAGTAGGAGAGTGCTAAGACCCTTTGTTTAAAAAAATTTTTTCCCATACGAAAATTTATACATACATTGTGATGTGACTCTAATTGCTTTCCCCATACTGTGACAGCACACTCCTCCTTTACACCCCTGATTCCTCACGTCCATTCAGCCAGCTCCTAATCCTCTCTGGCTTCCCATCTCACCTCCGGACAGAAGC
>NW_004443995.1:1362182-1363463 GCF_000243295.1 Trichechus manatus latirostris
AAGTGTTCCAGTCTCTCCACAACCTCTCCAGCATTTATTATTTTGTGTTTTTTGGATTAATGCTAGCCTTGTTGGGGTGAGATGATATCTCATCGTAGTTTTGATCTGCATTTCTCTAATGGCTAATGATCGTGCGCATTTTTTCATGTGTCTGTTAGCCGTCTGAATATCTTCTTTGGCGAAGTCCCTGTTCATATCCTTTGCCCATTTTTTAATTGGGTTATTTGGTTTTTTGTTGTTGAGGTTTTGCAGTATCTTATAGATTTTAGAGATCAGATGCTGATCGGATTTGTTGTAGCCAGTTTTTTTTTCCCAGTCTGTAGGTCGTCTTTTGACTCTTTTGGTGAAGTCTTTTGATGAGCGTTTAAGTGTTTGATTTTTAGGAGCTCCCATTTATCTAGACTCTCTTCTGGTGCTTGTGCATTGTTACTTATGGTTCGTATTGTGTTTATGCCATGTATTAAGGCTCCTAGCATTGTCCCTATTTTTTTTCTTCCATGATCTTTATCATTTTCGATTTTCTATTTAAGTCTTTGATCCATTTCAAGTTAGTTTTTGTGCATGGTGTGAGGTGTGGGTCTTGTTTCAGTTTTTTGCAGATGGCTATCCAGTTATGCCAGCACCATTTGTTAAAGAGACTGTCTTTTCCCCAATTAACGGACTTTGGGCCTTTGTCAAATATCAGCTGCTCATAGGTGGACAAATTTATGTCTGGATTCTCAGTTCTGCTCCATTGGTCTATGTATCTGTTGTTGTACCAGTACCAGGCTGTTTTGATTACCGTGGTGGTATAATAGGTTCTAAAATCAGGTAGTGTGAGGCCTCCCACTTTGTTCTTCATCATCAGTAATGTTTTACTTATTCCAGGCCTCTTCCCTTTCCATATGAAGTTGGTGATTTCTTTCACCATCTCATTAAAAAATACCGGTGGAATTTGGATGGGGGTCGCATTGTATCTGTAGATCGCTTTGGGTAGAATTGACATTTTCACAATGTTGAGTCTACTTATCCATGAGCAAGGTATGTTTTTCCATTTATGCAGGTCTCTTTTGGTTTCTTGCAGTAGTGTCTTACAGTTTTCATTGTATAGATCTTTTACGTCTCTGGTTAGATTTATTCCCAAGTATTTGATCTTCTTGGGGGCTATTGTAAATGGTATTGATTTGATGATTTCCTCCTCAAGGTTCTCTTTGTTGGTGTAAAGGAATCCAACTGACTTTTGTATGTTTATCTTGTATCCTGAAACTTTGCTGAAATCTTCTATTAGTTCCAGTAGTTTTC
>NW_004443995.1:1363563-1390136 GCF_000243295.1 Trichechus manatus latirostris
GAGTACAAATTTTCATTGTATTCTGTTATGATTCTTTTAATTTCATTTGGGTCTATTGTGATATCACCCATCTCATTTCTTATTTGAGTTATTTGCTTCCTGTCATGTTTTTCTTTTGTCGGTTGGGCCAGTGGTTTATCGATTTTGTTGATTTTTTCAAAGAACCAGCTTTTGGTCTTGTTAACTCTTTCAATTTTTTTCCTATTCTGTATTTAATTTAATTCTGCTCTAATTTTTATTATTTGTTTTCTCCTGGTGCCCAAGGGCTTCTTTTGCTGCTCTCTATTTGTTTGAGTTGTAGGGATAATGTTTTGAATCTGGCCCTTTCTTCTTTTTGAATGTTTGTATTTACTGCCATAAACTGACCTCTGAGCACTGCTTTTGCTCTTTCCGAAAGGTTCTGGTAGGATATGTTTTCAGTCTCATTTGATTCTGTGAATTTCTTTATTCTGTCTTTAATTTCTTCTGTAACCCAGTCGTTTTTTAGCAAGATGTTGTTCAGTTTCCATGTATTTGATTTTTTTTCCTTGCTTTTTCTGTTATTGATTTCTACTTTTATGGCTGTATGGTCAGAAAATATGCTTTTTAATATTTCGAGGCTTTGATTCTGTTAAGGTTTGCTTTGTGGCCTAATATGTAGTCTGTTCTGGAGAATGTTCCATGTGCATTGGAAAAGAAAGTATATTTGACTGCTCTTTGATGGAGAGTTCTGTGTATGTCTGTGAGATCAAGTTGGTTGATTGTGGCATTTAGATCTTCTATGCCTTTATTGAGCTTCTTTCTGGATGTTCTGTCTTTCACCAAAAGTGATGTGTCAAAGTGTCCTACTATTATTGTTGAACTGTCCCTCTTTTCAATGCTGTTAGTGTTTGTTTTATGTATTTTGGAGCCCTGTCATTAGGTGAACAAGTGTTTATTATAGTTTTGTTCTCCTGGTGTATCGACCCTTTAATCATTAAGTAGTGTCCTTCCTTATCTTTTGTGGTGGATTTTGCTTTACATTCTATTTTATCAGAGATTAATATTGCCACTTCTGCTCTTTTTTGATTGTTGTTTAGTTGATTAATTTTTTCCATCCTTTGAGTTTTAGTTTGTGTGTTTACGTGTGTCTCTTGTAGGCAGCATAGAGGCAGATGGTGCTTCCTTAATCCATTCTGCCACTCTCTGTCCCTTTATTGGTGCGTTTAGTCCATTTACATTCAGCATAATTATTGGTAGGTATGACTTTAGTGCCGTCATTTTGATGTCTTTTTTTGTGTGTTGTTGATAGTTTCTTTGTTCCACTCAATTTTCTGTGTTCAGTTATTTTTCTTTATGTATTTTTTTTTCATCCTTTTCACTGTTGTTGATTTTGTATTTGCTGAGTCTTTATGTTTTTATTTTGATGTATAGGATTGTTAGTTTCCTTTGTGATTACCTTAATATTTACCCCATTTTTCTAAGTTTAAACCAGTCTTTTATTTATATTGCCTTGACTGTCTCTCCATATGAAAGATCTATGACTACATTATTTAGTCCTTCTTTTTTGTTTTAATGTTGTCATCTTTCACGTATCGATGTCTCTGTTTCCCTATTTTCAGTGTTTTAGCTTTGATTTGTTTTTGTGACTTCCCTATCTGGGTTGATATCTGCTTGTTTTGTCCTGTATTCTAGTCTTGGGTTGTTATCTGATGTTACTGATTTTCTAACCAGAGGACTCCCTTTAGTATTTCTTGTAATTTTGGTTTGGTTTTTACAAATTCCCTGAATTTCTGTTTATCTGGAAATGCACTAATTTCACCATCATATTTGAGAGACAGTTTTGCTGGATATATAATTCTTGGTCAGCAATTTTTTTTCCTTCAGGGCTTTATATATGTCATCCCATTGCCTTCTTGCCTGCATGGTTTTTGCTGAATAGTCAGAGCTTATTCTTATTTACTCTCCTTTGTAGATGACTTTTCGTTTATCCCTAGCCACTCTTAGAATTCTCTCTTTATCTTTGGTTTTGGCAAGTTTGATTATAATATGTCTTGTTGACTTTCTTTTGGGATTGACCTTGTGTAGGGTTGATGAGCTTCTTGGATAGATATCTTCTCATCTTTCATGATATCAAGGAAGTTTTCGGCCAACAAATCTTCAACAATTGTCTTTGTATTTTCTGTTATCCCCCCTATTCAGGTACTCCAATCACTGGTAGGTTATTCCTCTTGATAGAGTCCCACATAATTGTTAGGGTTTCTCCATTTCTTAAAATTCTTTAACTAATGTTTCCCCAAATAAGTTGATGTCAAGTGTTTTATCTTCTGTCTTCCTAATTCTGACTTCCATTGCCTCAATTTTGCTCCTGTGACTTTCTATCGAGTTGTCTAATTCTGAAATTTTATTGTTTATCCTTTGGATTTCTGTTTGCTATGTCTCTATGGATTCTTGCAGCCTGTTAAATTTGTCATTATGCTCTTGTATATCCTTCTCAAGTTCCTCTATTACTTTGTCTGTGTGTTTCTTGGCTTGGTCTGTGTTTTGCATGATCTCCTTCCTGATCTCTTGAAGAGCTCTGTATATTAATCTTTTGAATTTTATCTCTGGTATTTCCAAGTTCTCTTCCTCTGGAAGGTTTGTTGATTCTTTGTTCTGGGCACTTGCTGAAGCCATCATGGTCTGCCTCTTTAGGTGATTTGATATTGACTGTTGTCTCCAAGCCTTCAATAAGTTATTATATTTATTTGTTTTATGTTTGCTTACTGTGTCCTAACTTCTTGTTTTGTTTTGATATGTCCAAATAGGCTGGTCGTGTAAGCTAGTTTGATTATGGGCATCTTTGAAGCTCTCATTTCCTGTCACCAGGTGGTTAGAGCTGTTACTAGGTATGTCAGCGCAGGAGTCTGTTTACTGTTTTTGTAAGGATTCAGCTCAGGTGTCCAGGTAGTCAGTCACCAAGTGTGTGGTGTAGGTTCTCACCTGCTGTATCTGGCTGCAGTAGGAGATCACATGCGGAGCAAGGCAGGGGGCCGACGGCTGCCTCTGAGTGTCTGGGAGGAAAGCATGTCCCTGTTCCCTAGAGTGCGTTGGTGGGTGGGTTTTGTAACCAGACTATGGGCATCCAGTGCCGTTGGCTCTAAGGACTGGGAGGCACCACTTATTCTTTGACCCCTGTCATGGGTGGGTAGGTGGCATGGGTGGAACCATCAGTCCTCAGGCCCATGATGTGGGTAAGTGAGCACCCTACTTAATGGGCAGGGCAGTGTCAAATGTCCCAAATCTTCCACTCTTCCTTATAGCTGATATAGTTGAAAATAGATTTCAGGTATATACCCTGTTGTACTGTGCTAATGAGGGCATATGCTGTTACAATGGGCCCACACAGGTCTATGCAGGGGTGAAAGGCATTCAAAGTCTGTGGACCTTTTAAGCCTGTGCCTAGGTGAAGGGGCTTTGTCCTCCCTGAGTTTCTGGCTTAGGGGAACTAGCAGATTATTTTTTCCTGTTTGTTATTTGTTCCCTCTCCAAAGCCAGGAGAGTGGCTCAAGGCGCCTGATGGGTCCTACTTCTGGCCCAGGGGGTGTGGCAGTCGCTGAAGTGGGACTGGGACCTGGTGCATAGTGGGGAGAGGGTGGGTAAAATGGAGAGAGTTTCTTTCCAAAGGAGGTGTTTTTTGATCGGCATGGTAGGTTAGACGCATGTACTTATCTTTTGCCAATTGAGCGCTTCTTCTCGCTGGTTCTGGAGGCTTGAGCAGACCCTCTGCTGCTTGGTCTCTCCTGATGTGGAAAACTTGTCCCGAGTGCCACTGCTTGCCTCACCATGCATGCCAGCTGATCCAGCCTGCAGTGTGCTGGTGCCAGCCAGGTCATGTCTGGCAACTCCTCGCTGCTTCTGAACCATCTCTCCCTCCCCCTGCCACTCAGTCTGATTCTGCAAATTTGCCTTTGATGTTCAAGGCCCCTAGACTGTCATATATAATCAATTCAGTTGGTTTTTGGGGTCGTTGTTGTAAGAGAGACCACAGGAAGTGCCTGACTACTCTGCCATCTTGGCTCCACCCTCTAATATTTTCTTTTTTTCCTTTGTCTCACATAGTTAATAATAGCTTCAGATTTCAATATCTTTGTCATCCTGGGGTTAACCTCTGTTAATTTTTTTTCCTCCTAAAAATGGATCACATTTTTCTGGTTATTCATATGTTGAATAATTTTTCTTTGCATCCTTGATACAGTGAATGTTATGCTGTGGAAACTCTGGATTCTGTTATATTCTTCTAAAGAGTATTGATGTTTTTGTTTTCGCAGACAATTAACTTGACTGGACTCCAGTTACAAGCTTGGACTCTTGGGAGCGAGCACAAACCTCATTTTAGTTCTATTTTTGCTTAACTGGACTGTTTGCAATCTGCCCCATGCATTTGTAGTTCAGGAGTTAGTCAGAGATTTGAGCAGAGTTGTATACAGAATTTGAGGCTTGCCAAGAGAGCTTCATCCTTTCTTGGATTCTCTCCTCACTTTATGATGGGTGTAGTTCCTCTGAACTACAGCCAGGTATTGTCTTCAGATTCTCCAGGCCAGGAAGACTGTGTGTTTTCTATTAGAATTTTAACCCTTCTGCATGGTTCTATGACCAAGGCTTACCTTCAGGCTATTAACAGCCTAAAAAGCCCATACCTCCAAAAAATGGGAACTCATTCCATGCTGGTCCCTTCTTCCAATTTTTGCCTCCTCATGGTAATCTGCCTGCTGTTATTCACCCTCAAGAGTCTTCAGGTGCTTTTTAAAATATTTTATTCAGAGTTTATTGTTGTTATTTGCAGAATAGTAGGTACTGGCTGGAGCCCTCTGGGCCATACTAGAAACAGAACTCTGGTTTTTTGTTCATTTTTCAATTTATATTAACTTCAGTGAGATTCAGATGATTAAGACTTAATGGTAAGAGCCATTTGAAAATGAAGCCTGTAGAATTTTACTCTATTTATAATAATGACTGAATAGCAGTATTGGGCACATCTGCTGCAAAAGACCTCTTTAAAGCGTTAAAAAGCAAAGATGTCACTTTAAGGACTAAGGTGCTCCTGACCCAAGCCATGGTGTTTTCAGTCACCTCATATGCATACGAAAGCTGGACAATAAGTAAGGAAGACTGAAGAATTGATGGCTTTGAATTATGGTGTTGGTGAAGAATACTGAATGTGCCACGGACGGCTAGAAGAATGTACAACTCTGTCTTGTAAGAGCTACAGCCAGAATGCTCTTTAGAAGCAAGGATGGCAAGACTTCATCTCACATACTTTGGGTATGTTATCAGGAGGGACCCTAGAGAGGGACATCATGCTTGGTAAAGTAGAGGGTCATTGAAAAAGAGGAAGACCCTCAATAAGATGGATTGACACAGTGGCTACAACAATGGGCTCAAGCATAACAATTGTGAGGATGGCGCAAGCCGGACAGTGTTTCTGTTGTAATAGGGTTGCTGGAGTTGGAACTGATTCGACAGCGCCTAACAACAACACATGGGTACGTTGTTTTTTTTTATTCTCTTACCACATGTGGGACAGAATCTGGCATTTCCTTTGATAAGTACTTTCTTTCAAAACTCATCAGTAACAGATCTGATTATGTTACTCATTTTTAAAACCTTTTATGGTTGTAAGATCAAGTCCAAAATCCTTGACTAATCCATTCTGCCTGCCTTTACAGCCTTGTTATGAGGAGTTTTTATCCTCTCCTTCATTGTCCATGAAGGACCATGCTCTTTCTCACCTCAGGACCTTTGGTCTGATTCTTTACTTTGCCTGAAATGTTCTGCTTTGCCCTCTCTGCCACGGATCTCCCCTTGACCCAGATAACTCTTACTTGTTCCTTAAATAATCATGTCCTTAGGGTGTCTTCTTTGACCACCTAAGCTCCTCACATCACCACTGTTTGTTAAGTCCCTATCTTAGTTATATGGTGCTGCTATAACACAAATACTATAACATAAAGGGGTGGCTTTAAATAACAAATTTATTTTTTCACAGTTCTGGAGACTGAAAGGCCAAATCAGGGTTACTTCTTTGTCAGTAGCTCTGGGCATTGCTTGGCTCTTGGCGATCCTCACTTGAGGATGGCATCTGTCTTCCCCAGTATGTGCCCACATGCTATGTCTAATCTGCTTTTTTTATAACTCAGAAGTGATTAGGTTTAGGACACACCCTACACTGATATAGCCTCATCAACATAATAAAGAAAACTATTTCCAAATAGGATTACACCCACAGGTGTAGGGGTTAGGATTCCAACACATGTTTTAGGGGGACACGATTCAATCCACAACAGTTCTATAGTACAAACTCCCCTAGCTTGAAAGCAATATGTAATAAATCTCTTTTATAGCACACCTCACACAGATAAGCTGTTGAGATCTGCTTCCTTGTCCATTATTAGCTTCATAAGATGGGGGTAGAAGCCTTATCTGTCTTGCTCACTGCTAAGTGCTTGTCAAATGCCTAGCACATAATAACAGTAAAATTTGTTAAGTGCTAAAATGAAATAACCTACGTAAATAGTCAACATAAATGAGCGTTGACTGCTTCAGGAATTGGCCACATTCTACAGTGTAACAGTGAGAAGGTCTGTCTTTAATCTTTTACATTTTTACAGCTTTCTGAAAAGTAGGGCTGTCATTGAAAAATCTACCGTAAACATTATAATTCAGTAAGACAGCTAGTATCCCTTTTATGGTGTAATTTAGTACCAGTCAGATTTCATCTCATGTAAAATACATGATTTCTGTCAGTGCCACTTTTTAATGTCAGACAATGAAGATACGAATTTTACATATTAGCAGAAATATTATTGGAGTGTTTTTGTTTATTTATTTAATATAATTTGTTTTATTGTTTGTTGTTGTTGAGAATACGCACAGCAGAACATACACCAGTTAAATAGTTTCTCCATGTGCAGTTCACTGATGCTGATGACCTTCTCCAAGGTGTGCAACCATTCTCATTCTCCTTTTCCTAATTGTTCCTCCCTCGTTAACATAAACTCACTGCCACCTGAGTTTCCTATCTAATATTTTGCATTGCTGTTGTCAGTTTAATCCCATGTAGATAACTCTGAAAAGAGCACAATGCTCAAGGCAGACATTCTTTACTAGATAAGCTTAACTATTGTTTGGTTTTAAGAAGACTTCAGGGGATTTTTTTTTTTTTAAATAGGTTTAAAAATTATCTCAGGGCAGCAGTTTCTGGGAGCACTTACTGTGTTTTAACACACATGCACACAAATTCATGTACTGCTCACAACAACCCTATATGCTATTTATAATTATTATTATGGCCATTTTACCAATGAAGGAACAGAGGCACGGAAAGGTTAAGCTATTTCCGTAAGCTCACACAGCCAATGAGCAACAAACCAGGATGCACACTGAAGCAGTGTGCCTCAGACTCTAGGCACTTAGCCAACAAGCTGAAATGCTTCTGTGCTTGGTTTAGTTTTCAGATTTTAGAAGTTATATGGTCATTGGGGGGAGGCTAAAAGAAGAAAAATGGGCTCGCCTGTAATTGCACCATACTGAGGTAACCAATCCTTTTGTTTTATTGTACACTTGTGTAGTCCTGTTCTGTATGATTTTATGTAAAAATGGGAAAGTATTGGACATACACTTTGGGATCCTGTTTTGTTACTTAATATACTGGAAGTACAAAAGGGCAGTTAGGGAAGTGTTCCCTTCCTTTTCCTGTACCCAGTTTCTTTCTTTTTTTTTAATTTTATTGTGCTTTAAGTGAAAGTTTACAGTTCAAGTTAATTTCTTATTAAAAAATTTATGCACATACTGTTTTGTGACATTAGCTGCAACTCCCACAATGTGACAGTGCACTCCTCCTTTCCACCCTGGTTCCCTGTGTCCATTCATCCTGTTCCTGTCCCCTTCCTGCCCTTTCATCTTGCTTTTGGGCAAGAGTTGCCCATTTGCTCTCGTACGGTTGATTGAAATAAGAAGTACATTCCTCACGTGTGTTATTGTTTGTTTTGTAGACCTGTCTAATCTTTGACTGAAAAGTGGGCTTCGGAAGTGGCTTCAGTTCTGAGTTAGCAGGGTGTCCAGGGAACATAGTCTTAGGGGTTCCTCCAGTCTCTGGTTTTGTTTATTTAGTGTCTCAAATTAAAAATCTGCTGTTTAGTCCTTTAACCTATCTTTTAAAGGTGCATACATCCCTCATTGTTATCCACAGACACTGGGTAGCCAGTTAGAGAATATAGCAATACTTTAGACTATTTTTTCTATTCTCTATCTTGAAAAATGAAGCAATACAAAACTTTAAAAAATCAATAACAGTAGACATATTTCCTTTTGTTTCTGAAGTAATTCCAATATTGCAAAGCACTTTTCCAAACTCTTTTAGGCAGAATATGACTTGACTTATTAATAGTTATGTACTCAGTGAGAGACATTGGGTGGTGGAAAGAGCACAGATAGACTTGGGTCTGTCTGACTCTGCATCTCATAAGTTGCATGCTTTGAACCTCATTTTTTCATCCAGAGAATGGGATAATAATATGCACTTTGAAGAGTTATTTTGAGAATTGAAGAAAATATATATATTTTTTATTTTATTTTATTTTATTGTACTTCAGGTGAAGGCTTACAGAACAAATAGTTTCTCATGAAACAGTAGTACACATGTTGTTTTATGACATTGGTTAACAACCCCACAACATATGAAGAAAATATTTTTAAAGCACCTATGATGTAGTAAGGATTAAAAAATGGTGTATAAAATATGGATCTTTTCCAGTCCATTGACCAGGTAGCTGTCTTCCAAATTTCTTGGCATAGACAAGTGAGCACCTCCAGCACTGCATCCATTTGTTGAAACATCTTAACTGGTATTCTGTCAATTCCTGGAGCCTTCATTGCAGCTTGGACTTTTCCTTCAATATCATTGGTTCTTGATCATATGCTGCCTCCTGAGATAGTTGAACAAAGACCAATTCTTTCTGGTACTGTGACTCTGTGTATTCCTTCCATCTTCTTTTGATGCTTCCTGTGTCATTCAATATTTTACCCATAGAATCCTTCAAAATTGCAACTTGAGGCTTGAATTTTTTCTTCAGTTCTTTCAGCTTGAGAAATGCCCAGCGTGTTCTTCTTTTTTGGTTTTCTAACTCCAGATCTTTGCACATTTCTTTATAATGCTTTACTTTGTCTTGTTGAGCTGCCCTTTGAAATCTTCTGGTCAGCTCTTCTTCATCATTTCTTTTATTAGCTTTAGCTACTCTATGTTCAAGAGCAAATTTCAGAGTCTCTTCTGACATTTGTTTTGTGCCTATTTGTGCCCATTCCAAATAAAGGTGATCCAACAGAAAGCAGAAATCATCGAACAATATCATGAACATCACAGCAAGTAAAATTTTGCTGAAAATAATTCAAAAACAGTTGCAGTAGCACATAGATAGAGAACTGCCAGAAATTCAAGCTGGATTCAGAAGAGGACGTGGAACGAGGGATATCATTGCTGATGTCAGATGGATATTGGATGAAGCAGAGAATACCAGAAAGATGTTTACCTGTGTTTTATGAACTATGCAAAGGCATTCAACTGTGTGGATCATAACAAATTAGGGATGATATTGAGAAGAATGGGAATTCCAGAACACTTAATTGTGCTCATGTTGAACTTATACATAGACCAAGAGGCAGTCGTTTGAACAGAACAAGGGGGTACTGTGTGGTTTAAAATCAGGAAAGGTGTGCATCAGGGTTGTATCCTTCCACCATGCTTATTCAGTCTGCATGCTGAGCATATAATCTGAGAAGCTGGACTATATGAAGAATGGGTATCAGGATTGGAGGAAGACTCACTAACAACCCACAATATGCAGATAACACAACCTTGTTTGCTGATGAAGATCAGAGACTACAGCCTTCAGTATGAATTACACTTCAACAAAAATCCTCATGACTGGGCCAATAAGCAACATCATGATAAACGGAGAAAAGATTGAAGCTGTTGAGAATTTCATTTTACTTGGATCCACAATCAATGCCCATGGAAGCAGCAGTCAAGAAATCAAACGATGTATTGCATCGGGCAAATCTGCTGAAAAGACCTCTTTAAAGTGTTACAAAGCAAAGATGTCACTTTGAGGACTAAGGTGCGCCTGACCCAAGCTGTGGTATTTTCAGTTGCCTCATATGCATGTGAAAGCTGGACAATGAATAAGGAAGACCAAAGAAGAACTGATGCCTTTGAATTGTGGTGTTGGTGAAGAATAATGAAGATACCATGGGCTGCCAGAAGAATGAACAAATCTGTCTTGGAAGAAGTACAGCCAGAGTGCTCCTTGGAAGTGAGGATGGTGAGACTTCATCTCACATACTGTGGACATGTTATCAGGCGGGACCAATTCGTGGAGAAGAGCATCATGCTTGGTAAGGTAGAGGGTCAGTGAAACAGAGGAAGACCCTGTATGAGATAGATTGACACAGTGGCTGCAACAATGGGTTCAGACATAGTGATGATTGTGAGGGTGATGCAGGACCGGACAGTGTTTGTTTTGTTCTGTTGTCCATAGGGTCGCTATGAGTCGGAACTGACTTGAAGGCACCTAACAACAACAACAACAATAACAAAAAATGGTAGCTGTATCTTGTAAGTGGAAACTTGGAAATGGAACCAGACATTATACTTAGGACTGGTTCTTAGTTGACTGGGCTAGATTTCTACATGAAGCAGTGTGGGAAATATTTACTGTATACAGGCAAAGAGGATTGAAAGTCCTCTGTCTGCTGTAATTAATTACTTACACTGACTTACCAGGATTTACTCATCTTGTCCTATCAAATAATGGTATTGGACTTGGACTATAAATGATACATCCCAATCCTAAGTAAAACAAATTTAAGAGATATGACTGCATTAAATACAAAATAGTGTGGCTAATGTATTCCTTTATGATTTCAGCACTTTAAGTGCATCAACTAAATGAATCAACCCTTAACTTTATATTGCTTGAAGGTTACTTTACTACCTGTATGAATCAGGCACTGATGTATATGATCCAGGGCTTTTCTGAAATACTAGAGGTCCTGTTTAATTGTGTTTTTCTTTTCTCCTTTTTGATTTGGTTAAGAAGAGGTTAAGTACATTTGTTTGTTTGATACTTATAATAAGGAATAAAAAACAATTTATTTCATTACTTTGCTGAAAAATAACTAATGTGGAAATTAAGATAATGTAATAGTGATTAAAAAGCAATAATATATTAATTTTATTATAATTCAAATGTCAGAAATAGTGCGACCTATAAGTTAGTGCTTTCAGCTTCATTGCTCCAGTGATTTATAAATATTTTTTCAGAAAACTGAAAAAATACGTTAATATAATAATTCATTCCTTAATGAATGTTTTTTCTACAGAAGAAAATAAGGTTATAATAATAGCTCATAATAAACATTTATTGAATACTTAGTATATTCCAGACGGCGTTCTAAAAGATTTGAATAAATTGCTTCATTTTCACAACACCCTATGTGGCAAGCACTACTCTTATCCCCATTTTGTAGGTGAGGAAACTTAGATGTAGAAAGATAAAGTATCTTGTCCAGAGTGCCCCAGCTGGTAAGTTGCAGAGGGTCTTAGTCCAGGTTCCCTAGAAACAGATGCTGAGATGGAGATTTGCATGGAGGAAGGAATTAATTGGGTAATGTTCTTGGGAACAACACCTGTAAAGAAGTGAGGGATTGGGCAGAGGGAGAGAGTAAACTGTGATGTCAATGCAGTGGAGACCTCACCCTATCATAGGGAGCTCTGGGCTAGAGTAGCACTTCAGATTTGTCCAGAATGGAGTCATAGGGGCTGCCCATGAGGAGGGGGAATAACCTTTGGCTGTGGGCATTTCCTGGGGAGACTCAGCTGCTAGCTCTACCAATAGCGTGCCTGGAGCTTGAAGGTGTTAGGGGCGGTGCACTCCACCATCAACTACAACCCTACCCGTGTGCTTCTTGAGCCCACTAGCTTCCTATAGTAAGTTTATCCACTGGGGAACTGTTCCTCCACGATTCTGGTTGGTCTCTTTTTTTGGGGAAACTTACAAGAGGGAGGTCAGTAGGATGAACTAGTTGGATGAACTATATATCACTGCCGCTGAAGCTGGTTTGGGGACTGCAACGGATAAATTATCTGCCCCCTCTCCTCACTCTCACTTAGCACCTCTCTCGATTAAAGAAAGTGTGACCCAGATCTTCATCCCTGAGGGGCCTAAGCCCCTGGTTATCATAACCTTTCTCAGGCTGTGTCTGCTGCATTTGGTTCCTTGCCATCAAAACTGGGCAAGACAGTACCAAAAAAATTTCAGTGTATTACCTGGGTATCAAATGCATTCTTCCGTGTTTGCATTGTGTAATATCAGCTGTACCTCCTCTTAGGAGGTCATCACTCCCATCAGGATGGTAACTGCTTTTCTTGCTGCTGGTCACTTGGCACAAGGAGACAGAAGCAGATGGGCAGCAGTCTAAGCTTAAAGTTTAATGGGATTATTTCTGTGTCCCATGGAGTGTCCTCTGGGAACCACAATCTCTAGACACATGGAGCCCAGAGTTGTGGGAATGGGAAGCATAAATTCCCAGAGGAGATCTCTGGGAGTGATAGTAAGTGGGCACACTCTACCTTCCACCTCTTGGTCTCCAGATCCATGCTTCCCACCTTTTGGAAACACAGCACCTTGTAGTGTTCATTGATTTAGGATATAAATTGTGTCCTGGGGGATAGGTCTCATCCTCACAAGCTAGTACCTCAGTTGTGCCTTGAAAAGTCCATTACATTGCTCTATCAAGCAGTAGATTCTTGTGGTGTGGGATGTGATAGGACTCATAAATTCTATAGTCATGTACCCACTACTTCATCTTCTCTGTTGTGAAATGGGTTTCTTGGCCCATTGAGTTGTTACGTAGGGTTCTGTGTTGGTGGATACTCTATAAGCCCTTGGGTGGTGGTACTGGCTGAGTCCCTGCATGCAAGAAAGGCAAACACAGACCTATACCAAAAACCAAACCCATTGTTATCAAGTAGATTCCAACTCATAGTGACTCTATAGAACAGAGTAGAACTGCCGCATAGGGTTTCCAAGGAGCAACTAGTGGATTTTCGTCATAATGAGAAGTATAAGGAGGCTGGTTGGTTGGTCCTACTTTTGCTAGACAAAGTGGTGACCTCAAAGTTTCCACTTGTGCCCTGAAAGAAAGCCTTATTTCTTGTAGTAACAGAGCTGATGTTGCTGAAAACCAAACCCAAATTCTTATCAGAAGAGTGGCTGAATTACAACGCCAGTTGAATTTCCAATCTCTAACGGTGTCTAAAGTTAACTTGAGGGCATTGATTGGGAAGAAATGGGATCCTGAAACTTGGGATATGGTCATATGGGCAGATAATCAGGAAGCTAGGAACACTGAGCCCCTAAATTCTGTTGAATCATTCCTACCAACAGAATCAGTCCACTTGCTCCCATCTGAAGAGTTTACAGCATCTTTGTCTGCTAAGCCACCCTTCCCAGAAAAGCCATTATCTCTTCCACCCCCATCTAATGAGATTAACCCACCAGTGTCTGAAGAGCCTTTGAGATATCACCTGGGGCAGCATGTGAGTCATTGCCTGTGGAGTCATCTGAGTAGTTGCCAAATTGTCTTACAAGACATTGCAGAATGTTCTCAGAACACATCCCCACCACCCATTTTGGCTTCTAGACCTATAACTAGACTAAAGTCCCAGGAATCCCCAAAAGATAAAGTACAAAGTGTGACCCAGGAGGAGGAACACTGCACTCCAAAAGAACTGCTTGATTTTTCTGATATATACAAACTGAAACCTGGGGAATATGTGTGAGAATGGCTATTAAGGGTTTGGGATGATGGTGCAAGGAACATAAACCTGAATCAGTCTGATTTTATTCGTATGAGCCCACTAAGCACAGATTCTTCATTCAGTGTTTCAGCTCAAGATTTTCAGGAAAGGATCTAATTGTTTTTTTGGTTGGATCGCTGAAGCGTGGATTACACAATGGCCTACATCAAATCAAGTTGAAGTACCAGACCTGCCTTGGTATACTGTAGAAGAAGGTATCCAAAGACTTAGGAAAATTGGCATGTTAATGTGGATTTACCAGGTTAAACCCAAAGACCCACACATGGAGTTCCCAGAGGATGCACCTTTTAACCACAATGGTGAGGAGCAAATTTGTGACGGGAACTCCAGCATCCTTGAAGACTGCTGTGGTGATTGCTATTTTATGTAAATCAGATTTGACAGTGGGAACTGCCCTAACTGAATTAAGACACCTATCTACAATGGGGCTGATTGGACCCTATGGTGGTAGGGGCCAAGTGGCTGCACTTAATTGACAAAGACAAGATGGACGTGGTTACTGTAATGGACAGCAAAGTCAAAGCAGTAATCAGAATAATCTGACTCATATGGATTTATGGCACTGGCTAATTAGCCATGGTGTCCCTAGGAGCGAAATAGATGAGAAATCTACTAAATATTCACTGGATCTGTACAAGCAGAAGAATTCTAGGTCAAGTGAATGGCAGTCTAACTCAAATTGCTGAATAGAGAGTCATGGCCCCTCTATCAGTTCCCAGACCTGAGCCAGTTTACTGACCCACAACTCATTGAATGAAGAGGAGGCTAGGTCTCCTTGAGGAAGGACTTCACTACACTGCCAAAAATTGATACTGTAATCTTTCTCCCAACCTTTCCTGAAGGAATCTATGGCCTTTTACTAGAGTGACTGCTCACTTTTTTGGGGATTACTGGATACTGGCTCTGAACTGACACTAATTCCAGGAGACCCAAAATGTGACTGTGACCCACCAGTCAGAGTGGGGGAATCGGGAGGTCAGGTTGGTCTCACAGCATGTACTTGAACCCATCCTGTAGTGATTTCCCCAGTTCCAGAATGCATAACTGGAATAGATATACTCAGCAACTGGCAGAGCCCCCACACTGGATCCCTGACAAATGGAGTAAGGGCTATTATGATAGGAAAAACCAAGTGAAATCTTTTAGAGCTGCCCCTACCTAGGAAAATAGTAAACCAAAAGCAACACCGCATTCCTGGAGGAGTTGCAAAGATTACTGCCACCATCAAGGACTTGAAGGATGCAGGTGTGGTGATTCTCACCGTATCTCCACTCAACTGCAAAAAACAGATAGATCTTGGAGAATCACAGTGGATTATCGTAAACTTAACCAGGTGGTCACTCCAGTTACAACTGCTGTTCCAGATGTGGTTTCATTGCTTGAGCAAATTAATATGTCCTGGTACCTGGTATGCAGCTATTGATCTAGCCAATGCCCTTTTCCCAATTACCAGACCACCAGAAGCAGTTTGCCTTCTGCTGGCAGGGCCAGAAATACACCTTAACTGTCCTCCCTAAGGGATATATCAACTCTCTAAACTTATGTCATAATTCAGTCTGCAGGGATCTTGATCGAATTTCCCTTCCACGAGACATCATACTGGTCCATTACATTGACGACATTATGTTGATTAGACCTAGTAAGGAGGAAGTGTCAATGACTCTGGACTTATTGAAAAAACATTTGTTTTGTAGAGGTGGGAAGGTAATCTGACAAAAATTCAGGTGCCTTCCACCTCAGTGAAATTTCTTGGGGTCCAGTGGTGTGGGGCATGAGTCGAGATATTCCTTCTAAAGTGAAGGATAAGTTATTGCATTTGGCCCCTCCCACAACTCAAAAGGAGGCATAATGCCTGGTGGGCCTCTTTGGATTTTGGAGACAACATATCCCTCATTTGTGTGTGCTGCTCTTGCCTATTTATCAAGTGACTTGAAAAGCTGTTAGTTTTGAGTGGGGCCCAAAAAAAGAGAAGGCTCAGTGACAGGTTCAGGCTGCCGTGCAAGTCACTGTGCCACTTGGGCCATAGGATCCAGCTGATCCAATGGTGCTTGAAGTGTCAGTGGCAGATTGAGATGCTGCTTGAAGTCTTTATCAGGCCCATATTGGTGAATCACAGGGCAGACTCTTAGGATTTTGGAGCAAAGCCCTGTCATCCTCTGCAGGTAACTACTCTCCTTTTGAGAAATAGCTTTTGGCTTGTTACTGGGCCTTAGTAGAGACTGAACCAAGTCACCATGCAGTTTGAGCTTCCCACTGTGAACAGGGTGTTGTCTGACCCACAGAGTCATAAAGTTGGATATACAAAATAGCACGCAGTCATTAAATGGAAGGGATATGTAAGAGATTGGGCCCAAGTAGGACCTGGATGCATAAGTAAGTTGCATGAGAAAGTGGTCCAAATGTCCCTGGTCTCCACTTCTGTCACATTACCTACCTTCTCCCAATCTGCACGTATGACCTCATGGGGAGTTCCTTATGAGCAATTGACTGAGAAAGAAATTTGTGTCTGGTTTATAGATGGTCCTGTATGATATGCAGGCACCACTTGAAAGTGGACAGCAGCAGCACTACAGCCCCTTTCTGGGACCTACCGGAAGGATACTGGTGAAGGGATATCCTCCCAATGGGCAGAACTTTGAACAGTGCACCTGGTTGTCACTTTGCTTGGAAGAAGAAATGTCCAGCTGTGTGATTGAATGCTGATTCACAGGCTGTGGCCAATGGGTTGGCTGCATGGTTAGGGAAAATTGGAGACAAGGAGGCGTGGGGAAGAGGTATGTGGGTAGACCTCTCTGAATGGGCCAAAGAAGTGAAGATATTTGTGTCTCATGTGAATGCTCACCAAAAGGTGACCTCAGCAGAGGAGGATTTTAACAATCAAATGTATAAGATGACGCACTCTGGAAAACAGTCATTCTTTTTCCCAGCCTCTCCCGTCATTGCCCAATGGGCTCATGAACAAAGTGGCCATGGTGGCAGGGATGGAGGTTGTGCATGGACTCAGCAACTTGGACTTCCACTCACCAAGGCTGACTTGACGACAGCCACTGCTGAGTGCCCAATCTGCCAGCAGCAGAGACCAACACTGAGTCCCTGCTATGGCACTATTCCTAGGGGTGATCAGCCAGAAACCTGGTGGCAGGTTGATTACATTGGACTGCTTCCATCATGAAAAGGGCAGCGTTTTGTTCTTACTGGAATAGAAACTTACTCTGGATATGAATTTTCCTTCCCTGCACCCAATGCTTCTGCCAAAACTACCATCCGTAGACTTACAGAATGCCTCATCCACAGTCATGGTATCCCACACAGCATTGCCTCGGATCAAGGGGCTCACCTCACAGCAATTGAAGTGTGGCAGTGGGCCCATGCTCATGGAATTCACTAGTTTTACCATGTTCCCTGTCATCCAGATGCAGCTGGCTTATTAGAACAATGGAATGGCTTTCTAAAGGCACAATTACAGTGCCAGCTAGGTGGCAATACCTTGCAGGGCTGGGGCAGTGTTCGCCAGAAGGCTGTATATGCTCTAAACCAGTGTCCAATATATGTTGTTGTTTCTCCCATAGCCAGGATTCATGGGTCTAGGAATCAAGGGCTGGAAATGGGAGTGGCACCACCCTAGTACCCACTCACAAAATTTTCACTTCCTATTCCCATGACCCTATGCTCTGTGGGTCTAGAGGTCTTAGTTTCAAAGGGAGGAATGCTCCCACCAGGACACACAAAAATGATTCCATGGAACTGGAAGTTAAGGATGCCCACTTGGTCACTTTGGGATCTTCATGACTCTGGATGAACAGGTAAAGAAGGGAATTACTGTACTGGCTAGTGTGACTGATCCTAATCATCAAGAGGAAATTGGACTGATATTATGTAATGTAGGTAAAGAAGGGTATTTCTGGAATACAGGAGATCCCTTATGATGTCTCTTAGCACTACCATACCCTGTGATTAAAGTGAATAGAAAACTACAGCAACACAATTCTAACATGACTACTAATGGCCCAGACCCTTCAGGAATGAAGGTTTGGGTCACCCCACCAGGCACAGAACCATGACCAGCTTAGGTGCTTGCTGAGGGCAATGGAGATAAGGAATGGGTGGTTGTAGAAGGTAGTTCTAAATATTGGTTAGGACCATGTGACAAGTTGCAGCAATGAGGACTGTAATTGTTATGAGTATTTCTTGTATGTGTGCATCAGATATTTTTGTTTTCTTCACTTATAAAACATAAGATGTAAACAAGGCTAGTGCGTTTTGGTTGTATGCATGTTAGTTGTATCATGTTAGGTGCAGATATGACTTTGGAGTTGTCTTTATTTAGAGACTGTGTATGGTTTAAGGAGATGTATACAGGTGCCAAGTTGACGGGGTGGACTGCGATGGTTACGTTTGTGAGTAAACTTGGCTGGGTCATGATTCTCAGTGGTTTGGCAGTTATGTAATGATGTAATTATCTTCCATTTTGCAATATAATGTAATCACCTCCATGATATGATATGTGATCAGCTAGTCAGTTGTATAGGGAGTTTCCTCAGTGGTGTGGCCTGCATCCAATACATATGGACGTTCTGGCAAATTTCGCTCTGGATCCTGCATCTGGATTGTCATCATCTTACCTCTAGTTCTTGGGACTTGAGCCAGCAGCCTGCCGTCTTACCTGCTGATCTTGGATTCATCATCCTCTGCAGCTACGAGTCAGGATAAACCTCCAGCCTGAAGCCTGACCCATGGACTTGGGACTTGCCAGCCTCTAGAATTGCTTGAGCCATCTCTCTCTCTCTCTCTCTGTGTATTTCACTTGTTTTGCTTCTCTAGAGAATTCAGCCTAAGACAAGGTAGTCCACTGTCATCTCTCAGGAACAGTTTTATTTTTTGAAATTAAATGAGGCCATCATTGGTATCATCGTGCCTGCATCCTTTAGGTTTTAATGATGGTATTAATCTCATTCCCCAGAAGATACAATACTGCTTTCAATGTAATATTGGGGCAGGGCGTGGGGGTATGTTCATTCTAGTTATACGTTTTGGGATGAGGGAAATGACCATTGTGAGCTGGACTTGGGCTAGGATTCTATTCTAGTGACCATGATAACTTTTGCCCAGGTATAAAAATCAGTTTAGACCCTGTGTCCAAAAATCCTGACACGATCTGGATATCTTTTCCTTACTAAATAGACCCCATTGGAAAAGGTCTAGGGGAATCATTACTGTATAAAATTGTGGTGTTGCAGAGTTCTTCCTTTTGGCAACCAGCCCAATTTCAATCAAAGGGATCTGGGGTTGAAAACTGGCTCTGTTCTGGAAACTGAGTAAAAGATCATGGCTTTTTATGGAAGCTGCTGCCATGAATCTCTTAATCATTCATCCTTGATTACTTTTGTTTAAATAGATTGATTAAAACCCCTGTTGACTGTCCATGGTTTATTACCCATCTCTATCACTCTCTGTGGTCAATCCCTTCTAGCTGCCACTCCCACTTTGCTACTCATGGTAATAATTGTACTCAACTTACTTCTGATGGTGCAGTACTTCTCGCCTGGCCTCTATTATTGCTATTAAGAGCTCAGTTTTCTAACAGAATCTCCTATTATCTGTCCTGGCCTATACGGGACACTGCCATTGAGCTCCTCAGTGGTGCTGGTGTCCCCTCACTAGTGTATGTCTTACTGTTTTGGTAAACGGAAGGTCCTCCAGATTCTCTTGTGGACTGCAGTCATCTGGGGTTTCCCACCTACCTACTACACCTACTCTAGTATACTCACTTCTCTGAGCCTTTCGGACCTTTTCTTACTGTCTGCCACAGTAGTTCTGGCATTTCTGCTTCACTTAGTGTCACTCAGCACTTTCTCCAAGCTTCTAAGAGCCATAGAGCAGCAAGTTAGCACCATCTCTTTGGGTCTTCACCCTGCTGTTAAGTCATCTATCACGAAGAACGTTTCCTATGCATTAAACTCTCCCTTATCCAAGCTTATATTTTGCTCCCTGCTCACCTTGATCCAACACCTTCAGGATCCAGTCCTTTAGATACTGTCCAGGCTCCTTGCTGATAACATGTTGGCTTGATCCTTCAACTACTTCAGGGTAGAGTCTCTTTACTCTCTAAGCAGGTCCAGCACTCCCCTAGCTTGTTTATTTTGTAACTTAAGTTAGAGGTGTAGGGCCAGGAGGAGAGATGGAAATAGATCTTGGGCAGGGTTCATGATGTCTTGAAAGGCAGAGACCTCTGTAATATCTTCAAGCAAAGGACAGAGTTAGCCTTTAGCAGGGAGCCTTTAGCAACCTTCTCTAGATCTCTGCTACCTTTATCATTAAGTCCTGGGCCTGATCTTTCTGCTGTCCAGCTGCAAGAAATGAGAGCCTCATAGAAATATGCTGATAAGGAAGGCTTTTGATGGTCACACTTTTTCAGTTAGACAATTGATCACTCTTAGCATTTCACTATTTCAAATGCATTGATAGCACTCACAAACAGCCATCTTATCCCATTGTCCTTATAACTACTTTTTTCTTAAAACCTTTCAAATGCTTGAAATAATGCACCAGCTGGTGTATTCCTCTTTTTTTTGGCACCCCATTCCAGTTCACCACCAGTGAAAGCTGTAACAATTGCACTGCCACAACATGCTGGAGTCTATCAGTATTCCACCCACCAGCAGTGAAGGGTCTTCATTGCCAGCTGGCTGCAGGTGACCCCACTCCCATTTATGTGCACTTCCTCAGACCTCTTCTTGCATCAGCCATCCAGGGTTGGGTTATCTGGAAACAGACTCTGAGATGGAGATTTGCGTGCAAAAATTTACTGAAGCATGCTTTTGAGAACATCTAGAACATCCATAACGGAGTAAAAGTCCCTAGGTGGTAAAAATGGTTAAGTGATGGATTACTAACCGAAAGGTTGGCAGTTTGGACCCACCCAGAGGTGCTTCAGAAGAAAGGCAATCTGCTTCCTAAAGGTGACAACCTTGAAAACCCTGTGGAGCACAATTCTACTCTGCAACACATAGGGTTGGCATGAGTTGGAATCACTCCTCAGCAACTGTATTATTGTTATTTTTTTAGTTAATAAGGAAGTGAGAGAAGCAGAATTGGGAGAGGTTAGATGCTTATACAGTTGCGGCAGAGGTCTTAGTTGATCTTTCTAGGAGCCCTGGAGATGAGATGACCCTTCAAAGTCGTCCCAAAGTGAGATAAAGGGATTAGGAGTTTGTACCCCCACACTGACAGTCATTGGTTATGGGCTGCTTTGGAATGGAGTTGTAACCTTAGGTGAGGCAGCTCCCTTTGGCTAAGGGCAATTCCTGGGGAGGGACTTAGCTGTGTTGCTGGCAGCTGGAAAAATGACTGCCTTGGTCATGAAGGAGGAGATCTGGGTGTCCGCTACACTGAGCCAGGATCCATCCCAGGCAGTCTACCTCCAAAGTCCATGCTCTTAACCACCTTGTTTGACTGCTTCTCTAAACTGCACAGAACCAATATTTCTTTCAAGTCCCTTTGTCCACTTGGTGAAAATGTTCACGTGTTAGTTTGCTGCTTGTTTCAGTCAGGTCTGTTAAACCTTGCAAAGACATTATAGACATCCCTTCCATTCAGGAAGGTACTTTATCACAAGGTTATTGCTGGAAATGGAACAGCCTTCAGTGCTTGAGAACTTAATGTCATTGGTGCAGCTAATAAACTACTGAAGGGTCCCCTCCAAAGCTCAGGATGCTGGAGCTTTGGGGGGAAGTGAAAGGGTTAGGGGAATGGGTATAAAAAAAAAATAGTTGGAGATTGGAGAAAGAGAGACAGAAAAAGGAATTGGTACATTTGGGGAGGTGAGGGACAAAATCATTCATGGCAAGTAATATGTGCAGAGACGGGGCTGTGGTGGTGGTGGCTGGGTTTTTTTTTTCCTTTTTCTTTTTTTTATTCAGAGGCGGAGTGGTTAGTAGAGCCAGCCACACCGAAGGAGTACTTCATAGTGACTATAGACTTAGAGTTTCTGGAGCAGCGCTTGAAGAGATAAAAGTAGTCAAAGATTTCATTTTTATGTGTTGTGTGTGTGTGGTATGTGTATGTGGTATGTGTGTTGTGTGTATGTGGTGTGTGCATGGTATGTATGATGTGTGTGTGGTATGTGGTACATGTGATGTGTATGGTGTGCTGTGTATGTACGTGTGTGTTGTGTGTGTGGTATGTGTGGTATTTTGTGTGTGAGGTGTCGTGTGTGGTATGTGTGGTATATGTATATGTGGTACTTGTGTGTTGTGAGCAGGGTTGCATCTCTGAAATCTACATATTTAACATCAGTTTTAAGATACAAGGCAGTTTTTCAAAGTCTTCGTGCTTCCATCAGTGTTAGATGTGCATTAGAAATGCACATTATAAAAAGCATTACATTTTAGACATTTTAATGAAAGAGTGAAATCATTTTCCTGCAGTAGGTTTTAATTAAAAATTTCTTGTAAGTGCCAGGTATGCAGAGACTTAAGGAGTGAGGACTTTCTAATATGTTGATAGAAAAGACAGTGTTGTTTAAAAATGGCTTGAGAAAACCAGAGCTCAGCAAGTTCCCTGCTAAGAATTTGCATTTTCACCCTAGATATACTGAATCAGAATCTAAATTTTAACATGATTCCCCAGGTGATTCTTACATATAACTTCCTGGGAACTTGTTAGAAATGCAGATTCTCAGCAGGGTTCCAACCAGAACAAACTGGTTTGAAACCTTGGAAAAAACTCTATAGGCAGTTCCTAGGTTACCAATGCGATACGTTCCTAACTGTGTCTTTAAGTCGAATTTGTAGGTAAATCGGAGTAGGTACATACGGTTGTTATTTAACCTTACTTTAGTGCAAGAAAAGACTCAAAGCCTTTTCAGTGATTTAAAAGCTGCATGCGCAGCAAGTGAAGGTGATTGTAATGAAGAATTTGTTGCAAGTAAGGGTTGGTTCATTCGTTTCAAAGTGAGGGCAAATTTACATAATATTAAAGGACAAGTACGAGTTGTCCTAACCCGGGATTGCCTGTACCTACGTTGGAATATACGTGTACGCTCATCCATTATGCCAATTTAACTGCAAGTGTTATTTGCTTGCTGAAGTTTACGGTGGATTCACATGCTGGCAGTAGTCTCATTTGTCTTTAAGAACATACCTCAGTTCATTTCTAGGATGCTTTTATTATTGTGAGATTTAGAAAAAGTAATTGGAACCAAGATTCTTGCATACTGTCCTGTGATCACAAATGTTAGACTTGGAAGAGATCTCAGTACAGAGAGTTACAATCATCGTCAAGGGGATAAAGTATAAAAAACGGTCTTTTGTTAACTGTGGATTATTTACATATTTGAGACACTGTTGACTGCCGGCCAGAGAACTGCTTTGTGGTTTTATGTCCCGAAGCTTTGCTGTCATGTTAATTAATAATTCCTTGCAATCCAAACCACCTTATTTGCGCAGAGCCATACTTTAAATAGCAGTTGTTTTTGTTAGAGAATAACAGGACATAAGATGCACAATCTTTAAAGGAGAATCTCTAATGGTATCACTGTTAAAATAAGAACATTGTTATGGATTGAATTGTGTCCCGCAAAAATGTGTGTTAACTTGGCTAGGCCATGATTCTCATTATTGTCCACCATTTTGTCCTCTGATATGATTTTCCTATGCATTGTAAATCCTGCCTCTATGATGTTAATGAGGCAGGATTAGAGGCAGTTATGTTAATGAGGCAGGACTCAAACTAAAGATTAGGCTGTATTTTGAGTCAATCTTGTTTGAGATATAAAAGAGAGAAACAAGCAGAGAGACAGGGGGACCTCAATACCACCAAGCAAGGAGTGCTAGGACCAGACGCCTCCTTTGGACCCAGGATCCCTGTGCAGAGATGTTCCTAGACCAGGGAAAGATTGATGACAAGGACCTTCCCCCAGAGCCCATAGAGAGAGAAAGCTTTCCCCTGGAGCTGATGCCCTGAATTCAGACTTCTAGCCTGCTAAACTGTGAGAGAATAAAGTTCTCTTTATTAAAGTCATCCACTTATGGTACTTCTGTTATAGCAGCACAGATAACTACGGCAAACATGATTGTATTTTTTGATCTGAAAACTTCAGCAATGTTCAAATGATTTGCCTAAATATGCATCACCTTCCAAAACTGGAGTGTTCTCTGCTTCTGCTTGTATTATTTTTGTACACTTTTTGTGAAGATTTGGCATAGATTTGTATTAATAAGAATTACTCTTCCAGGGAAAAGTTCAATCTCAGACTGTAAAGCATTTTCTAGAGTTTGTTGTTGTTAGGTGCCATCGAGTCGATTCCAACTCACAGTGACCTCATGTACAACAGAAGGAAACACTGCCAGGTCCTGTGCCATCCTCACAGTTATTGCTATGTTTGAGCCCATTGTTGCAGCCACTGTGTCAGTCCATCTTATTGAGGGTCTTCCTCTTTTTCGCTGATCCTCTACTTTACCAAGCGTGATGTCCTTCTCCAGGGACTGGTCCTTCCTGATACCACGTCCAAAGTATGTGAGATGAAGTCTTGGTATCCTTGCTTCTAAGGAGCATTTTGGTTGTACTTCTTCCAAAACAGATTTGTTCATTCTTCTGGCAGTCCATGGCATATTCAGTGTTCTTTGCCAACACCATAATTCAGAAGCATCAGTTCTTCTTCAGTCTTCCTTATTCATTGCCCAGCTTTCACATGCATATGAGATGATTGAAAACACCACGGCTTGGGTCAGGCACACCTTAGTCCTCAGAGTGACATCTTTGCTTTGTAACACTTTACAGAGATCTTTTGCAACAGATTTGCCCAATGCAATGTGTCGTTTGATTTCTTGACTGCTGCTTCCATGGATGTTGATTGTGGATCCAAGGAAAATGAAATCCTTGACCACTTCAATCTTTTCTCCATTTATCATGATGTTGCTTATTGGTCTAGTTGTGAGGATTTTTGTTTTCTTTATGTTGAGATGTAATCTATACTGAAGGCTGTGGTCTTTGTTCTTCATCAGTAAGTACTTCAAGTCCTCTTCACTTTCATCTGCATATCACAGGTAGTTAATGGGTCTTTCTTCAATCCTGATGCCCCATTCTTCTTCATATAGTTCAGCTTCTCAGATTATTTGCTCAACGTAGAGATTGAATAAGTAGGGTAAAAGGATATAACCCTGACACACAGCTCTCCTGACTTAAAACCACGCAGTATCCCCCTGTTCTGTTCAAACGACTGCCTCTTGGTCTAAGTACAGGTTCTGCATGAGTACAACAAAGTGTTCTGGAATTCCCATGCTTCTCAATGTTGTCCATAATTTGCTATGATCCACTATGCCTGTGCACAGTCAATAAAACACAGGTAAACATATTTCTGGTATTCTCTGTGTTCAGCGAGCATCCATCTGACGTCAGCGATGATAGCCCTTGTTCCACGTCCTCCTCTGAATCTGGCTTGAATTACTGGCAGTTCCCTGTCAATGTACTGCTGTAACCGCTTTTGGATGATCTTCAGCAAAATGTTACTTGTTATTAATGATATTGTTTGATAATTTCTATGCTCAGTTGTATCTCCTTTCTTTGGAATGGGTAAAGATGTGGATCTCTTCCAGTCTGTTGGCCAGGTAGCTATCTTCCCAATTTCTTGACAAGAGAGCACTTCCAGTGCTGCATCCATTTGTTGAAACATCTCAATTGGTATTCTGTCAATTCTTGTAGCCTTGTTTTTCACCAGTGCCTTCGGTGCAGCTTGGACCTCTTCCTTCAGTACCATTGGTTTTTGATCATAAGCTACTTCCTGAGATGGTTGAACGTCAACCAATTATTTTGGAAAAAAATGGAAAAGACACAGAACGAATCCTATGCACATGACCATAATGCAGCTTTGGGCCTGATGATGGCAGAGATATTTCCTCCCTGAGACAATTGTCCTCTTAGAATTGTGCATATGTCCTCAGGGGGGCCCATGGATCTTAAAAATGACCCTGGATATGTTAACTTTTCAGTTACTTTTCAGTAAAAATCATCTGTGATTGAGGATAGCCAGTAAGGCACTGAGACGAACCATTTATAATTTGATTAGAAGTGTAATTCTTTTTACAGCTGACCTTGAAAATAAAGGAAAGCAGAGTTGGATCAAAAGCAGGAAGCTTTTCACACCAGTTATGCTGTGATATGAAAAGACCTTTATCAGGAACACTTTTTTTTGGAGGGGTATCATAATGTATTTCAGTCCTATGCTGGAATAAATAATGCCTCTGAGCCTTAACAGATGCAAATAATAGAGAGTAATCTTTGTAGGAGTAATTTAGCACATGGTGTAGATTGTGAGATCATTCTGATACAAAAGTAGGCTGTCAGAGACACTGTGGAGTTTAGACACTTCTCTTTTTTTTAATATATTTTATTGTACTTCAAGTGAAGGCTTACAGAACAAATAGTTTCTCATAAAAGGGTAGTACACATACAGTTTTATGACATTGGTTAACAACCCCACAACATATTAACCCTCTAAATTCGCAACATTCTTTTTTTTTTTTGGTGAAAATACACATAGCCAAAGATACACCATTGCAAAAATTTCTACATACACAGTTCAGTGACATTGACTACGCTGTTCCAATTGTGCTGTTATTCTCACTTAAGATGAAGGCTTACAGAACAAAATAGTTTCTCATTTAACAGTTACTACAAATGTTGCCCTATGACAATGGTT
>NW_004443995.1:1391751-1392880 GCF_000243295.1 Trichechus manatus latirostris
ACTCTTTTGGTGAAGTCTTTTGAAGAGCATAGGTGTTTGATTTTTAGAAGATCCAGGTTATCTAGCTTATCTGTTGGGTTTAGTGCATTGATGGTTATGGTTTGTATCCTGCTAATGCCGTGTATTAACGCCTGTAGTGTTGGTCCTATTTTTTCTTCTAGGAACTTTATAGTTTTAGGCTTTATATTCAGGTCTGTGATCCACTTTGAAGTAGTTTTTGTATACGGTGTGAGGTATGGGTCCTGTTTCATGTTTTTGCAAATGGATACCCAGTTTTGCCAGCACCATGTGTCAAAAAGACTGTCTTTTCCCCATTTGATGGACTTTGGGCCCTTGTCGAAGATCAGGTGACCGTAGGTGGATGGATTTACATCTGGCTTCTCAATTCTATTCCATTGGTCAATGGGTCTGTCGTTGTACCAGTACCAGGCTGTTTTGACTACCGTAGCTGTATAGTAGGTTCTGAGGTCAGGTAGTGTGAGTCCTCCAACTTTTTTCTTCTTCTTCAGTAGTGCTTTACTTATTTGGGGCTCCTTTCCTTTCCATATAAAGTTAATGATTAGTTTTTCCATCTCTTTGAAGAATGTTGCTGGTATTTGGATCGGGATTGCATTGTATTAGTAAATTGCTTTGGGGAGAATTGCCATTTTCACAATGTTGAGTCTGCCTATCCATGAGCATGGTATGTTTTTCCATTTATCTAAATCCCTTTGGGTTTCATGCAGTAGTGATATGTAGTTTTCTTTATATAGGTCTTTTACATCCTTGGTCAGATATATTCTGAAGTATTTTATCTTTTTTAGGGGCTGTTGAAAATGGTATTGTTTTCCTGATTTCCTTTTCATCGTTCTCCTTACTGGTGTATAGGAATCCAACCGAATTTTGAATGTTTATCTTGTATCCTGCTACTCTGCTGAAACTTTCTATTAGTTCCAGTAGATTTCTTGTAGAGTCTTTAGGGTTTTCTATGTATAGTATCGTATCATCTGCAAACAGGGACAGTTTAACTTCTGCATTACCAGTTTGGATGCCCTTTATTTCTTTTTCTTGTCTTATTGCTCTAGCTAGAACTTCCAGCACGATGTTAAATAGGAATGGTGATAAAGGGCATCCTTGTCTTGTTCCTGTT
>NW_004443995.1:1395608-1396876 GCF_000243295.1 Trichechus manatus latirostris
AGAGAGGAGAGAGGAACAGGAGCCAAAAAACATACAAACAAACAAAAAAGAATGCTGGGGAGCTTGCCATTGGAATGGAGAGATGAGAGACTATGAAATGGAGAAAAACAGAAAGGGGAAGAGGAAGAAAAGAAAAGAATGAATAAATAAAAATCAGAAAAGTTAAAGAACCGTAAAGTTCCCAGGGATCCCACTGATACAGCTATGAGTTCTGGGGAAGTCACTCTCAGGTGTCGCAGTACAGCCTGGCTAGAAGGTGTAGAGGTATACAACGCCTGGTATTCAGGGATCAGAAAGAGAAGGAAGATATAGAGAGATGAGAAACTGAGCAATGAAGAAAGACAAAAAGGGAAAAAGAGGGAAAAGAAAACAAAACAAATTAAAAAAAAGAGAAAGACCCCCCAAAAAAACAGAAAAAAAAAAAACAACGAAAAATAAATGTTCTCAGGTATCCCTCTGCACGTCTGTGCAATCCGAGGGGAAGTCTCCTTGCCATGCATCACCGCCTGGCCCGAAAGGGCTCCCAACTCAAGAAAAGGAAAAGTAAAGAAACAAACAATTCAAAACAAACAAACGAACAAAAGCCGCGGGATCCCACCAGTGTGGTTGCCCAGACCGGGAAACAGCTCCACGCTCGAATGGAGCTCCGCAGCCCCTCAGGAAAAAGCAAAGATGGCGCACGGAGCCAGGCACTCGAGTGAAAGGAGGGGGAGGTGGCGAGAGGCAAGCAAGAAATCCAAAGAAGCAGGAAAAAAAAAAAAGCAACACCAGCAGCCAACAAATGGCACTCAGAGAGCCAGCTAGTGAGGGCTGGTGTTTCTGGAGAAGAGACTGTGTCTTCAGAAAGCAGAGGAGGCCGAGTGTGGGTGAAGAAGGGTAGAGAGTGGGAAAGTGTATATCATAAATTGCCCGCACTCTGGAGCCGCTCAGGAAGAAGCAAAGGTGGAGCATGGAGCCAGGGACTTGAGTGAAATGAGGGGGAGGTGGCGAGAGGCAAGTGAGAAATCAAAAGAAGCAGAAAAAAAAAAGCAACACTAGCAGCCAACAAATGGCACCCAGAGAGCCGCCTGCTTGGGTGTGTGGAATCCAAGAAGCCGGCGCTTCCAGTCAAGAGACTGTGGCCGTAGGAAGGAGAGGAACAAACAAACAAAAGCCCCTGGATCCCACCAGTGTGGTAGCCCAGACTAGGAAGCAGCTGCACGCTCGAATGGAGCTTCGCAGCCCTTCAGGAAGAAGCAAAGATGGCGCACGGAGCCAGGCACTCGAGC
>NW_004443995.1:1397594-1407840 GCF_000243295.1 Trichechus manatus latirostris
TTTCAGGATTGTTGTATTCTCTGTTTGGCTTAGTTTTTTGGATCTTTGCTGTGGAGGGACGGCGTGGTGCTTCTGCCTAGAGCGCCATTTTTCCGGAACTCGAGACATTTTTAATGTGTAGTTTTAAGTAAGTCAGTGTGTCCTGAAGTCACATGGCAATGGTTATGAAATCCAGCCAGCATACAAATAAATTAAATGATGTTATGTTCTGGGCCAATAAATACAAACCATTTATAGACTCTTTCAGTTCAGCCACTGTGAAGTGGAAGAAAGGAAGGAAGTTGTGATGACAGACTTTTTCTATAGTACAGCTGTAGAAGCCCAGTGGTTTAGTAGAACCTTTTCCAGCTTATGTCTCTTGATTTCTATGTGTGGTTGCTCAGATCCAAAGTCTATGTGAAGCTCCATCAGTACTAGAGTGACCTTTACTTAAGTTTAAGTATTACAATGGAGAAGTGTGATGGTAAACCCCCTTTCAGAATTCTTATTCTGATTTTTTTTTTCTTTTGTGTGTGTGTGTGAGTGTGCTTTAGAAAACATAAATTCATAGCAAACTTAACTTAAATACAGGTGGTAGTGAAACTTTTAGGACTTCTCCAATATGAGTATTCTTGAGAGTCATGGCTTATGAGATGAGTGAGTGTATACAAGGTGTCATTAAAACTTTGCGCCGTAAGTAAACATTGAAAATTGTATTTAAGCCATTGGTGTCTAAAAATCTTATGTGAGCCAATATCAGAGTTAGCGGATAGATCTTCCTTAATATTAGCTATCACAGTTTGGCTATTGTTGAATCTTGAAATAAAATTAGGAAGTGGGTACTTATAACATATAAAACATTCATTGCTAAAAATCAGCTATTCCATAAAGCTGAAACTTTATACTTCACTGATTCCTCTGCTTAGAACAGTTTTTCTCATTGTCTACCTGGTCATCTTTTACTTGTCTTTTAAAATTTATCCCCAGTGTTGAGTCCTTGCTTTGGCTCTCATACTTACTCTTATTCTTCCCTCTCAGGGACAGTTATTCACATTTCCCCCTATACTGATGTATCTTCTGTCCATCAGTTTATTGGATATGCATTTAAAAACTGTATTCCAGCATTGATTTGCCATATAAATTAGAAGCCTGTCTCTCTTAGGCCAGTATTCTGTATGAGAAACAGGGAACTTCAAGGCACAGCTGTTCCACAGCTAACCTTATAATTCTGAGCCTTTTTAACTTGGTAGAGAAATCTGAGAGAGAAACACCATATTCTTTGTATCTTTCATGATCTTTCATTTGACTCATGGTCAGTAAACAGTTATAAACTGTGGGAGCTCAGTATTGTTTCTGGACTGCTAATGTTTATACTGAATGTGCATCATGAGATAATTAGAAAGTCAACGTCAGCAGGAATGGTTTCCTGATGGAAAAATTTAAAAAAATTAGTGTGTAAAATGGGAAAGTATTTTACCACACTTCTTTCTTTTAAGTTGTGTCTTAATGATTTGGCACTTCTTCTGGAAGAAGTTCCATGCATTTGCCCTTGCTGTATTAATAAAAATATAAGTATTCTCTTCATTCTTCCCTTCACTAGGAGTGACCTGAACAATTAGGTGTTACTACTGAATTATGGCAACAAGGGGTGTATTTCAGATCAATTAGTCCAATATCAAAATGATCAGCATTGAAAATATTTATTGTCTACTATGTCCATCCCCCCATGCATCTGTCAGTTTGTCGTACTGTGGGGGCTTGCATGTTGCTGTGATTCTGGAAGCTATTCCACTGGTACTGAAATACCAGCAGGGTCACCCATGGTGGACAGGTTTCAGCTGAGCTTCCAGACTAAGAAAGACTGGGAAGAAGGACCTGGCAGTCTACTTCTGAAAGGAATCAGCCAGTGAAAACCTTATGAATAGCAGCAGAACATTATCTGATATAGTGCCAGAAGATGAGCCCCTCAGGTTTGAAGGCACTCAAAATACAATTGGGGAAGAGTTGGCTCCTCAAAGTAGAGTCAACCTTAATGACATGGATGGAGTCAAGCCTTTGGGACCTTTATTTGCTGATGTGGCACTACTCAAAATGAGAAGAAATAGCTGCAAGCATCCATTATAATTAGAACATGGAATGTACAAAGTATGAATCTAGGAAAATTGGAAATTGTCAAAAATGAAATGCAACGCATAAACAACAGTATCCTAGGCATTAGTGAGCTGAAATAGACTGGTGTTGGCCATTTTGGATGAGATAGTCATATGGTCTACTATGCCGGAAATGACAATTTGAAGAGGAATGGCCTTACCTTCATCGTCAAAAAGAATATTTCAAGATCTATCCTGAAGTACAACACTGTCAGTGATAGGATAATATCTGTACACCTACAAGTAAGACCAGTTAATACAACTATTACTCAAAATTACCCACCAACCACTAAGGCCAAACATGAAGGAATTGAAGATTTTTACCAACTTCTGCATTCTGAAATTGATCCAGCAAGCAGTCAGGATGCATTGATAATTACTGGTGATTGGAACGCTAAATTTGGAAATGAAGAAGGATCGGTAGTTAGAAAATACTGCCTTGGTGATAGAAACGATGCTGGAGATCACATGATAGAATTTTGCAAGACCAATGACTTCTTTATTGCAAATACCTTTTTTCAACAACGTAAGTGGTGACTGTACACGTGGACCTCACCAGATAGAATACACAGGAATCAAATTGACTACATCTGTGGAAAGGGCGATGAAAAAGCTCAATATTATCATTCAGAACAAGGCCGGGGCTGACTGTGGAACAAACCTTCAATTGCTCATATGCAAGTTCAAGTTCAAGCTGAAGAAAATTATCATAAGTCCAAGAGAGCCAAAGTACGACCTTGAGTATATCCCACCTGAATTTAGAGACCATCGCTAGAATAGATTTGACACGTTGAACACTAATGACTGAAGACCAGAAGAGCTGTGGAATGTCATCAAGGACATCATACATGAAGAAAGCCAGAGGTCATTAAAAAGACAGGAAATAAAGAAAAACCAAAATGAATGTCAGAAGAGACTGTGAAACTTGCTGTTGAATGTAGAGTAGCTAAAGGGAAAGGAAGAAATGATGATGTAAAAGAGCTGAACAGAAGATTTCAAAGGGTGGCTTGAGGAGACCAAGTATTATAATGACGTGCAAAGACCTGGGGTTAGAAAACCAAATGGGAAAACCACACTCAGTATTTCTCAAGCTGAAAGAACTGAAGAAAAAATTCAAGTCTCGAGCTGCAATACTGAAGGATTCTATGGGGAAAATATAAATGAAGCAGGAAGCATCAAAAGCAAATAGAAGGAATACAGAGTCTGTATACTAAAAAGAATTGGTCATCGTTCAGCCATTTTAGGAGGTAACGTGATCAAGAACCGATGGTACTGAAGGAGGAGGTCTAAGCTGCACTGAAGGCATTGGCAAAAAAACAAGGCTGCAGGAATTGACGGAATACCAGCTGAGATGTTTCAACAAATGGATGCAGCACTGGAAGTACTCAGCCACCTATGCCAAGAAAATTGGAAGACAGCTACCTGGCCAGCTGACTGGAAGAGATCCATATTTATGCCTAGTCCAAAGAAAGGTGATCCAACTGAATGTGGAAATTATTGAACAATATCATTAATATTACATGCAAGTAAAATTTTGCTGAAGATCATTCAAAAGTGGTTACAGCAGTACATTGACAGGGAACTGCCAGAAATTCAAGCCAGATTCAGAAGAGGACATGGAATGAGGGATATCATTGCTGATCTCAAATGGATCCTGGCTGAACGCAGAGAATACCAGAAAGATGTTTAACTGTGTTTTATTGACTAGGCAATTGCATTGGACTGTATGGATCGAAACAAATTATGGATAACATTGCGAAGAATGGCAATTCCAGAACATTTAATTGTGCTCATGAGAAACCTGTACATAGATCGAGGCAGTCATTCGAACAGAACAAGGGAATACTGCTTGATTTTAAAGTCAGGAAAGGTATGTGCCAGAGTTGTTATCCTTTTACCATACTTATCCAATCTGTATGCCAAGCAAATAATCTGAGAAACTGTACTATATGAAGAAGAATGGGGCATCAGGATTGGAGCAAGACTCACTAACAACCTGTGTTATGCAGATGACACAACCTTGCTTGCTGGAAGTGAAGATGACTTGAAGCACTTACTGATGAAGATCAAAGACCTCAGCCTTCAGCATGGATTACACCTCAACATAAAGAAAACAAAAATTCTCATAATTGGACCAATAAGCAACATCATGATAAATGGAGAAAAGATTGAAGTTGCCTGGGGGCAAGGTGGTGCTTAGTGAGAGTTGTTGTTGTTCGGTGCTGTAGAGTCTGTTCTGACTCATAGCAACATTGTGTACAACAGAATGAAACGCTGCCCAGTCCTGCACCATCTTCACAGTGGTTGTTATGCTTGATCCCATTGTTGCAGCCACTGTGTCAGTCCATCTCATTGAGGGTCTTCCTCTTTTTCACTGACCCTCTACTTTACCAAGCATGATGTCCTCTAGGTCTGATCCATCCTGATAACATGTCCACAGTATGTGAGACATAATCTCGACACCCTTGCTTCCAAGGAGCATTCTGGCTATACTTCTTCAGAGACAGATTTCTTCTTTCTTCTGGCAGTCCATGGTGTATTCAGTATTCTTCGCCAACACCACAATTCAAAGGCATCATTTCTTCTTTGATCTTTCTTCTTCTTTGTCCAGCTTTCGTATGCATATGAGGCGGTTGAAAATACCATAGCTTGGGTCAGGGAAATTCTTCTCCAAGGGGTTGATGTTCCAGCTGAGACCTGAATGACGAGGAGGCAGCCATGCTAATACCTGCAGGACGAGCACTGAAGGCAGAAGGGAAGATCAAGTACAAAGGCATGGAGACAAGGGAAAGCCTGTTTTGGTCAAGGGACAGAAAGAAGGCCAATGTGGCTGGAGTTTCATGATCAAAGGCAAGAATGGGAGGAGACAGAGGAAGGTGACAGTCAGGCGGGGCCTCAAAACCACTGTAAGAGGTTTGGATTTATTCTGATTAAACGGAAGGACATTGGAGAGTTGTAAACAAGGGCATGATTTGAAACTTCATGAGGATTTATTTTAAGATGTTCCTGAAAGTCTCATTCTCTCAATCACAGAGTATCCTATTAATGAGAATGCACTAGAGAAATTCCTCTCAGGTCTCAATACTGAGGAAACAGTTTTCTAAAAATTTTAATCTTATCTCTGAATCTTGTAACAACACAATTTCCTCATTTGATATGACTTCTAATGGAGGGGGAGGGATTCAGCTCAGAGCTAATTTGTAGATTTCCTCTAGTGATTATGTAAGATTGTATAGTATACATTTTTGTTTTTTAAAAAATTTTGTTTGAATAGGTAATATACTAATGATGTCCAAGTGTAAAAATCAATATGGAAATTTATATATTGAGAAGATTTGCTCCCACGCCTGTCCCTGCTCGGCCCATTCATTCCCGCCTCTTACAGACAATCTCTTATATTAGTTTCCTGTGTATCTTTCCAGTGTTTCTATATGTAGATATAAGAGCAAATATAAATATTCTTATATCTCTTCCCCTCTGCTTCTTTCACAAAGGGTAGGTAGTGCATCTGTGTGTGTGCGTGTGCACGTGTGTGCCTTCTTCTACACTTTCTTTCCCTAAGCGTGGGGCTTGGAGATTTTTCCATTTCTTCGCACAGAGAGACGTCTCATTCTGTTTTACAGTGCCACGGTTTTCCACTCAGTGTGTTATAACTAGTTGCCGTTGAGTTGATTCTGACTCAGGGTAAACCCACGTGTTTCAGAGTAAAACTGTTCCATAGGGTTTTCAAGGCTGTGCACTTTTGAAAGAGAAGACCAGGACCGTCTCCCGAGGTGCCCCTGGGTGAGTTTGAACACCAACCTTTCAGTTTGTAGCCCAGTGGTTAACCATTTGCACCACCCAGGGCTCCTGTAAATGCTATACACTTATATAACCAGACATCATCAATAGACTCTTGTATTATTTATGAACTTTTGGTATTCCAAAGAGCACTGCAATGAATAACCTTATTCATACATCACTTTACATTTGTGAGGTGTAATTGTAAGATAAATTCTCAGAAGTGGGACTTCTGAGTCCAAGTGTAATTTTTATATTAAATAATATTGGTACGTTTGTATTTTTATGGATATTGCCAAATTTCCTCCTCCGTAGAGGCTGTGGAGTCCCTGGGTGGAGCAAATGGTTAAGTGCTGGACTACTAGAGGAAAGATTGGTTTGAACACACTCAGAGGTGCCTCGGAAGACAGAACTGTGACCTGCTTCCAAAAGGTCATAGGCCTTGGAAACCCTGTCAAGCAGATCTCCTCTGTACACACGGGGTCACCATGAGTCGGAATCAACTTGTTGGCAACTAAGAACAATAACAGCACAGAGACTGTACCTTTTTGCATCTCCAGTAGCAGTATATGGTGAGTTATAGTGCTCTTATGGTTGGCTTTACTGTTTCCTTATCATTTATCTGCAATTTTCTTTAGTTGCAACTCACTATTTATTTACATACTTTTATATTGCATGTGGAGTCCTGATGGCACAGTGATTAAGAGCTATGGCTGCTAATCAAAAAGTCAGCAGTTTTAATCCACCAGCTGTCCCTTGGAAACCCTGTGGGGCAGCTCTACTCTGTCCTATAGGGTTGCTATGAGTCGGAATTGACTCGATGGCAAGGGGTTTATATTGCATTTATTTTTGTAGGCCACTTCTAAGCAATTTCAGTTATTGGTTGAAAGAGGCATTCAATAAATCGAGAGATAAAATTTATGAGCTTGAGGAGACATCTGGCAACATGGCACTCTAGGCAGAAGCACCACACCATCCCTCCACTGCAAAGATCTGAAAAACTAAGCCAAACAGAGACAACAGCAGTCCTGAAACCCTAAACATCAAATGAAGAGATGAAGAACTCAGCCAAGCACCAAATGGAATAAGAAACTGACAGAAAACAGAGAGCAAGGAGACATACATGCAGAGGTCCCCTATCAGCTAATGCAGCACGGATCCGCCATATTGGACTTCTATCAGAGACCAGCAAATAGAGGGTACAAGAAAGCAGCTTCATGGAGCTTCAGCAGGAGACACAACAACCAGTAACTGGTGATATACTCCTTCCCACCCCCCACCCTTCTTCACCCCCTACTTGACCTCCTCTACTTCCCACGGCCACAGTCTCTCGGCCAGGAAGCACCGGCTGCTTGGATTCCACCCGCCCGCACTGGGCGACTCTCTGAGTGCTGTTTGTTGGCTGCTGGTGTTGCTTTTTTCTGCTTATTTTCATTTCTTCCTTACCTCTCACCACCTCTCCCTCCTTTTGCTCAAATACCTGCCTCCATGCACCATCTTTGCTTCTTCCTGAGGGGCTGTGGAACTCCACTCAAGTGTGGAACTGCTTCCCAGTCTGTGCTGCCATGCTGGTGGGATCCTGGGGCTTTTTTTTGTTTATTTGTTTCAAATTGTTTGTTTTCTTTTCCTTTTCTCCAGTTGGGAGCCCGTTCTGGCCGGGCAGTGCTGCGCAGCTTGGGACCCACCCCCTCAGCTTGCGCAGACAAACAGAGGTATCTGTGAGGGCATTTCTTTTTTCATGGTTTTTTTTTCCTTCTGTTTTTTGTTTTGGGTTTTTTCTTGTTATTTTTAAAATGTGTTTTGTTTTCTTTTCCCTCTTTTTCCCTTTCTGTCTTTTTCATTGCTCATTTTCTCGTATCTCTATACCTTCCTTCTCTTCCTGTACCCTGAATACCTGGTGCTGAGTGACACTTCTATGCCTTCTAGTCTGGCTGTACTTCAACACCTGGGAACAACCTCCCCATGCCTTGTAGCCACACCAGTGGGATCACTGAGAGCTTTACTTTTCTTTTTTTTTTTTCTATTTTTTATTTATTCATTCTTTTCTTTTTTTCCCTCTGTTTCCCCTTTTTGTTTTTCTCCATTTCATAGTCTCTCATCACTCCAAGGGCAAGCTCCTCTAGCACTCTTTTTTATTTGTATGTTTTTGGCTCCTGATCCTCTCTCTTCTCACATACCCATCTTAGCTCCACACATCACAATCTCCCCTCTCCATCCCGCCTGACTGCACCATGCACTTAACATCACACCAATAAGCAGCACAGGAACGGCCTACCGGAACCTGCCCTGCACTGATTACCGACTCACCCTGGTGGCTGTAGTAAGTGCCAAAAACAACCCATCCCGGCAACTCTTCAGCTAGACCTGCCCTGCTGTACCATATCTGAACGACTGACCCTGCCAATTGGAGAAGGAGGTGAAAAGTATTGTGGCCACAGAAAACAACAAAGAACACACAGCCCACCTGCTCAGACATAGCCAAATTAAAAAAAAAAAAGGATGAGACAAACAAATCTACAATCAATAAATGAGAAAAATAACTACTGAATGCCCCGAAGACAGCAGACAATATCAAAACATTTACAAAAAAAAGACGGGATGGGTTCCAGTAGGCATCCAAAATAAAACACCAGATGACTTTCCAGTAGAAGAAAAGGCACTAGAACTACCTGATAGGGAATTCAGAACTCTAATACTCAGAATTATCCAAGAGGTGAAGCAAAAAGCAGACAAAAATGAGGAAAGAATAGACAATTACATGGAAAAGGCAGACAAATTCATGGAAAATATAAAAAAATGGAAGAATTCAGGAAAATAATGCAGGAACAAAATGCCAAAATAAATTCACAGCTAGAAATCATGGAAAATCAACAATTAGAAATCCAAAAGATAAACAACAAGATTTCAGAAATGGACAGTGTCATATAAGGGCTGAGGAGCAGATTTGTAACGGTGGAAGACAGGATCAACGGAATTGAAGACAAACGCTTGGATACAACTCTGTTCGAGGAAAACTCAGAAAAAAGAACAAAGAAAAATGAAGAGACCCCGAGAGTTATGTGGGATACAATCAAAAGCAAAAATTTGCAAATGATCGGAGTTCCAGAACAGGGGGAGAAAACAGAAAACAGAGAAGATCATTGAAGAACTGCTGACAGAAAACTTCCCCAACATCATGAAAGATGAAAAGCTGGCCATCCAAGAAGCTCAACGAACCCCATATAGGATAGAGCCCAAAAGAAAATCACCAAGGCATATCATAATCACACTCGCCAAAACCAAAGACAGACAAAGAATCCTGAGAGCAGCTCGTGAAAAACAAGAAGTCACATACAGAGGAGAAACAATAAGACTAATCACAGATTATTCAGCAGAAACCATGCAGCAAGAAGGCAAAGGGATGACATATATAAAACCTTAAAAGAAAAAAAAAATGCCAGCCAAGAATAGTATATCCTGCAAAACTCTCATTCAAATATGATGGAGAAATTAGGACATTTCCAGATAAACAGAAATTAAGGGAATATGTAAAAACTAAACCAAACTTATAAGAATTATTGAAGAGAGTCCTTCAATCTGAGAACAAACAACTTCAGCTTACAGGCTGAATCTAGGATGCAGGATCGTACCAACCAGATACCAATCTAGGAAATGAATGCTCAAGGACTGTCCAAACCAAAAGAAATACAACAGGGAATCAGAGCAGTTAATCTGTAAATGACAACAACATCAGAAAAATAAAAAAGGGAATAAATGGTGTAGGTATAGAACCTACTAACGGAGAGGAAAGCAAGGCAATACCAAGTAATAATAGACTGCTTCAAAATTAGAAACGTAAGGGTAAATTTCATGGTAACCACAAAGAAAGTTAACAAAGATACTCATAAAAATAAAGAGGAAAAACATAAAGTCTCAGTAAAAACAACACCTACAAAAACAAAAGAAATGAAGAAAAAAATCCACAAATAAAACTAATTCAGCCCAGGAGAGTAAGAAGAACAAAGAAAATGTCAGCACCACAAAAAAAAAAAAAGCACTACAAAATGACATCAATAAACACATCTATCAATAATTACACTGAATGTAAATGGAATCAATGCACCCATAAAGAGATGAAGAGTGACAGAATGGATGTGAAAACAGGATCCATCAATATACTGTCTACAGGAGACACACCTTAGAAACAAAGATGTGAATTTATTAAAAACCAAAGGTTGGAAAAAAATATATCAAGCTAACAACTACCAAAAAAGAGCAGGAGTGGGAATACTAATCTCAGATAAAATAGTCTTTAAAACAAAATCCACCATAAAAGACAAAGAAGGATACTATATAAT
>NW_004443995.1:1410815-1414935 GCF_000243295.1 Trichechus manatus latirostris
TCTCACCCCGGCATTACTGGCACGAATCAAAAACACTGGAAATAAATTTTGGAGAGGCTGCGGGGAGATTGGAACTCTTATGCACTGCTGGTGGGAATGCCAAATGATACAACCATTTTGGAAAATGGTATGGCGCTTCCTTAGAAAGCTGGAAATAGAAATACCATACCATCCAGCAATCCTACTTCTAGGAATATATCTTTGAGAAATAAGAGCCATCACTTGAATAGATATATACACACCCATGTTCATGGCAGCATTGTTTACAATAGCAAAAATGGAAACAACCTAGATGCCCATCAGCAGATGAATGGATAAAGAAGCTATGGTACATAAACATAATGGAGTATTATGCAATGATAAAGAATGATGAATCTGGAAGCATCTCATAACATGGATGAAACTGGAGGATATTATTTTCAGTGAAATAAGTCAATCACAAAAGGACAAATATTTTATGAGACCTGTATTGTAAAAACTCATGCAAAGTTTACACACAAAAAGTAACAATCTTTTTTGGTTATAAGAGATGGGAGGGATGGGGGGGGGATACTAAATAGGCAATAGATAAGTGATATCTTTGGTGAAAGATGAGACAGTATGCAATACTGTTGAAACCAGCACAAACTTGTACAAGGTAAAGTCATGGAAGCTCCATAGACAAACTCCCTGAGGGACTGAATTGCTGGGCAGAGGCTGTGGGGACCATGGTCTCTGGGAACATCTAGCTCAATTGGCATAACACGGTTTATAAGGACAATGTTCTACATTCTACCTTGGTGAGTAGCATCTGGGGTCTTAAAAGCCTGTGAGCAGCCATCTAAGATACTCCACTGGTCTCACACGTTCGGGAGCAAGGGAGAATGAAAAGAACAGGATACAAGGAAAAGATTAGTCCAAAGGACTAATGAACCACAGCTAAAGGCCTCCACCGGACTGAGTCCAGTACAGCTAGATGGTGCCTGGCTACCACCACTGACTGCTCTGACCAGGATCACGACAAAGGGTTCTGGACAGAGATGGAGAAGGATGTAGAACAAAATTCTAACACATACACACACACAGAAGACCAGATTTACTGGCCTGAAAGAGACTGGAGAAACCCCCAGAGTATGGCCCCCAGACACCCTTTTAGCTCAGTGGTGAAGTCACTTCCGAGGTTCACTGTTCAGCTGGGCATTGGACAACCCCATAAAATAAAACGGGACTAGTGAGTTACAGCAGCCCAGGGACAAGGACTAGAAGGCTGAAGGGGACAGGAAAGCTGGTGATAGAGAACCAAAGATTGAGTTAGGACAGTGTTGACGTGTAGTGGGTTTGTTATCCATTGTCATAGGGCAACATGTGTACTAACTGTTTAATGAGAAACTATTTTGTTCTGTAAACCTTCATCTAAAGTGAGAATAGCAGCACGATTGGAAGAGCGTAGTCGATGTCACTGAACTATGCATGTAGAAATTTTTGAAACGGTGTATCTTTGGCTATGTATATTTTCACCAAAAAAAAAAAAGTCGAGAAGGGAGAGGGTTGACATGTCGTGGGTTTGTTAACCAATGTCATAAAATAATATGTGTACTGACTGTTTAATGAGCAACTATTCTGTACATCTTCACCTAAAGTACAATAAAAAGAAAAAAAATTTACGAGCTTTGATTACTGCACTTAATATCCTGTGTTATGATTATTTTTTTACATTTCCACCCCTTTCTGCCATAGACTCTGAGCAGTTCACAATGGTAGGGTCTGTAATTTATTAGTCTTAGGAAACCAGTGCCTTTCACCTACCAAAAACTAAACCAAATTTGTGGCCGTGAAGTCAATTCCGACTCATAATAACCCTGTAGGATAGAGTAGAACTGCCCCATGGGGTTTTCAAGGAGCAGCGGGTGGATTTGAACCGGGAACCTTTTGGTTAGCAGCGGAATGAATGAATATAATGCCTAAATAAAAATGGAATGGAGTAACCTTGAGGGTAAACAGAATCTCTTTAGATTCGAGCTGCTGATCTTTTGGTTAGCAGCCAAGCTCTTAACCACTGCGCCACCAGGGATCCTAGTAAGTAATAAATGTTTGGAAAATTAATGAAGAGTTTAAGAGTAAAGTAGTATTACTATTAAGCCAAGTAGAACGAAGAAATACCTGGTATGCAGAAAAGCAATCAGTGAATGGAGTGACTTAATGAATATATAGGATTTTTCTTTGAACAGAATCCATTAAATCAATAGCAATAAAAAATATTTTATTTATGGACAAAGACTAAGTTTGTTTTACTTAACTTGATGCTATTATAACATAATTTGAAATGATACTCCATAAGTGCATGACTTTAGAGAGCAAGAGAAATGTTATACTCTATGGCAGATGAGAATTTTAATGAAAATATTTGTAAGGAAAAGGGCCTGGTGAATAAATTGGAAGTTTAACATAGAGAACTGGACAGGCAAAAGAATGATTCCAAGGGAGAAAATTCTGCTTTTGGGGGCTTTTGATGACACAAGTATGCTAAGAAAATCCTGGAAAAATTATATATTAAATGCTTAAACTTTTCTGTGTATAGTAATATATGATTTATACCTTATGAATTCAATAATTTTCCTACATGTTAGTCTTGATTGTTTTATGATTCGTATCTATATGAGGTAAATAAAGAAATATTCTAAAACATTTAAAATCTGATATTACTACTCACGAAATGTATATGTGCAGTAAAAAATTCTCTGGTCATTGCATAAGAATGTCAAGCTGGAATACTGCTCACATTTAATCGTTTTTTGTAAATGAAACAACCAATCAGAGAAAACCCTGGACACCAACTAGGCTAGCAGGCAGATCAGGCTTTGCTTTTAGTGCAATGATGGTCAGGCATTAAGGTGAACTCTACATAGCCTGAGAAACTTAAATATGTACCTTCCAGGTATTATAGTTCAGAGTGACTGAACTTGCATGCATCTTCAAAATTTTTTCATGCCTATTCAATAATCTTGGCAGGAACATATGACAGAATGATTTCATCAGACTACAGGGATTATGATACTGTATGTCATTCTGCAAACATTTATAAAGCACATAAAGATATACCTTGCTTCAAACAAGTCTGATTTATAAAAGTCCAATTATTTTACAAGAGGATTATTTGCTTTATGAAAGGTTTCTACAAAACTTGCCTTTAAGTAGCATTTTCATCTTGCATTAAATTATAATTAAAGCTGCAAATATCTGCTTTTATGCAGCTTTTTTCCAGAAACACATACATATTTTAAGTGTCATGCTTGGAAATAATTATACTTCTTTGCTCAAGTTAGAATTAAAAGTATTGTTTCAGCTGCTGACATTTTTGCAAAATCCTTGTAAGTGTTTGAAGAATTGGATGATACTACTTTGAATATTTTCATTATTTTAGTAATTTTAAGAGATGGGCTCCCAAGTTCAAATGACTACAATGTATTTAGAATGAAAAATGTTAAACTATAATTTTAATAAAAGTAAAAGATCGAGATATGCTGTCTTAGTTATCTAGTGCTGCTGTAACAGAAATACCACAAGTAGATGGCTTTAATAAACAGGAATTTATTCTCTCAGTCTAGTCTAGGAGGCTAGAAGTCCGAATTTAGGGTGCCAGCTCCATGGGAAGCCTTTCTGTCTCTTTTGGATATGGAGGAAGGTCTCCGTCATCAATCTTCCCTGGCCTAGGAGCTTTTCAATGCAGGGCCCTCGGGTCCAAAGGACTTGCTATTCTCCTATCTCATGTTTCTTGGTGGTATGAAGCCCTCCAGAGGTCGTTTTTTCAGCACTTGAGCTTTGACTCAGAAGCCCTGAGCTCATCTCTTTGTTTCACCAGTTTGTCTAGCAAAAGTAGGATGAACCAATCAGCTTCCTGATACTTCTCATTATAACAGATTTGTAGAAAGGTATCACACATGCAGTCACCCAGAGCCTCGCCTTTCACCAATACCTGATCTATTGGTGGAGATATTTTGTGTACTTGAATTACCTCACGCCATGGATTAGCAGTGCCATCTCTGCTACTGGAAACAGAGTCATCAACATCTTTAAGACTAACCAGACTTGAGAACCAGTTTAGAAAACTCATCCTTACAATTTTTTTTCTCTAGAACCACTC
>NW_004443995.1:1415069-1418143 GCF_000243295.1 Trichechus manatus latirostris
AGAGAGAGAGAGAGAGAGAAAGAGATTTATATCAAGGAAATGGCTCATGCAGTTGTAGAGGCTGGAACGTCCCAAGTCTGTGGGTCAAGATAAAGGCTTCTCCTGATTCAGGTAGCTCTAGGGGCTGGCAAACCCAAGATCATCAGGTCAGAGAGCAGGGCTCTTGCTCACAGGCCGTAAAGATCAACGAATCCCAAGATTGGCAGGCATGGCTGCAGGTAAGCTGCTAGCTCAAGTCCCAAGAACCGGAGGTCAGATGAACAGGAACCAGCTGCAGGATCCAGAGCGAGCAAAAGCCCTCTAGTCTTGCCAGAATGCCCATTTATATTCAATGCAGGCCACACGCCCAAGCAAAATCCCTTTCAACTGACTGGCTAGTCACAGCAGATCCCATCATGGAGGTGATCACATTATATCAGATCTCATCATGGAAGTGATCACAACATCATATGACTGCCAAATTGCATCGTAACTGCCAAATTACTAAGAATCATGGCCAAGCCAAGTTGATACACAACGTTAACCAACATGTATGGCTTATTTTTGTTGATGAAAACAAAACAAACATGGTATCATTTCATGCCTGGCAATATTGCCCATTTGTACAAGTCTTGAATTAAATATGGAACATAGTAGTATGAACTTTACCCAGAATATCAAACAACTAAACAACCATCACATATATAGTCTATAATATTTATAAATGGTTTTATATTCTTTCTAGTATGATCCATAAGCCTATAAATGGATTTTATATTCATGAACAAATTTTTATTTTCTCTTTTTAAAAAAATAACTTGTAGCAGATTAGTTAGAATGATCTCTGAATGCAATTGGACTCTTTCATCATGGATTTTCCTCAAATGGTTTTTTTTTTTATTGTTGTAATTAAATGAAGTTTACATTTCAAGTTAGTCTCCTATACAAAATTTTTTTTACATACATTGTTATGAGACCCTAATTTCTCACCTCATTCTGCGACAGCACACTCCTCCTTTCCACCCCTGATTCCCCATGACCATTCAACCAGCTCCTAACTCTCTCTGTCTTCCCATCTCACTTCTGGACAGAAGCTGCCCTTTTGGTCTCTTGTATCTACTTGACTAAGAGGAACACTATTCACTAGTATCACTTTATGCCCCACAATCCAGTCCAATCCCTGTCTGAAGATTTGGCCTCAGAAATGGTTTTAGTTCTGGGCTGATAGAGAGTCCAGGGGCCATGCTTTCCAGGGTCCCTCCAGTCTCAGTCAGACCATTAAGTCTGGTCTTCTTACTAGAATTTGAGTTCTGCACCCTATCCTTCTACTCCTCCATCAGGGACCCTCTGTTGTTTTCCCCATCAGGACGTTCATTGGCGGTAGCCAGGCACCATCTAGTTCTGCTGGTCTCAGGCTGATGAAGTCTCGGGTTTATGTGGCTCATTCTGTCTCTTGGGCTAATACTTTCCTTGTATCTTTGTTGTTCTTCGTTCTCCTTTACTCCAAGTGGTTGGGACCAATTGATGCATCTTAGATGGGCGCTTGCAAGCTTTTAAGACCCCAGACACCACTCACCAAAGTAGGATGCAGAACATTTTCTTAGTAAGCTTTGTTATGCCAATTGACCTAGATGTCCCATGAAAACATGGACCCCAGACTCCCCCATCCCTGCTACTCTGTCTTTCAAAGTATTTGATTGTATTCAGGAAACTTCTTAGCTTTGGTTTAGTCCAGTTGTGCTGACTTCCCCTGTAGTGTGTGCCGTCCTTCCCTTCACCTAAGATGGTTCTTACCTACCATGTACTTAGTGAATAACCCTCACTCTCCCTCCCTACCCCCGTAAACATCAAAGAATGTTTTCTTCTGTGTTTAAACCTTTTCTCGAGTTCTTATAATAGTGGTCTTGTACAGTATTTGTCTTTCTGTGACTGACTAAATTGACTCAGCATAATAAGTTCCAGCTTCCACCATGTTATACGACGTTTAACAGCTTCATCGTTGTTCTTTATCATTGGATAGTATTCCATTGTGTGGATATACCATAATTTGTTTATCCATTCGTCCATTGATAGGCACCTAGGTTGCTTCCATCTTTTCGCTATTGTGAACAGTGCTGCAATGAACATGGGTATGCATATATCTATTCGTGTGACGGCTCTTATTTCTCTAGGATATAGTCCAAGAAGCAGGATAGCTGGATTGTATGGTACTTCTAATTCTAGCTTTTTAAGGAAGCGCCAAATCGATTTTGAAAGTGACTGTACCATTTAACATTACCACCAACAGTGTATAAGTGTTCCAGTCTCTCCACAACCTCTCCAGCATTTATTATTTTGTATTTTTTGGATTACTGCTACCCTTGTTGGGGTGAGATGATATCTCATTGTAGTTGTGATCTGCATTTCTCTAATGGCTAATGATTGTGAGCATTTCTTCATGTGTCTGTTAGCCGTCTGAATATCTTCTTTGGTGAAGTGCCTGTTCATATCCTTTGCCCATTTTTTAATTGGGTTGTCTTTTTGTTGTTGAGGTTTTACAGTATCTTGTAGATTTTAGAGATTAGATGCTGATCGGATATGTTGTAGCCAAAATTTTTTTCCTAGACTGTAGGTTGTCTTTTGACTCTTCTGGTGAAGTCTTTTGATGAACGTAAGTGATTTTTAGGAGCTCCCATTTATCTAGTCTCTCTTCTGGAGCTTGTGCATTGTTACTTATGGTTCGTATTATGTTTATGCATGTAGTAGGGCTCCTAGTTTTGTGCATATTTTTTCTTGCATGATCTTTATTGTTTTCGATTTTATATTTAAGTCTTTGATCCATTTTGAGTTAGTTTTTGTACATGGTGTGAGGTTTGGGTCTTGTTTCAGTTTTTTGCATATAGATATCCAGTTATGCTAGCACCATTTGTTAAAGAGACTGTCTCTTCCCCAATTAATGGACTTTGGGCCTTTGTCAAATATTAGCTGCTCATAGGTGGATGAGCTTATATCTGGATTCTCAACTCTGTTCCATTGGTCTATGTATCTGTTGTTGTACCAGTACCAGGCTGTTTTGACTGCCGTGGCAGTATAATAGGTCCTAAAATCAGGTAGTG
>NW_004443995.1:1419231-1458981 GCF_000243295.1 Trichechus manatus latirostris
TAGAATTCTCCAGTGAAGCCATCTGGGCCAGGGCTTTTTTTTGTTGGAAGTTTTTTATAACCTTTTCAATCTCTTCTTTTGTTATGGGTTTATTTAGTTGCTCTACCTCTGTTTGTGTTAGTTTATGTAGGTAATGAGTTTCTAGAAATTTGTCCATTTCCTCTAGGTTTTCAAATTTGTCAGAGTACAATTTTTCATAGTAATCTTTTACGATTCTTTTAATTTCATTTGGGTCTGTTGTGATATCACCCATCTCATTTCTTATAGGGTTTATCTGTTTCCTCTCCCATTTTTCTTTTGTCAGTTTGGCCAATGGTTTATCAATTTTGTTGATCTTTTCAAAGAACTAGCTTTTGGACTTGTTAACTCTTTCAATTGTTTTTCTATTCTCTATGTCATTTAATTCTGCTTTAATTTTTATTATTTCCTTCCTTCTGGCGCCTGTGGGCTTCTTTTGCTGCTCTCTTTCTACTTATTCTAGTTGTAGGGTTAATGCTCTGATTATGACCCTTTGTTCTTTTTGGATGTGTCTATTTATTGCTATAAACTGATCTCTGAGCATTGCTTTTGCTGTGTCCCAAATGTTCTGGTAGGATGTGTTTTCATTCTTGTTTGATTCTGCGAATTACTTTATTCCATCCCTAATTTCTTCTATAACCCAATAGTTTTTGAGCAAGGTGTTGTTGAGTTTCCAAGTGTTTTATTTTTTCGTTCCATGCTTTTTGTGTTGTTGATTTCCACTTTTATGGCTTTATGGTCAGAAAAGATGCTTTGTAATATTTTAATGTTTTGGATTTTTTAAGGCTTGCTTTATGGCCGAATATGTGGTCTCTCCTGGAGAATGTTCCATGTGCATTGGAAAGGAAATTATACTTGGCTGCTGTTGGGTGTAGTGTTTGGCATACGTCTATGAGATCAAGTTGGTTGATTGTATCATTTAGCTCTTCCATGTCTTTGTTGAGCTTCTTTCTGTTAGAGTTTGTTTCGTGTATTTTGGAGCCCTGTTGTTGGGTGCGTATATATTATTATAGTTATTTTCTCCTGGTGTATTGACCCTTTAATCATTATATAGTGGCCTTCATTATCCTTTGTGGTGGATTATACTTTAAAGTCTATTTTGTCAGAGATTAATATTGCCACTCCTGCTCTTTTTGGAGTGTTGTTTGCTTGGTATATTTTTTTCCATCCTTTGAGTGTTAGCCTGTTTGTGTCTTTAAGTCTAAGGTGTGTCTCTTGTAGGCAGCATATAGATGGATCATGCTTTTTTATCCTATCTGCCATTCTCCATTTCTTTTTTGGTTCATTAAGTCCATTTACATTCAGCGTAATTATTGATAGGTATGAGTTTAGTGCTGTCATCCTGATATCTCTTTTTGTGTGTTGTTCACAGTTTCTTTGTTCCCTTTAAATTTCTGTGCTGAGTGGTTTTTATTTATGTATTTTTTTCATCTTTTTCATTTTTGTAGATTTTGTGTTTGCTGGGTCTTTATGTATTTCTACTTCTTTTATTTTGATTTGTAGGATTGTTAGGTTCCTTAATATTTACCCCTATTTTTCTAAGTATATACCAGTCTTTTATTACTTTATATCGCCTTAACTTCCCCTCGCATGAAAAATCAATGTCTGCATTTTTTAAGTCCCTCTTTTTTTGTTTTAGTGTTGTTCTTTTTTACATACTGATATCTGTTTCCCTATTCCTGTTTAGCTTTTATGTATTTTCAATTTCCCTATCTGAGTCAGTATTTTGTTGCTCTGTCCTGTGTTCTAGTCTTGCATTGTTATCTGATGTTATTGATTATCTAACCTTAGGACTCCCTTTAGTATTTCTTGTAATTTTGATTTAATTTTTGCAAATTTCCTGAAATTCTGTACATCTGGAAATGCCCTAATTTCGCCATCATGTTTGAGAGACAGTTTTGCTGAGTATATAATTTTTGGCTGGCAGTTATTTTCCTTCAAGGCTTTATATATATCATCCCATTGCCTTCTAGCTGGGCTGGTTTCTGCTGAGTAGTCCGAGCTTATTATAATTGACTCTCCTTTGTAGATGACTTTTTTTCTTATCCCTAGCTGCTCTTAAAATTGTCTCTTTATCTTTGGTTTTTGTAAGTTTGATTATGTCTTGGTGACTTTCTTTTGGGATCTACCTTATGTGGGGTTCGATGAGCATCTTGGATAGATATCTTCTCATCTTTCATGATATCAGGGAAGTTTTCTGCCAACAAATCTTCAACACTTTTCTCTGTATTTTCTGTCATCCCCCCCGCCCCCGTTCTAGTACTCCAATCACTCGTAAGTTATTTCTCTTGATACAGTCCCACATGACTCTTAGTTTCTTCATTCTTTTTAATTGCTTTATCTGATTTTTCCCCAAGTAAGTTGGCATTAAGAGTTTTACCTTCAGTGTCACTAATTCTAACTTCTACTGCCTCAGTTCTGCTCCTATGACTTTCTATTAAGTTGTCTAATCCTGACATTTTATTGTTAATCTTCTGGATTTCTGATTGCTGTCTCTCTATGGATTCTTGCAGCCTATTAAATTTGTCATTATGCTCTTGAAAAGCTTTTTTAAGTTCCGCTACTACTTTGTATGTTCCCTGGACATTTCTGCATTATGTGGAATTCCTTTCTAATTTCTCGGAGAGTTCTGTATATTAATCTTTTGTATTCTGCCTCTGATAATTCCAAGAAATTCTCTTCCTCCAGAGAATTTATTGATTATTTTGGGAGCTTGCTGAAGCTATCATGTATTGCCTCTTTATGTGATTTGATATTGACTGTTGTCCTGAGCCATCAATAAGTTATTATAATTTTATTTTATATTTGTTTAGTGAGTCCTAGCTTCTTGTTTTGTTTTGATTTGCCCCAATAGGCTGCTCGTGTGTGCTAGTTTGATTATTGGCACCTTGGAAGCTCTAATGTCCTGTCACCAGGTAGTTCTGTAACTAAGTATGTGCCCACAGGATTCCGTTAAATTTTCCTATATGGGTTCAGCTCAGGTGACAAGTCATTCAGTCACCCAGTGTGTGGTGCAGGCTCTCACGTACTGTCCTAGAGAGGTATGGGTGATTGGTGCAGGCACTGGACTCTGGCTGTGGTAGGGGATCATGTGCTGAGCCAGGCAGGGGGCTGACGGCTGTCCCGAGAGTCTGAAAGGAAAGTGTGGCCCTATTTTCTAGGGTGAGTAGGCAGGTGAGTTTTGCAGCTGGACTATGAGCACCTTACTCTGTTGGCTGTAAAGTCTAGAGGGCACCACTTTTTCTTGGACTCCTGTAGCAGGTGACTGGGAGGTTTATCTGATGCCACCAGTCCTCAAACCTCTGTTGCAGATCGATAACAGTGCCTATTTAAGGGCAGGGCTGTCTCGAGGGTCACAAATCTGCCACTTCACAGCTGAAAGAGTTGAAGTTAAACTTTAGATGTTTGCTCTGTTGTACTGTGGTAGTGAGGGCTAATGCTGTTGAGATGGGTCACCACAAGTCTATACAGGGGTGTAAGGCACTCAGAGTCTGCGGACCCCTTGTGCCTGTGCCTAGCATAGGAGCTGTGCTGACCCTATGTTCCTGGCTTAGGGGAGCCAGTAGCTTATTTGTTCCCTCTTCAAGGCCAGGAGAAAGGGTCAGGGCTCCTTTTGGATATACTTCCGGCCCAGCGGACTCCCAGTGCAGAGTGTGGAGGGAGGAGGTAAAAGGGAGAGAGATTTTTCCCAAATGGGCTTTTTTTTTTAAATCCCCGCAAAAGGCCGGACACATATACTTATTTTTAGGCGCTTGGGAGCTGCTTTTCACTGGTTCGGAATGTCCAAGTAGAATCTCTGCTGCCGGATCTGTCTCAATGTGGAAACTGCTTTCTGAGTGCATACAACTGTTTGCCTGCTTCACTGTGGACCCAACACGGCTGGGAAATTGCCAGCGCGGCTGAAGAGTGGCCGTCCCACTGCAGCTCTGGTGCTGCTGGCTTCTTCTGAACCGTCTCCCTCTCCCCTCCGCCACTCAGTCCAATTTGTCAGCTTTGCTTTGTTCAGTGCTCCTAGGTATTCATATATAATCAAATTACTTGTTTTTCCAGGTCTTTGTTGTAAGAGGGATATAGGAAGCATCTTACTACACTGCCACCTTGGATCCGCCCCCCCCCAATGGTTTTCTAAAAAGCAACCTTGTGTAACCTTCATAGTTGCATTAAATATTTAGAAAACTTTTCTATCTGTATCAGACACTGACAGAGTTGTGTAGGACATTTAACATCTGTCAATATGAAAAGGAGAGGTAGTTAAGCTCTTTTGGAACTTTGATAACTGAGTATTACTTATATGCCAGTAAAGGAAACTGTAAAAAAATGAATTATAATAAAATCTAGTTAAATCTTAAATGCCTTTGTTATAAGAAGTATAAGATACTTATATTTCTTGATCTATTGCTTAAACTGTAGCTTTAGCATTAGTTCTCTTGGTAAATAAACATTTTGAGTATAACCAGTCTAGTTTCTTAATTTGTCAAAGAATAATTCAGTTTTTAAAGCTGTAACTCTGATCTAGCTAACATGCTTCGGTTTGATATAATGCACTGAGCATTAGACTATGTCACTTTTCCCATAGGTCCTACATGTCTGGGCATGCCAAGAATGCATAGTCCTGACTATGCTTTACTGGGATTATTTATCAGGGTTGTGTTTGCAGCAAGTAGCCTTGAGAGATTAGGTAATGTCTCAAACCAGGATGAAGAACAGGCTTGCTTACTGCTTGCTGTGAAAGGATAAGTTCTTCAAGCTCAGTGTTCCTTTCCTGTAAAGAAACCTACTGCATGTGCAGGCATCATTTGGCTCTCCACCTCACCCTTAAGAGTTGGACTTGGGAAATTGACATGAGTATGCTGATACTGTGGTCACTGCTTTTGCTATGAGTAATAATGTCTTTTATCTCTGATCCAGGAGTCTTTTGTCCTGTCTCAGCCTCTAGACTGGACAAATTGTAAGGATCACCTTGTTTGCTTATCTTCTCTTAAAAAAACCAGTTGCTGTGGAGTTGACTCATGTTGATCCTACATGTCATAGTAGAACTATGCTCTATTGGATTTTCAATGCCTAATTTTTCAGAAGTAGATTGCCAGGCCTTTCTTTTGAGGTGCCTCTGGGTGAACTCAAACCTCCAACCTTTCTATCTTCTTGCCTGTTTTACAGTGTCTGAAAAGAGTTGTTTCATATATTTTGTCCAACTTCCTAGTTTGTTTTTTTTTTTTTAAAAGGCGTAATGGTAAGTTCGGTCACTGCTAAACCATCTTGCTTGGAAGTAGGCGTCTAGGACTTTATTTTATCTATCAGTGGTTAAGCGCTCTGCTGCTAACCGAAAGGTTGGCAGTTTGAACTCACCAGTGGCTCCATGGGAGAAAAGACCTAATGATCTGCCTCTGTAAAGATTTTAGCCTAGGAAACCCTATGGGGCAGTTCTGCTCTGTCCTATAGGGTCACTATGAGTCAGAATTTACTCAACAGCAAACAACTATTTGTCTATCTACCTACCTTCCTATTTAGAGCTATCTGTGATAATTCATCATCTTTTATTTTTTTCTCCATGAAAAAAATATACAGCATTCAAAGTGTCTCTCTAACACCTCCAGTATCTGGAGCTTTGTGGATCTGTTGTCAATTTTTTCTATTGTATTTTTCTTCTTGTTTTTTCTTTTTGTGTTTCTCGTTATCTTTTTGATTACATATTGGATATGGTACTTACAGAATAGTTTGCAAAAATAATTTGAGACAGCTAGACTCTAAGATGGCCCCAAATGATCCCCGCTCTTGAGTAATCTCCTCCTCTTGAGTATGGGATGGATTTAGAAACTTGCTTCTTACAGAAAATAGCAGAAGCGATGGTATGTCACTTTTGAGATTAAGTTATAAAATCTTGTGGCTCCCACATTGGGCTCCTTCTCTTGCCCTTGGAGTCCTCACTCTAGGAGAAACCACATCGTAAGCAACCCAGTGGAGAGACCCACATGATGAGGAACTAAAGCTTCCTGCCAAAAGCCATGTCAGCGAACTTTGAAATGGTTCTTCCATGTCCAGTCAAACCTCAGATAATTTCAGCTCTGCCTGACACCTTGACTGCAGCTTTTCGAGAGACCCTGAACCAGAACCACCAAGCTAAGCTGCTCCTAGATTCCTGACCCACAGAAACTGTGAGATAATAAATATTGTTTTAAGCCATGAAGTTTGGGATAATTTGTTATGTACCAATTGATAGCTAATACAGATGATGAATTAGGGTTTAGATTTGCTTCTGCTAGTTGCTTGGTGGTGCCAGTGCTCTAGGACACCTGGAGACACTAGTGTCCAGGATCACCTTTTTCCAGCCACAGGAATGGAGATAGTTCAAAGTTGAGTTGCAGCCCCATTGAGAGTCTGTTGTGGTTCACCCTGACTCCTAAGAGATAGCCCTTAGGGAACCCAGTCTAAAGTGAGGGAGCTCAACCAGGCTTTACCTAACCCTTTATGGGCCCTGAATACCAATTTCTGTGCCTGAGATCCAGAAAGCTGTTGCAAATCCTGTTCAGCCTCTCAGCCTACCAGCCCTCCTCTCTGGAACTGTTACAAGTTCCAAGGGGAGGAAAGCGTTCCAAACGTTGAGTGTATTTGCTTGGGCTTCCCTACTGCTATCCTCCCAGTAAATCTTACTATCTTGTGTGCTCTTTGTTACCTTCAAGTGCTCATTTCTTTAAATATTTTGTTCAATTTTTCTAGTTTCATATTAGAAGAAGGGGCCCTGGTGGTTAAGAGCTATGTCTGCTAACCAAAAGGTAGGCAGTTCGAATCCACCAGCTGCTCCTTGGAAACCCTATGGGGCAGTTCTACTCTTCCTATTGGGTTGCTATAAGTCGAAATCAACTTGATATCATTGGGTTTGGGTTTTGTATTAGAAGGAGACCCTGGATAGCGCAAACAGTTAAGTTCCCAGAGGCGCCTCGAAAGACAGGCCTGGCGATCTGCTTCCGAAAGGTCACAGCCTTGAAAATCCTACTGAGCAATTCTACTCTGCACACATGGGGTTGCCATGAGTCAGAAATGACTCAACATCAACTAACAACAATAACCTATTAGAGGACTGGACTGAATTACTTAGACTATTGTTATTGGAAGTAGAAGTCAGAGTCCACCTTCATTTCTCTATCAGAGAATTTTAAAAGCAATGAAAGAAAAGTTTTTTCTTGCAAACACTTCTTAAGTCACAAAGCATACTCAATGGTGTGTTTCAGCTGTAGTTTGCTGAATTCTATAGGAATGTTGTATGTAGCCTGCATCTAACACTGGAGAGGGTAATCTTTGGTGACAAGTCTGATTTGGCCTGCCAGTGAATTTACAGAGTGACATTGCTGTTTTCTGACCTACATGGATGGGCATGGAGGTATTAACTCTGACACTGATTCATTTTCAGAGCTTTATTCTGGTAGATAAGGGTTGTATTTTGAGGGAACTTGGGTAATAGGGAGCTAAAGAGTACATTTTTCTAATAGCATATTCTATCTTATGGACTATTTGTCATTCTTTACAAATGAATCTTGATGGTTTTCATTTTTACATATGCTTCCTAGTAAATAGCTTGTTCTAGGTTAAATACCATTCCCAAATCACATGGAACATACATGAAATCTCTGTGCTTATGTACGTAGAACCTTGACTTGTTAAATTTTTTATAGTATATAAACTTTGGCGAGAGAGAGAAAGGAACATTTTAGTTCCCAAAAGACTTTTGCTTGTGTTATGTGTAGTAACCACCACTTGTCTGTCAGTTTGTTGTACTGTGGTGGCTTATGTGTTACTTTGATGCTGGAAGCTATGCCACCAGTATTTCAAATACCAGCAAGGTCACCCGTGGTGGACAGGTTTGAGTGGAACTTCTAGACTAAGACAGACTAGTAAGAAAGGCCTGGTGATCTAATTCTGAAAATTAGTCAATGAAAACCTTATGGATCACAACAGACTATTGTCTGATATAGTGCTGGAAAATAAGCCCCCTAAGTTAGAAGTAAACAATGGACTCAAGCATGCTGATGGCGGTGAAGATGGCATGGGACTAGGCAGCACTTTGTTCTGTGTCTATGAGGTTACCATGAGTCAGTGCTGACTTGGCAGCAACTAACTACAACAACGAATGTGTGGTAAGACTTAAGGAATACATTCCTATTAATATTTTAATAGCTTAGCACTGTCTTTCTAAAGATTCTGATTCTCCTCGAAGAGATGAATGAATAGAGGCGTCCTTCAAGGGTTTTCAAGTTTTTTAGTGTACATTTTTTATTTGTGTGCTGTTTTATTCTATTAAAAATGTCAGATTTGGCATGAATTGGTTCCATGAAAAGAAAGTGTACTTTTACCAGTCATGCAAAAAATGAAATGTCCCTGAAAAATGATATAAGGGAATTAATAGTTGGGGATCTTAAGACATTATGTTGGTTAAAAAGCCCATATAATTTTTTTAAAGAAGTAGATTTATATATGTTGATTTAGAAAAAAAATCTCTGAGATATATTTTTGCTGGAAAAAAACAAAAACAAAAAAACAGTTGCATAGTAGGCTGACATTTGTGTTGTTATTGTTAGGTGCCATCGAGTCAGTTCCAACTCATAGCGACCTTATGTACAACAGAACAAGACACTGCCTGGTCTTGCACCATCCTTACAATCGCTGCTATGTTTCAGCCCATTGTTGGAGCCACTGTGTCAGTCCATCTCATTGAGGGTCTTCGTCTTTTTCACTGCTCTCTACTTTACCAAGCATGATGTCCTTCTCCAGAGACTGGTCCCTCCTGACAACATGTCCAAAGTACGTGAGACTAAGTCTCGCCATCCTTGCTTTTAAGGAGCATTCTGGCTGTACTTCTTCCAAGACAGATTTGTTCGTTCTTCTGACAGTCCATGATATGTTTAATATTCTTTATCAACATCATAATTAAAAATTTAATTCATAATTCAATTCTTCGGTCCTCCTTACTCATTGCCAGCTTTCGCATGCATATGAAGCAATTGAAAATATCATGGCTTGGGTCAGGTGCGCCTTAGTCCTTAAGGTGACATCTTTGCTTTTTAACACTTTAAAGAGGTCTTTTACAGAAGATTTGTCCAATGAAATGAGTCGTTTGATTTCTTGACTGCTGTTTCCATGGGTGTTGATTGTGGATCCAAGTAAAATAAATCCTCTACAACTTCAGTGTTTCTCCATTTATCATGATGTTGCTTATTGGTCCAGTTATCCGTTTTTGTTACAAAATAAAGTAAAAAAACACACTTAAAACCTCGTGTGTGTGTGGGGGGTGTGTGTGGGTGTGTATACTTGACAATGCATAGAAAATGTTAAGAAGGATACAGAAGAAACTGAGGAAGAAGATTAAGATTTTATATGAGAAGAAGTGTTACTTTTTTATTACACATCTTTTACTTATTTGACTTATTATTATGTTCATGTATTATTTTTCCAGTTAACTAACTAGTTACTGTAAACATGGATGTTTTAGGCTGGGTTGTCTAGAGAAGCAAAACCAGTAAATTGTATAAATATATATACACATATATATATACACTTTATGTGTATATATATTACATCAAGAAAACGGCTCACGCTGTTGTAGAGGCTGGAGTGTCCCAAGTCCTTGGGTCAGGCTGGAAGCTTCTTCTGACTCAGGTAACAGCAGGGGCTGGTAATCCAAGATTGGCAAGTCAGACAGCAGGCCTCTGGCTCACAGGTTGCAGACACCAATGAATCCCAAGATCACAGGCAAGATGGCAGGTAAGCTGGTAGCTCAAGTCCCAAGAACCAGAGGTGTGGTGCAGTTGACCACTTTTGTGTGTCCTTTCTAGCCATGATCTTGTAACTCCTACCTAGCTGATTGGGCTGGACTGTGTGATAAGGTAATTGTGGCCAAACAAAGGCACTGGTCTGTTTTCCATTAAAGGAGAGCTAATTCCAGAGCAGAGAGGAGGATCCTAACACCACCAAGGAAGAACAGCCAGGAGTGAAGAGTGCATACTTTGGACCTGGGATCCCTGTGCTGAGAAGCTCCTGGAAGCAAGAGACAGAGAGAGAGAGAAAGAAAGAGAGAGAACAAGCTGTAACCCTGAAGACGGTGAGAAGCGGTGGCAGGAGAGAGCTGGCAGCAGAGATCCAGCAGCAGGAGATGGCTTGATGGGCTTCCCGGCCTGCGGAGAGAGAAGGCTGAATGCCTTTGGGGAGAAGCCTAGGGCCAGGAAGAGGTGTGCCTGCAGGCACGGTTGGGAAGAGGCTCTTCTGATGGAAGAACTGTGTCCTCAGTGTTCCTGAGCCTGAATTGTAACATTAAACCAAAAAAAACAAAACAAAACAAAACAAAAACAAAAACCCATTGCCATTGAGTCAATTCCGACTCATAGCAACACCATAGGACAGAGTAGAACTGCCCCATAGGATTTTCAAGGAGTAGCTGGTGGATTCAAACTGCTGACCTTTTGGTTAGCAGCCGAGCTCTTAACCACTACACCACCAGAGCTCCTGTAACCTATTACTTCCCTAATAAACCCCATAATCATGAGTATGGTCTATGAATTCCGTGTGGCCATTACAATGAATTATCAAACCCAGCAGAGAAGTAGAGAGTGCTATAGGAGGGATGGTTGGTATCAGAAATGGTAAAGATGGCGGAGAGAGGAGATATATCTGACCCCCCACCTTATAGGAATCCACCTTGGGCTGTTAATCTTGGTTCTCCTTCCCCCATGTGAAGTTAGAGGAGGTCAGACACTGTCCCTAAGCCATTTTTACAGGTCAGATGAACAGGAGCCAGCTGCAGGATCCAGAGTGAGCAAAAGCCCACAAGCCCTGCCAGAAAGTCCACCTGTATTGAATGCAGGCCACATCCCCAAGGAAACTCCCTTTCAACTGACTAGCTACTCACAGCAGTTCCCATCATGGAGGTGATCACATTATTTCAGATCTCATTATGTGGTTGAGTACATCACTGTACGACTGCCAAACTACATCATAACTGCCAAACCACTGAGGATCATGGCCCAGCCAAGGTGACACACAACCTTAAAGATCACAATGGAGTAGACATATTATTCTAGTTGCACATTTCTTTAATTAGACATAAAGAATACTATACAATTATTTCCTTTTGTCATCCAGTTTTCAGATCTCTGTCATCTTTCTTACTAGATATTAGGTTTATACAACTATTTATCTTTAGTTATGGATAGTGTGCATAATAAGTCTTTTTTTCATCCATCCAAATGTTTAATGCTTTTTGATTATATATACATTGGAATCTCTAAACCTCCCTAAGTTACATTTCAGACTTTGAACAGAAGGAACTTAAATTCTACCACTTAATTGTTATATGACCTTGTACAAGAAATTTAGCCAACCATTCCCCACTCCTCTATCCCTCCCTCCATCCACACTCATAAAGTCACTATCTTTTTAAAAATTTTTAAGTAATTTTTTTTTATATACACAAACTGTTTTGTGACATTAGTTGCAATCTCCACAGTGTGTCAGCATTCTTCCTCTTTCCCTTTAAACCTCAGGTTCTCTGTGTCCATTTGTTCAGGTTTCCTGTCCCTCCCTGCCTTCTCATCTTTGCTTTTGGGCTGACGTTGCCCATTTGGTCTCCCATACTTGATTAAAGAAGAAGTACGTTCCTCACGTGTATTATTGTTTGTTTTATAGGCCTGTCTAATCTCTGGCTGAAAAGTGGACTTCAGGAGTGATTTAATTTCTGAGTTAGTAGGGTGTCCATGGGCCATAGTCTCAAGGGTTCCTCCAGTCTCTGTCAGACCAGTAAGTCTGGTCTTTTTTTGTGAATCTGAATTTTGTTCTACATTTTTGTCCTATTCTGTCCGTAACCATCTATTGTCATCCCTGTCAGAGTGGTAGTTGATGGTACCTGGGCACCATCTAGGTCTTCTGGGCTTAGGGTGGTGGACGCTGTGATTCTTGTGGTCCATTAGTCCTTTGGACTGATATTTTCTTTGTATCTTTGGTTTTCTTCATTCTCCTTTGCTCCAAACCTGATGGGACCAACAGATGTATTTTAGATGGCTGCTCACAAGCTTTTAAGACCCCATACGCTACCTACCAAAGAAGGATGTAGAAAATTTTCTTTATGATCTATGTTATGCCAGTTGACCTAGATGCCCCCTGAGACCATGGTCCCCAGCCATCAATCCCCAGTAACTTTGTCCTTCAGGTGTTTGGATGTGTCTAGGAAGCGTCTATGGATTTACCTTGGTCAAGTTGTGCTGACTTCCCCTATATTGTGTATTGTCTTTCCTTTCACCAAAGTTAACACTTGTTGTCTATCTAGTTAGTAATTTCCTCTCCCAACCCTCCCCCCCTCATAACTATCAAAGATTGTTTTTTATTCTCTGTGTAAACCTTTCCTTGAGTTTTTATAATAGTGGTCTCATACAATATTTGTCCTTTAGTGACTGACTTATTTCACTCAGCGTTAACGTCCTCCAGATCTATCCATGTTGTTAGATGTTTCCAAGATTCATTGTTGTTCTTTATTGTAGAGTAGTATTCCATTGTGTGTACGTACCATAATTTGTTAATCCATTCATCTGTTGATGGGCACTTAGGTTGCTTCCACCTTTTGCTATTGTGAATAATGCTGCAATGAACATGGGTGTGCATATGCTTATTTGTGTGATGGCTTTTATTTCTCTAGGATATATTCCTAGGAGTGGGATTGCTGGATGGTATGGTATTTCAATTTCTAGCTTTTTAAGGAGGTACCATATCATATTCCATAATGGTTGTACTGGTTAAGCAGTGCATAAGAGGTCCAATCGCCCTGAAACCTCTCCAACATTTCTTATTTTCTGTTGTTATGATGTGTGCCAGTAATGTCGAGGTGAGATGGTACCTCATTGTGGTTTTGATTTGCATTTCTCTAATGACTAGTGATTGTGAGCATTTCCTCATGTGTCTGTTAGCCACCTGAATGTCTTCTTTGGTAAAGTATCTGTTCATATCCTTTGCCCATTTTTTAATTGGATTATTTGTCTTTTTGTTACTGAGGTATTGAAGTATTCTATAGATTTTAGGCATTAGACCCTTGGCAGATATGTTGTATCCAAATTTTTTTCCTAGTCTGTAGGTTCTCTTTTTACTCTTTTGGTGAAATCTTTTGATGAGCATAAGTGTTTAATTTTTAGGAGCTCCCAGTTATCTAGTTTATCTTCTGAGGTTTGTGCAATGTTAGTTATGGTTTGTATTGAATTTGTGCCATGTATTAGGCCCCTAGCGTTTTCTCTATTTTTTCTGCCATGATCTTTACCGTTTTATGTTTAGGTCTTTGATACATTTTGAGTTCATTTTTGTGTTTGGTGTGAGATATAGTTCCTGTTTCATTTTTTACTGATGAATATCTAGTTTTGACAGCACCATTTGTTAAAAAGACCGTCTTTTCCCCCATTTAATGGACTTTGGTCCTTTGCCAAAGATCAGCTGACCATAGGTAGACAGATTTACATCTGGGTTCTCAATTCCGTTCCATTAGTCCATGTGTCTGTCATTGTACCAAAACCAGGCTGTTTTGGCTACTGTGTCTGTATAGTAGGTTCTGAGATTAGGTAGTGTGAGACCTCCTACTTTGTTCATTTTCCTCACTGATGCTTTGCTCATTGGGGACCTCTTTCCTTCCCATATAAAGTTGGTGAGTAGTTTTTCCATCTTGTTAAAGAATGCTGTTGGTATTTGGATTCAGATTGTGTTATATCTGTAGATCGCTTTGGGTAGGATTGACATTTTCACAATGTTGAGTCTTCCTATCCATGAGCATGGTATGTTTTTCCATTTCTGTAGGTCTCTTTTGGTTTCTTACAATAGTGTTTTGTAGTTTTCTTTGTATAGGTCTTTTACATCCTTGGTTAGATTTATTTCTAAGTATTTTATATTCTTAGGGGCTATTATAAATGCAATTGTTTTCCTGATTTCCTTTTCAAAGTTTTTTTTTTTTTTTGGTTTATAGGAATCCAACTGATTTTTGTATGTTGATCTTGTATCCTGCTACTCTGCTGAATCTTTGTATTAGTTACAGTAGTTTTCTTGTGGAATCTTTGGGGTTCTCTATGTATAGGCTCATATCATCTGCAAGTAGGGATAGTTTTACTTCTTTCTTTCCAATTTGGATGCCCTTTATTTCTTTTTCTTGCCTTATAGCTCTAGTTAGGACTTCCAGCACAATGTTCAGTAGGAGTGGTGATAAAGGGCATCCTGGTCTTGTTCCCATTCTCATGGGGAATGTAATATTTTGTCTTCTCAAGCTGCCCTTTGAAATCTTCTTTTCAGTTCTTTTACTTAATTATTTCTTCCTTTTCCTTTAGCAACTTTCAGAGTCTCTTCTGACATCCATTTTGGTCTTTTGTTTCTTTCCTGTCTTTTTTATGATCTGTTGATATGCTTGATGTCATTGCACAACTTGTCTGGTCTTCAGTCATTAATGTTCAATGCATCAAATCTATTCTTGAGATGATCTCTAAATTCAGGTGCGATATACTCAAGGTCGTACTTTGGCTCTCGTGAACTTGTTCTAATTTTCTTCAACTTCAACTTGAACCTGCATATGAGCAATCGATAGTCTGTTGTGCAGTCGGTCCCTGGCCTCATTCTTACTGATGATATTGAGCTTTTCCATCGTCTCTTTCCACAGATGTAGTCAGTTTGTTTCCTGTGTTTTCCATCCTGTGAGGTCCACATGTATAGTCACCATTTATGTTGTTGAAAAAAGGTATTTACAATGAAGAAGTCACTGGTCTTGCAAAGTTCTATCATGCAATCTCCAGCATCATTTCTATCACCAAGACCGTAATTTTCTAACTACCAGTCTTCTTTGTTTCCAACTTTCAGATTACAATCACCAGTAATTATCAATACATTTTGATTGCATGTTTGATCAGTTTCAGACTGCTGAAGTTGGTAAAAATCTTCAGTTTCTTCATCTTTGGCATTAGTGGTTGGTGCATAAATCTGAATAATAGTCGCATTAACTGGTCTTCCTTTTAGGCGTATGGATGTTATACTATCATTGACAGTGTTGCACTTCAGGATAGATCTTGAAGTGTTCTTTTTGGTGATGAATGTGAAGCCATTCCTCTTCAATTTGTCATTCCTGGTATTGTAGACCATATGGTTGTCTGATTCAAAATGTTCAGTACCAGTCCATTTCAGCTCATTAATGCCTAGGATATCAGTGTTTATGCATTCCTTTTCATTTTTGACAATTTCCAATTTCTTTCAGATTCATACTTTGTACTTCCCATGTTCCAACTATTAATGGATGTTTACAGCTGTTTCTTCTTGTTTTGATTCATGCCACATCAGCAGATGAAGGTTCTGAAAGCTGGACTCCATCCACATAATTGAAGTCAACTACTTTGTAAGAGGAGGCAGCTCTTACAACCGGAGTGGCTCACCTTCTGGCACTATATCAGACAATGTTTTGCTGCTATTCATAAGGTTTTCACTGGTCAATTTTTTCAGAAGTAGGTTGCCAGGTCCTTTTTCCTAGTCTGTCTTACTCTGGAAGCTCCGCTGAAACCTGTCCACCATGAGTGATCCTGCTGGTATTTGAAATACAGGTGGCAAAGCTTCCAATATCACAGCAACATGCAAGAGACCACAGTATGACAAACCGAGAGTCACGTGGTGGTATTTTTGCCTTAAAGTCTATTTTATCTCAGATAAGTATTGCTACTACTGCTCTTTTTTTTGGTTACTGTTTGCTTGATATAGCTTTCCCATGCTTTGAATTTTAATATATTTTTGTCTTTGTGTCTAAGCTGTGTCACTTCTAGACAGCATATTGACGGGTTGTGTTTTTTAATCTGTTCTGCCACTCTCTGTCTCTTTACTGGTGCATTTAAGCTGTTTACATTCAGTGTCGTTAGCAATGTTGTTGTTATGTGCCATCGAGTTGTTTCTGACTCATAGCCACCCCATGTACAACAAAAAGAAACACTGCCCACTCCTGTGCCATCTTCATAATTGTTGTTATGCTTGAACCCATTGTTGCAGCCACTGTGTCAGTCCATCTTGTTGAAGGTCTTCCTTTTTTTCGCTTGCCCTCCACCAAGCATGAAGTCCTTCTCCAGGGACTGATCCCTCCTGATAACATGTCAAAGTATTTGAGACATAATCTTGCCATCCTAGCTTCTAAGGGACATTCTGGTTGTACTTTTCCAAGACAAATCTGTTCGTTCTTTTTGTAGTCCATGGTATATTCAGTATTCTTCACCAACACCACAATTCAAAGTCATCAATTCTTCTTTGGTCTTCTTATTAATTTTCCAGCTTTCACATGCATATGAGGTGATTGAAAACACCATCCATGGCTTGGGTCAGGTGCACTTTAGTCTTCATTAGCAATAGGTATGAGTTTATAGCTGTCATATTGTTCTGCTTTTTTCTGTTTTTTTTTTTTTTTTTTTGTGGTCCTGAAGTCTTAGTTGTTCCTCTTTCTTTTGTGAACTGAAGTTATTTTGATTTTGGATTTTTTTTCTTTTCTTTTATTATTATAAATTTTGTGTTTAATGAGACTTTATGTTTTTCTTCTGTTTTATTCTGATGAGTAGGTTTGTTAGCTTTCTTTGTTGTTACTTTGAAATTTACCTTTATCTTCCTAAGTTTGAACCAGTCTTTTATTACTTGGTATTACCTCTCCATTTGAAAGTTCTGTACCTATACCATTTACTCCCCCTTTTATTGTGTTGACATTGTTGTCATTTACAGATTGACATCTCTATTTCCCTGTTTTCAGTCTTTTAGCTTTGTTTTATTACTGAGAGTTCTTTTGCTAGGTAGGTGTATGGGTGATGCTGTCCTAGACTCCAGTTGTTAGCTGATGTTGTTGGTTCTCTAACCAAAAGGATCTCTTTAATATTTCTTGTAAGTTTGGTTTGGTTTTCCTTAATTTCTGTTTATCTTGAAATGTCCTAATTTCACCATCATATCTGAGAGAGAGTTTTGTAGGGTATATTATTCTTGGTTTGCACTTTTTTTTCTTTAAGATTTTATATATGTCACCCCATTGCTTTCTTGCCTGCATGGTTTCTGCCAAGTAACAGAGCTTAGTCTTATTGTTTCCCCTTTGTAAGTGACTTTTTGTTTTTCTCAAGCTGCTATTCTGATTCTTTCTTTGTCTTTGGTGATTATGATATGTCTTGGTGACTTTCTTTTGGCATCTATCCTATAAGGCATTCATTGAGCTTCTTGGATGGTCAGTTTTTCTTCTTTCTTGATGTTTGGGGAGTTTTCTGCCAGCAAATCTTCAACAACCTCTCTGTTTTCCATTTTCTCCCCCTCTTCTGGAATCATGCCCAAATTTTTTCTCTTGGTTGTGCCCCACATTATTCTTCATTCTTTTCTCTGATTTTTCCTCAATCAGGGTGGCATCCATGAATTAGTCTTCAATCTTGCTGATTCTGTCTTCTGTTGTTTCAAATTTGATCTTAAAACCTTCTACTGAGTTGACATTTTCTGAGATTTTGTTGTTTGTCTTTTGGCTTTCTTGTTGCTGTTTTTGTATGATTTCTATTTGTTTATTTATTTTGACTTTTTTTTCTTGTATTATTTTCCTGAATTCTTTTGTTGCTTTGTCTGCATTTTTCTTGATTTTTGTTTTTGTTGATTTTGTCTGTGTTTTCCTTGATCTCTTTCTTAATCTCTTGGAGAGCCCTAAATATTAGTCTTTTGAATTTCATATGAGGTAGTTCCACTGCCTTGTCTTCTACAGAAAGGTCATCTGAATCTTTATTTTTGTCACTTTATGGAGCCATCTTGTCCTGCTTTTTTATATGTTTTAATATTTTCTGCTGTCTCTGAGACAGTAAGCTATTATTTTCTGTATTTACTGATTTTGTATTCATTTGTTTCATCCTGCTTCTTTCTTTTGTTTTGATATATCAGGGCAGGCAGGCCAGGGATGCTTTGGTACTTGCTCATCTGTGGGCACGATAGCTCTCACCAACTTGTCTGGGTCAGAAGGCAGCAGCAGGCAGGGTGAGTCCACTTTGCTGTACGTTGGTTTGGCGAGGTGGTTGAGGGTGGACTGGGTAGATGCTGTTTGCCTCCTGATGTTGGTTCAACTGTGTGGGAGCATTCACAGCCCCTCCAGAGGTAGGTGGAAGTGTCGGACAGGGAGTAGTATGTGCTCATTTCCCTCCCTTCAGCAGTTGGTTGATTTGTTGGTGGAGGGGGCATTGCAGGCCCCATGTGGCAGCAAGCCTGAGCCAGAGACACTCTAGCAGCAGTGGCATGGTGAGGCTGGTGGGAAGGAGAGTGGCATACAGGCTATGTGGGGGAACAAAGAAAAGAAAAGAGAAAGAGAAGAAAGTGTAGCTTGTGGGTAGGGGTGGGGAGGACCTGGGGGCTGGTGAGAAGTGGGTGAATGTGGCATACAGGGATAAGTGGGAGGGAGAAAGAAAAGGAACAAATGGAAAAAATGGCATGGTGGGAGCCAGTGGGTGGGGCTGGGGCATACCTGGGGTGACAGTGGGCTGGTGGCTCTCTAGCCTCAGCAGTGTGGCATGGCCTGGCAAGAAGGGGTAGAGATGGAGTACAGAGCTATTTGGGAGGGAGAAAGAAAAGGAGCCTGTGGGTGGAGGCAGGGAGGATCCAGGCTGGTGGTGGGTCAGTAGGTCTCTACTGGCAGCATTGCCTTGTGGCCCTATGGGAAGGGTTAGAGGTGACATATGGGGCTAGGTGGGAAGGAGAAAGAAAAGGAAGAAAGGTAAAAAAAGAAAAAAATGGTGCAGCAGGAGCCAGCGGGTGGGGGCAGGGCAAACCCAGGGTGATGGCAGGCTGGTAGCTCTCTAGCTGAACAGCATAGCATGGCCCATTGGGAAGGGTTAGGGATGGCTTACGTGGCTAGGTGGGAGGGAGAAAGAAAAAGAAGAAAGGGAAAAAAGTGATGTGGCAGGAGGTGGCAGGTGAGGGTGGGGCAAACCCAGGGTGATGGCAGGCTGGTATCTCTTTAGCAGAGTGGCATGGCATGCTAGTCGGGAAAGGGTAGGGGTGGCATATGGGGCAGAAGGGTGCGGGGGTGGGAAAGCATGTTTCTCTGGTTACCAGGTGCCATGTCTTCTCTTGGGAGCTCTGTGAAATTTACGTCCCATATTCCCTGTCTGGGGTCATTGCTGGCTGTGCTCCAAGATGATGACACCGAGCCATGTTAGTTGGCAAGGAACCTTCACTCCATATCTCTCCTCCTTCTCTGTTTGCCTTCAGTTTGTTCTTCCATTTGGTGTTTGATCTAGTTGTTTATCCCTTCATTTGATGCTTAGGGTTCCATGATTGATGTTTGTGTCTGTTTTAGTTTTTTCAGGGTTTGCTCAGATGTACAGCATGATGAATCTGTAGGTACCATGTTGGCTCCACCCTCCTCATACAGTCACTATTAACAACTGTTTTCCAGGCACTTGGCTTTCTGTCCATAGAATGTGACTGTTTCTCATCTACCTCACAGGGTTTTGATGAGGAGCAAAAAAGATAATATGCTCAAAGGCTTTTGTAAGCTGTAAAACACTTTGCAAACATAAGATGTGGTTATTTGTAATCCTTTGTTTCATAATAAAGTGTTAGCTATAGACCACTGAGCTGAGATGTCCAATCATATAGGATTTATGAAGTCAAAAACCTAAGAAAAAAGGTAAATATATCATCGCAACTTAAAAAAAGAAAAAGAGCAACAAAAGATAACCTATGTTAAAACAAACAAACAAAAAACAACCAGTTGCCATTGAGTCAATTCTGATTCTTGGCAACCCATGTGTATCAGAGTAGAACCGTGCTCTTTAGGGCTTTCAATGGCTGTGACCTTTTGAAAGTAGATCACCAGGTCTTTCTTCTGAGGTGCCTCTGGGTGGATTCGAACCACTAGCTTTAGGTTAGCAACTGAGTGCGTTAATCATTTATACCACCCAGGGACTCTTACCGTAATAATGTTATTATCATTTTAAGTGGATAAAAAAATCTGGATAATAAAATAAATTGGTTGCACATAAAAGGAGAGAATAAAAGCATCTCTCTCTCTCTCTCTCTTTTCTTTTTTTAGGGGAGAGAGAGAAACTGTGTGTTCCTGCTGGGTGGCTTCTGTCCCTTTCCTTCCTCTGAATTTTAAAAACGTGACCTACCTCTTGTGCTTTTGATTAGTTTAGCATCAAGTGCAGGGCATTGAATATCAATTCCTGACCTCAGGGAGAACTTTTCTGGGAAGCTGTGGAAATTGAAAAAGTATGGGAAAGTCTTCCTATGGCAAACTTCCCCTCCTTGCCTATTCCATGGACAATCCACTAAGAATTTCTAGGTTCTTACTCTGTTTCTCTAAATGATAAATGCAGTCACTAAGGATCTATCTGATGCAACCATATGGTAATAATCTTAAGAACAAAAGGAAAAAAAAAGTCAGCATCTTCAGCTGTTCTTACTATACATGGATTTAAACCTAGAATATGTATAGTGTACTTCATTTTAGTTTATAGAAATGCTTTCTATTTATTTGCCTATATATTCTCTATTCTAAATTATGATGTACCATTACACCATTTCACAATATTTTTCCATTTTCTATTTTCTCTTAAAAAAATACACCTGCTAGGATAGGGAAATAAATGTTAGCTTTTAAAAGATGGACAAATATAAATTTCCTATTGAAATATCCTGAAGTATAAAGTACAATGATTTGTTTTTATGGGTCCAGAGCTATATTTTTGTTTTAGAATATGTCCATCAGCTTTATTTAACTAGACCTTTGGCAGCTATATTTGATGTATAACAAAATGATACTGAAAGAGAACAGAAAATGACGTTTCATGGAAGAAAAAGATATGTTATTAATGAAAATCTCTAGATTCTAAGACAGTGGATGTAAAATTCTAATTGTATTTGAATTTTAGCCATACTGTTGCTTAGTATGGGTCTGGAACTGGGATTGGTAAAGGGTCTGGCTTGAGCCTCCTTCAAGGCTTAATAGCATTGAGTGAGAGGACTTTTTTGAGGACGTGGTTATTTGTCAGAATCTTGTGGTTTATACATTTATTCCTCTGCTCAATGAATTGCTTCCCCTTATTTTTCCCTTTTAACTAATTATAGTTTTTCTCAGTCTGGAAACTCATTTAGGTAACACTGGCATACAGTAATTTAATCATACCTTTTAGTGGAAAGCTGAGGCTAAAAATGGGGTTTGTACATGTTCTGTGACTATTTTAGACTGATAGTATATTATTATTTTAAGTGATGTATAACCAGCATCTATTTGTCATTATATTCCTTTCCAGTTACTGGCATGAAGTTGTAGTCAGCGATGAAATAATAGCTAATGTTTATTGACTTCTTACTGTGTGCTAGACAGTGCAGTGTACTTTATATGGAAAGTCTGATTTAATCTTCACCACTCCTCCAGTAGGTTGTCCCTGTTATTAAACCATTTTACAAATGTGGAAACTGAGGCTTAGAACAGGAATATAATATGCCTGAGGTTACACAGATAGTAAATGGTAGAGTCAGGATGCCCATGTCGGGGATATTAGGGAGGTTTACAACTCTCTTAGGTGACAAATCTCCCTCAGGAAGAAGAAATTTAGGCTCACATGCATGGAGCATTTTTGTATCAGCACTGAATAGATTATTGAACAAGAAGTTTGTCTAAGAAAGGGTTGGATCATCTCAACACTTAGCATTTACATAGCATTAAGTTATGTTTTGTTTATCTTTTTCGTTCCTCCAAACATTTCTAATTAAACCGATGAAGACTATTGGAAATTTAAATCAAACAATTCATGGCAACTTAAGTCAGAAAACTAAAGTTCAGGTTAATAGATGAGGCTTCGATTTGTTTGTAACAGTAGAAAATTACCAGTGGTCTATGTGTAGCATTACTATTCCACAGCTATTCATGATAACATTGCTTAATATGGCAAAGACAAAAGCCCTTTCAGCTGCCAGTTCAACAGATATATAATTGGCAGCCTGGCAGATTTAATGATGGCAACACGCTACCTAGATACTGAGTTAGAACTTGTTGAGTAATTGCATCCATTTCAGTCCTGAAGATTTTACTTTTATGTATGAGTTGGGCTTTGCAAGTTGGAAACAAAGACTGTGGATGTATGTGCATGTGTGCTTGTACATGTGTGTTAGGGGCTAAGACCACAGGAAAGATGCAGCCATTGCTGGAGACCTCACTGGAGGCAGAGAGAAGGGTTCAAACACTGTGGATTTTCTCCATCTTTGTCCCTCCAGTCTCCTGCCACATCCCCATTATGAAAATCTAACCAGAAGCCAGTCAGTAAGGGAGCCTGGGAAATGTAGCTTGCAGATCATCCCTGTGAGAGTCAGAGCAGAGCAAGGAAAGAGTAGGAATGGATCTGAGGGTAGACAGGCAGATGGTTGGTGTTGTATTTTTGAGGACAGTAGTCACACTCTATCTTTGTTCTCCCTTTTGTGACAAGAACTCCTAGTTTTTGGAATTTTTTAAATAATCCTTTGAAGTCTCATTTGCTTCTTTTTTTTATGAAACATGAAATTCCTCTTAGGACATTCCACAGTAAGGTGTTTGAAGGTAGGAGTCTTGTCCTGGGGCATCTGCTTCAATTCTGACCTTCCTTTTCAAGGATTTTAAAGAGGGTTCCTAAGAGGAACAAATCTGATCGTGAAGTATTGTATCATTGATGGGAACTACTACTTCTGGTTTACCTCCCCTCATAGGGAGTAGGGATTCTGCACAATTCTTGCCTCCATTAGGCAGCCGCAGGGAAGTTTTCTTCTTAGAAATATTGTGTATAATATTTTTTGGCAATTTTGGAAACAGTTTGTCACTGTAGTATTTTCTGTCATTGAGTCTCCGTTTGACTTTTTCTGAATTCAGTAACTCAATTTATCATAACATTGTTTTTATTGTTTTGTAGGGATTGGATTTGCTTTTCATGCACATATGGAATAGTTGTATGTGCATCTGAGAAACTGAAACGTTAAGAGTATTTGAACTGATAACATAACCAGTTCAATGAGCTTTAGAGTCAGGAAACATTGTAATGTCTCAACTCTTTAAAACAGAAGATTGTTTGTTTTGTTTTCATTTGACTTTTCAGTATACATATATGTATGTATACACATATGTTGTATGTAGATATTTTGATTATAATATGGAGTATTATTTAATGACTATCTAAATATAAATTTCTAGGCTTAATATGGTGTGTGCAGGAGATGGCATGTTTATCTCGAAATTGAGCTCACCAACTGCTAGAATTTCGTAAGCCCTGACCTGATCTAACAACCTTCACCTTTTGAACTTCAAAACAAACAAAGCAAATTTCATAATGTGAAATACTGTGAATCACTTATATTATAAATAAACAAAATATTTGCTCTTCTCTGTGAAATTAAGATTTAGAGGGGAAGAAGTACCATAATAGCTGTTTTCCAGTTTGTCCTTGGGAAGCATGGAGCTTCTAAGTTTATGAACCAAGTAACTTGATTCTATAATGAAAATTCCATTGCTTTAGAAGTATGAGTCTGATTTTTTGTTTAAACAAATTTTATTTAGAACTTTAGCAAATTATTGTTTCTTTTGGGCAAAAAAAACTTGTTTTAAATTAAAATACTTAACTTTTAAATAATTAATGTTTTCCTGGTTCTCTACAAATACCTTCCCCTTTTGTGCTGTGTATTTTTTTCTTCTTTTAGCTCTTTTTAACTAATAAGAAGGTGACTGAAACTGCAGTTTTCATACAATAATTCATCTAAACATTTATTTCTCTGACTAAGGACTGATGTGGGGCAAAAAATATCAAAAAAAAAAAAGTTAAACAAAAAAGCACAATCTTTACCTGAGAAATAAGGGGATACAGATGTAATTGTTATAATAATGGAATTGTGTTGTTGTTATTATCATTTTGCATCTGGAGTGAACCAGAAACCTGGTGGCGTAGTGGTTTAGAGCTACGGCTGCTAACCAAAAGGTCTGCAGTTCGAATCCACCAGGCACTCCTTGGAAACCCTGTGAGGCAGTTCTACCCTGTCCTGTAGGGTCTCTCTATGAGTCACAAATTGACTCGAGGGCAATGGGTTTTTTTTAAATCAGTGAACCGATCAACATTAGCATCATTGGAGAACTTGTTAGAAATGAAATGCTTGAGCCCTATTACTTAAGACCTCTTGAAGCAGAAACCAAGGCTGAGGAGATCAGCAATTTGTGTTTTAACAAGCCCTCCTGGAGATTCTGAGAACCCTAGAATAATTACTGTAATTTGGTATCACTTTTCAATTCAGATCACTAACAGATGGCATACTCTAAAAAACAAAATCATTAATACTACTAATGTTGGTTGTTTGCTTTTGAAGAAGTCATTTCACTCAGAGAAAAAATTGAATGACTGCTTTTGGGATAAGTCATTCATAATATTTTAATTTAGAGCAAGTTTCTTTTCCCCCGTAGTAGTCCTGTATGTGTACATATATAAACCAAACTCGTTGCCTTTGAGTCATTTCTGACTCATAGTGATCCTATAGGACAGAGTAGAACTGCCTCATAGAGTTTCCAAGGAGCGGCTGGTGGATTCGAACTGCTGACCTTTTTTTAGCAACCGAGCTCTTAACCCCTGCACCACCAGGAAACCTACTGCTGTTGAGTCAATTCTGACTCACAGCAACCCTATAGGACAAGGTAGAACTGCCCCATAGGGTTTCCAAGGCTGTAATCTTTACGGATGCAGACTGCCACCTCTCTGTCCCGCAGAGTGCCTAGTGGGTTCGAATCGCTGATCTTTTGGTTATCAGTTGAGCACTTTAATACTGAGCTACCAGACCTATATATAGATATATGTATATAAAACCTTTCTTAAGAATTGCCATTATGGCACCAAGGACAGAGTGATGGGACAAAGGACAGTGGCACAAGAGAGTACTTCCTGATTTAGTGAAAGTGCTTGCTTTCATTTGTGTTGTGTTAGTAGGATAAAAGAAGGTAATAGATATGAAAATGATTTGCACACTGTAAATCACTACATAAATGTCACTACATAAATATCAACTGATATTTATGTGCTGCAGGTGCTGGAGAACCAGCAATGGGAAAAACAAGTCCATGCCCTCACAGAATTCAGATTCTTGTGGATTGCGGTTATTTCTGAGTATGTACATGATAGAAATGAAACTCTAAATGGGCACTTACAAGTAAGCTGAGGTTAATTAGTGGAAAAAATTACAATTCACAGTAGGCCCATGTAGCAATGACGATAGGCCCTTGTAACTCAGTATATGGCGGTTTCAAACACATGTAACTGAAAGTGAGAAAATAAGCCCTGAAAACCCTTATCAAGTCAGCAAGTCCATTTACTAAACCTCATGCCCTTTCCCTTTAGCTGTGAAAACAAAGTTTATTTTACAGGATGTCTTCTATGACTCATAATTTTTACGTTCTCTACCTTTTATTACTCCATGCCTTGCCTCACGCTCTTTTCTTTTGAGCCCGTAATGCACTTACTTCCCTTCATTTCCTTAACAAAATTTTATATATTCTTCAAAATCCAAATTTCACTTCTGGGAACCCTTTCCCAGTCTCGCAGGCTGAGCTAGTTCCTCCATCTCCTGTGTTACCAGGGCAGGTGGGCATACCTACATTAGAGCCTTGAGCCCCATTATTGAATTCTTCCCTCTTCTTGCTGATCTTCTCAGTTAGATTGTGGATTCTAGGAGGTCAGGGACCATACCTCATGGGACTTGGGTCATTAGCACCTACCACACTGCTGAGGATAAGTAGTAGAGGCTCAATAAATGTTTGTTGAAATAATGAATTTAATGCTGTAGTCTGGTTTCCAATCCCACAGTCCTTTAGAAATAGCATGTTAAAAGAGAATTTCCTGGTGGAGACATGATAGCAATGAGAAGGGACTCATAACAACCTTGCAGCAAAGCACAAAACAGGAAATCTATAAAGTCAGAGAAAAGAACACAAAAGTACAGCAATTTGGAGAACAAGAGGAATTACTTTATAACAGAGAAAATTAATATTCAAATGTAAAGGAATATTTAAGTTTTTAAAATTACAGAAGTAGTAGCCTAAACTTGTAAACCATCAACTCTCCAGGGAACTTGGCTCTCCATAGTTTCCAGATGGCCAGAGCTTTAATGTTGTTGTTGTTAGCTGCCCTAAAGTCACCACCCCCCACCTCATGGTGACCACAGGCACAGCCACCTCGTGGTGACCACAGGCACAGCGGGATCAGACCCTTATGATCCATACACCAGGCCTTTCCTCCTAGTCTGTCTTAGTCTTGAAGCTCTGCTGAAACCTATTCAACATCATAGCTACATGCAAGCCTCCACTGATAGATGAATGGTGGCTGCTTATAAAGCGCATTGGCTGGGAATCGAACTCTGATCTCCAGCACTGGGGGCAAGATTTCTACCACTAAACTACCACTGCCCTCAGGGCTTTATTGCAATATATCCTACATATAAAGGACTCAAGTTATAGAATTTATTTCACATTTTCTTTTTCAATTACAACACTGTGACCCACGACAGATTTCAAATGTGATTTTAATTAATGAAATTTACTGTATTAGTGTTATCTTTTTGATTACATTGAGTTTAATAGCATTTGAACTTCCAGGAGAAAATATTACACATTGTGGTTCAGCTAGAGAAAATTTACTTTCATAGCTTTAGAGGGACACTTATGAACATTTTTTCCCATTTATATTACTTTTAACCCTTGTAATCCTGTCATTGTTAGGTGCTTTTGACTCATAGCAACCCCATGTGACAGAGTAGAACTGCCCCATAGAGTTTTCTTGGCTGTAATCTTTACGGGAGCAAATTGACAGGTCTTTTCTCCCATGGAGCCGCTGGGCGGATGTGAACAGTCAACCTTTCGGTTAGCAGTTGAGTGTCTAACAGTTGCACCGCCGTGGCTCCTTTTTGTAATCCTATAGTCTACTCCGTCCTATAGGATCGCTTTGAGCTGGAATTGACTCAACAGCAACAAGTTTGGTTTTGGTTTTGGTTTTTGTATAGTGTGGTAATCTTTTGTGACTAAGAAACACTTTGAGTAGCCATTAATGCCTCTTTGAAATATCGCGATGAGAGGAGAGAAAGGCACTGGTGTGGCATAGTGCAAATAAGCTACATAGTAGGGTTCTTTTTTTGGGCCTAGTGTCCAGTCTGTCATATAGTAGATGTGGGTCTCTTTCAAGCCACTGAGAGTCTACACAGCCCTTTCCTTATTTGCAAAATGGACCCAGTAAAAACCTGTGGCACAGGCTTGTTTTGATAATTAAATTATGTATATGAAAAGCATTTAAGAAACAAGGATCACTTACAGAAATGGTGGGTACATATATCACAAAATATTTTACATTTTAAAAGACAGGTCCAGCCAACTGCCAAAAGTATTTTATTTTTCCATTCCCATCTCTTCCTTCCTATGATATTTCCCATGACAATTCGTGAAGTCATATGATCCTTTGTTTATATAAAATGGCCCAGATCCAGCTGTTCTCATGAGCTGGCCTGGACCTTTCTCAGGAAGGTTCGTTACTGAGATTACATGGTTTGTAAATTAATGATCAGTTCTAAGAAGGAAATCAGATATTATTAAGTGAGCATAAATAACAGAAAGTCAGTCTAGACCTGGCGAGTCTAGCAGTAGCCGGGCTTTATAAGACTTGTGAAAGAGCGTTTACTAAATTGGGTGGGAAGTTACAGACAAATTGAATGTTTGTCTGTAGTAGCTCTTATTTAAAAAGTGTTCATACAATTCTTTAGCAGCTGCCTTCACATTAACATCTTTGAGGACAAAGCCTGAAGTAACCGATTTTGACAAGGAAGAGTTAGAAAGCTGTGGTTGTGCGTAAAAGCTGAAGTTATATTTCATTATCAAATCCGTGAGACTTTGTCTTTTAATCCCTTCAGATCCAGGTCACAGGGCTAGCTTGACAAGCCAATTTTTTTTTTTATATAGACTCTACCTTTTAAGAGCAGTTTTAGATTTAGAGAAAAATTGTGTAGAAAGTACAGTGAGTTCCCATATACCTCCTCTCCCCTGCACTGTTTCTCCGATTAACATCTCGCATTCCTGTGGTACATTTGTTACAACTGATGAACTGACGTTGATCCATTATTATTAACTAAAGTCCATCGTTCATATTAGGTTTCATTCTTTGTGTTATACAGTCCTATGGGTTATTATTATTAATGTGTTCATTTTATATTTCCATGTGAGTCATGAGTTCACCCTTTTTTTTCTTTTAGGAAAAAAAAAAAATTCCACAACTGCCTAACGGGGGCTAAGGAATCCAGCAGTCAGCAGCAGGGCTGGATACAGGTTTGGTGGAGTCCTATGGACTTTGACAAATGCGTAATGTCATGTGTCCACCATTACAGTATCATACAGAATAGTTTCACAGCCCAATTTAAACTGCAGCTCAGAATATTTTCTTCCTGAAAGACGGCTGTATTATGAGCTGGTAGCACTTGTTAATACCTTAGAGGCATAACTTATCCTCACATTTATCAAAAAGAAAAACACACAGAAGAGAATGGAGCACCTGGATTTGGTGACTAGTTGAGGGAAAAGCCGAAGCTTGGGAGTGATTTTTAAGGAGGTGAGGCCTGGAGGGAGCACTGCTATGAATGGCAGGAGGAGAGGAGAGCCAGGTTTACATCTTCAGAGTAGAAGTGGGATGGGTAGAGGCCCAAGTGCCGGGGAGGAGGGACTTTGAAAGACTGAAAACGAATAGGAGGGCTCATAGGCAGCTTTACCTGCTTTGCAGTTTTGCCTGGTTGTAGTGTCCTGGGTGCTATAAGAACAAAGTAAATAAATATTTGCCTGATGATTACAGTTCTTACGTAGAATATTGTTTTTAAGTTTTGATTTGTGATTAGTAGGTAGATTGCTGACTTATTTCTCTGATTAAAATCACTACCTTTGAAAGACCTGAGTGTGTTATGCCGAGTACATCAATAACCTGGAAAGTATGTGTGTTTATGTGTGTGTATGTATTGATGCTATTGGAGCCATTAACCAAAAACAAGTTGCCATCAAGGTGATTCTGACTCATGGTGACCCCAGGTGTGTCAGAGTGGAACTGTGCTCTATAGATGTGAACCATTAGAATGTATAAAATTATTGAACTGTATATACACCATTGTAGTTTCTAGTTATATTTCATTCCCATCAATTATATGTTAAATGATTTAACTACTAGTTTTAGTTTAACAAAGCTGTGGACTGTATTAGTATTTGTCACGTGAATGCTTTTAAAAATAAGTAATTCAATTGTGTTCATGAAATTTAATGTGCTGTGTATAGACAATACCAGCATTCCTTTCTTATAAAACAATATAAAAATCAATATGAAAAGGTATTGTTGATTATTGTGTTAGTTCAGTTGCTCTGAGAAGCAGGCTCCATGACAGAATAAGTCATGCAATCGATTTGTTGGAAGATGTGCCTGTAAAGGACACAGAGTACAGAGTAGAGGGAGCAGAGGTGGGTGGGAAGAGGCTCAAACTGAATGCAACTTTTAAAAGTTTTGGCCAGACCAATGGGGAGCCCCAGAACAAAGGCTGCCCATTAGAAGAGTCCAACATTAGGTAGGAATGACCCTGCTTGACTGCCCCACTCTGCTCAGTAGTAGACTGGGAGCAGCTTGCAGAGACGTGGCGTTCGCATGGATGTGGTGGCAGACCCTGCGGGTGTGGGAGCTGGAGGACTAACTATATCGCTTGGCTCCCAGCAGGCTATTTCGTGAAGGGACAGCTGAGCAGTGCCTCCTCATGGCTACTGCAGATATGCAGTATTATAAACAATTTTACTAACCATCAAGCTTTAAAACTGACATTCTAAATATTCACTGGTGTTAATGTTATTACCGATAATTGGGAAATGTTACAAACGTACGGGAGTCATGCAAAATCACAGGATAATCTTGTAAATAGGTTTTATAAAGGAAATTGTATTTTCTCTGTAAACCCAGAGATTTGGAGATGTACAACCACTACTACATTTTAATATCTATCATCACCTATATTGAGGATTAAGGATCCCTGGTGGTGCAGTGGTTGAGAGCTACGGCTGCTAAACAAAAGGTCGGCAGTTTGAATCCACCAGCCATTCCTTGGAGAACCTATGGGGAACTTCTACTCTGTTCTTTAGGGTTGCTATGAGTTGGAATCGACTTGACAGCAACAGGTTTGGTGGCACAGGGGTTAAAGCACTCGGCTGCCAACCGAAAAGTCGGCTGTTCAAATCCACCAGCCGCTCTGCGGGAGAAAGACGTAGAAGTCTGCTTCCGTAAAGATTACAGCCATGGAAATCGTATGGGGCAGGTCTGCTCCGTCCTGTAGGATCACTGTGAGTCGGAATCTACTCGACGGCAATGGGTTTGGTTTTTTTGGTTATATTTAGGATTTAGAAAGCAGTTCTAGTTTTCTTTACAAATAATATTAATTGCTTTCTCTAATTCTAAATACAAAACAAGCTCATTTTAGAAAAAAAGAGATATAGAAAAGCTTTAAAAAAGGAAGTAAAAGTAGCTCTTAATCTCTAAAATTAATGCGCAGTTAACTTTCTGTGGTATTTCCTTCATGATTTTTTTAAAGCATACATACGTAACAGGGATTGTTAGTAGTGTCTGCAAATATCCACTGAATTAGTGGGAGGGGCAGAAGAACATTCAGAGAGAAAACTCCAGCCACAAGATGCCCCTCAGCTCTCCTGGTGTGGGGGCTGAGGAGCGAGCTCATGAAAAGGGAGGAAAGCCTCCATCAAAATGCACTTGCCCCAGTGAGAAAGCCCCAGCTGACCTCGGGAGGGTGGGACTCCCTTGGTGACTGTCATCTATGTTGTTGTGTGCCATCGAGTCATAGTGACCCTATGTGACAGAGTAGAACTACCCCATAGGGCTTCCTAGGCTGTAATCTTTATGGGAGCAGATCTCCAGGTCTTTCTCCCGCTGAGCCACTGGTGAGTTCCAACCACCGACCTTTCGATTTAGCAGCCAAGTGCTTAACCATTACACCACCAGGGCTCCTTACTCTCAGTGTCTGGAGCCACTGAATTCATGTCTGGGGTCCCAGAAAGACCTGTTTCAAAATTGGTGTGGTTCAAGGAGGTCATTCTGAATGTACCTAAAAAGACAAGACCCCTCTTGTGTGCTGGTGGGTCACCTTGAAGCTTGCACTTGTGCTGATGTGATGGTCTCAGTGGAGCAGCTGTAATGCCCAGCAAGACATGGTGGTACTTGGAGGATTCTTTGCAGGATGAGGGGTATTCAATGATACCCTGAAGATCATTGGAAATGCTTAGTGTAGCAGGAATATTTGGAAACACACAGACAGCTTGCGACGTCCAGAAGTAATGCAGGCATCAGAGCCTCTGGGCAAGAGCCACTGAAGTTGAACTGTTGCTGGTAGTCATCTAAGAGTCCCAGGAGTCCTGAGAGATCTGCTTATGAAGATTTGTACTTTGAGTGTGTGTGTGAGTGTGAGCAAGACTGAGAGAGAGATGGAGAAAGAGAGATAGATTGTGTTGTTAATGGAAATCATATACAATATTTTATTGTTTATTTTTCTGTTAATATTGTATTGCACTGGTGTTTTTCCAAGTCATTAAGTTTTCTTTGGAAACCAGATTTTTAGATAGGTACAGAATGTTTCACATGTAAGTGTGCTGTCATGTACTTTATTCTTACATTAATGAATGTGTATGTTTTTATTTTTTTCAATGTTAAGGTATCGTGAACATATTTGTGCTTCCGTTTTTCATCATATCTTGGTGATTTCTTTAAGATAAAACCCCAAAGTGAGATTGTTGGGTCAAAGGATATTCTCATCGTAAGATCTTTGACATGTCTCACTTAGTTGCTTTCAGGAAATTTGTTGGTTTACTCTCCCATCAGCAGTGTATGCAGTTGTCTAACTCACCAAATCCACTTCAACAGTGTATCTGTTTTAAAAATACCTTTACAATTTGATATATAAAAATAAATTTAGACTGTTAAAATTTTTACTAGTTAGGTTGAACATTTTTTTCGTATGTTTATTTGTAGTTCTTCGTGAGCTTCTCTTCTTGCCCTCTGTCTGTTTTCCTCATAGGGTAGCAGTATTTTTCATAACTGATTGGAAAGAGCTCTTGTTATATTAAGAGTATCAGCCTTTTCTATTTGTTCTTTTTTCCGCTATAGTTTTTCCATTGCCTTTTCATTTTATTTGTGGTATTTTTTAATGTATAGAAGTTTAAAACTTTCATGTAATCAGATATTTTTCTCTTTTCCTTTGTTTCTGTTTGGATCCTCCATCTCCAGATTTAAAAAAATCAGTTAAGTACTTGGAGTAAAATCATGCTGGAGTCTCAGATTAAATTACATGCCAAAATTAATTCCAGCAGGAGTAAGGAATTACATATAAAAGAAGCCATAAAATTTCTGTTCGCCATAAATAGGGATTTGTTGGTGCCCATCACTGTCTGACTTGTTGCTGTTAAAGTGATCCTCACAGGTCATACTGGGGAGATAACTTGAAGTGCACAGGTCCTTGCTGGACAAGTCTGAACGCCTGCACTCGGGTCTGCCAGCTGGAAGAGCATCTCTACCTCTTGCGGCACGGTCCTGGGTTAGTGCTGAAGCGATTGTTTCTGGATACTGTGAAGCAGTCTGCAATCCTCCTCTTGCTAGAAATAGTGAATAAATCTTTGTGATTCCCAAAGTATAGTCTTTTTGGGATCCCTCAATCTTTGCTCCCTTTTTTTAGATTTCGCATTTAATATGCAGCATGACCCCTGTGCCTGTCCATTTCTGTCTGCAGCAGGGTTGCAAGACTTGGCAACGTAGTCTCTGAAAAAAAAAAAAAAACCCATTGCCGTCAGGTTGAAATCTGACTCATAGTGACCCTATAGGACAGAGTAGAACTGCCCCATACGGTTTCCAAGAAGTGGCTGGTAGATTTGAACTGCCGACCTTTTGGTTAGCAGCCAAGCTATTAACCACTATGCCACCAGGGCTCTGTTAAATATAAAAGACAGTTCCTTCAGGGGCTCTGACTTATGCAGACTTCTCAGGCTTGGCTCTCCACTCTTGTCTGCCCCCAGGGAGCATCCAAGAAGCAGCCCCTTGTCTCCTTGCTCTTACTGCAGGGATCTCCAGAGAAACAACCACTGGCTCACGTGATTGTGGGGGGACTGGCAAGACCACAATCCAGAGGTCAGGAGATGGGCTGGAGAATCTGGAGGCTTGCATCCCAAGCTGCATGAATCAGGTGACAGGAAGAGTACAAAGCGAAGTTCTGGCCAAATATCTATTTATAATAAGAAGGCAGAACACACCCTAGGGAAACTCCCTTTTCAACTGATTGATTACATTGCATTAGATTACACTATGGAATTGTAATTACATTATAGTTTACATTATAGAGCAGCAGCTAGACTAGTGTTTAGTCAAACAACAGGGAACCATAGCCTAACCAAACTGACACATAAAATTAACCATCACACAGCCCCCATAGCACTGGGCTTGAACTTCAGCTTACAGCTCATTATGAGCTCAGCAATGCATTATGTTCATTGTAGTTAGTCCCAGTTCTGTTTGAACTGTTGCCTGAGGGATTGTTAGAACATCTAGTAAATCATACTGCTTTGAAGTGGAAGGGCTCCTCCATCTCTTAATTGTCCTTTCAGGTGTTTGTAAAGATATTTTACTGAAGGTGATGATTTTATGTTAGGCAAATAAAAGAACCTCCAACTGCCTGAATCCACCGTACTCATTTTTGTAATAAGTAACAAATGCAGCTTCTTATTCTCACAACGTTTTTTTTCCTGGCGTGCTTATTGAGATTCTGTTTCGTTTCAAAAAAGAGTCAGAGTCATTTGGGTGAATTTAGGTTTCCTCTTTTGAGATATGCGGCATGAAACCCAACTTTTAATTTTTTTTTAAGCTTCTTTAGTAGAGCTTGTTGAAATTTTTGAAAAGGTACAATTGCTAGAGACCTAGTTCTGCTAGCTTTTAAAAGATATGAATAACAGATATTATCGTGTTCTTTGTATTATGCTGAGCTATAGAATCAAGCTATATGATAAGCTATATGTATGAACACAAATATAAAACCTATAATCATAACTGGTGTCATAGATTTTATGTGTGTGTCATGGTGTGTCACAAGTACTGGATTACTGTGTTAGTCAAAGTACCAGGAACTTTCTATGAAGTGTTTAAAACAGTACCTGGCACATAGTAAGTGCTGAATAAGTGTTGTAATTATGGTGAGTGACTGGGGAAGAAAGCTTGATGGCAGTAAGTCTCATTTAAAGAAGCACAGTCCAAGCAGGAATTCCAGGCTACCTAAAACTCTCTCTAGCACTTAAGCGAAGCCAAGTACACAGTCGGAGGCAAACTTATTAAAATCTCCAGTCCCCTCCCTATTTTCTAGCACTACACAACTTTGGGAAGACAAACTTTCCTACTAAAGAAGAGCTTTTTATTTCATCTACTTCATTTTTTCCCTCTCCACTGTTGGATCCCAACAACCTTCCCATGTTTCCCCCAGGGGGTACTGTTGTTGTTAGTTGCCCTTGAGTCAATTCCAAGTCATGGCGGCCCCATGAGTGTAGAGGAGAACTGCTCCATAGGGTTTTCAAGGCTGTTACCTTTCTAAAGCAGACCCCCTAAGCCTCTCACGAGGTGCCTCTGGGTAGGTTCAAACTGCCAACATTTGGCTAGTAGTGGTGTGCTTAACCTTTTGTACCACACAAGGACTCCTCCCCTAGGGGGACCTTCTGCTAATGAATTATGCTCCCTTTGCTGTCTTCAGCACACTTGGAGTTTAGTTTTTTTCTGGTTTCTTCTTGAAGATCAATTTGCATGAATTTTGCCCTTCCTGTAGTCAAAGAAGGGGAAGGGATAAAGCCAAGTGGGTAATGCTCTGTCGTTTGTGGGGAGGTGGGAGGAGGGAAAGCTGTGACTCTCACATGTTAATGGTGTTTGTATAGTTACAAGTGCTATGAAGAAGCTAATAAAAATATGGCAACAATCACAAAATCAAAGGTGAACAGATGATGCAGTATTGCTATTTGTTTAATAACAAGTTCAAATCTGAAAATTCCGTTTATTATAATTTTATCAATACTAAAAGCTTTATTTACACATATTTTTACCTTTTTGTGGATTAGAGATTCGAGAAAAAATAATGCTTTTATTTATGCATATTTTTCCTTTTTGCCACCTGTAGAATGGAGACATGGAAAAAAAATAAAGATTAATTTAGAAAAATAAAATTCAATTAAAAATATCAGTGGTGACATTTCAACAACAGTCATATCAATGAAAGATTTGCAGTTTTTCAGTTGTTTAAATGACAAATTTCATCACATGTATATTTCTAAAATGTCATTCCCTTCCCCAACCAGGATGAGTGGGAAGAAGACGACAGAGGCACCATTTTATTTTTCTCTTCTTTTCTTTTTTAGCTACTTTTAATTTTTTATGCTATCTCATCTAAATTGGTGTATCAGTGGGAATGCCTCATTCACGGGTGCACTGATGAGCACATATGAACATGACTCCTCCCTTCCGGAGTTTACAGTCCAGTGAGGAGGCACACATTCACCATGTGATCACACTGATGGAAATTAAATTCAAGTTTCGATGAGTGCTGCAAAGAAGTATAAGGCAATATGTGAACCTATATTGGAGTAGAGAAGGCAGGCAAACACTCGCTGAGAAAATATTGTTTATTAAGCTTAGCTCATCTGAAGAGTGAGTGGGAATTTAATGTTGTTGTTGTTAGATGCCGACAAGTTGGTTCCGCCTCATGGCAACCCCATGTACAACAGAACAAAACACTGCCCAGTCCTGTGCCATCATCACAATTGTTGCTATGTTTGAGCCCATTGTTGCAGCCACTGTGGCAATCCATCTCATTGAGGGTCTTTCTCTTTTTTGCTGACTTTCTGCTTTACCAAGTGTCTTAGTTATCTAGTGCTGCTATAACAGATATACCACAAGTGGATGGCTTTAACAAAGAGAAATTTATTTCTTCACAGAAAGTAGGCTAAAAGTCCAAATTCAGGGCATCAGCTCCAGGGCAAGTCTTTCTCTCTCCATTGGCCTTCTCATCTATCTCCCCCCAGAGTAGGAGCTTCTGCACGCAGGGCCTGCAGCTCCAAAGGACTTGGTCTGCTCCTGGCACTGCTTTCTTGGTGGTATGAGGTCCCCCTGTCTGTCTCTCTGCTCGCTTCTTTTATATCTCAAAAGATTGCCTTAAGACACAATCCAATCTTGTAGGTTGAGTCCCGCCTCACTAACACAACTGCCGCCCATCCTCTCTCATTAACATCACAAAGGCAGGATTCACAACATACAGGAAAATCACACAATACCAGGAATCATGACCCAGCCAAACTGATGCACACATTTTTTGTGGGGGACATAATTCAATCCATGACACCAAGCATGGTGTCCTTCTTTAGGGACTGGTCCCTCCTGATAACATGTCCAAAGTACGTGAGACGAAGTCTTACCAACCTCGCTTCTAAGTACTAGTGGGCATTCATTAGGCAAAAGAATTGAAAGACTGGCTGAGTCTGAGGGAACAGGGACATCTTAGATGGAAGCCGGAAAGAAAGAAAGGCTTGTGTGGCTAGAGTAGAGAGAGCAGAGGGCCGTGTTAAGGATTTGTGTCTATATTATAAAAAGCCATGAAAGTGTTTTAAGCAAACAGGTCACAAAAGTCTAACTTGGAGGTAGAGTGCAAGAGTGAAGGCAGGGAGATATGCTAACAGGCTCTTGCAGTAGTCACAGTGAGAAATAATGGAAGCTGGGATGAGAGTGGTGGCAGGAGCAACAGAGAGGTGTGGACAGATTTGAGAGATATTTTTGTTGTTCACTGCCGTCGAGTCGGCCCCCTGACTCGTGATGATCTCTTGCATAATGCAACAAAATGCTGCCCCATCCTGTGCCATCCCCATGATTGGTTGTGAATTGGACCCTTGTAATCCATAGGGTTTTCACTGGCAGATTTTTGGAAGTAGATCACCTGGCCTTTCTTCCTAGACTGTCTTAGTCTGGAAGCTCTGCTGAAACCTGTTTAGCATCATAGCAACACACAAGCCTTCAATAACAGGCAAGTGGCAGCTGCACATGAGGTGCATTGGCCAGAAATCACACCCAGGTCTCCCACATAGAAGGCAGGAATTCTATCACTGAATCAACAGTGCCTTGAGAGATACTAAGAAGGAGCTAAATGGATTGGTGAGGGACTGGATGTTGAGTGTAATAGAGACGGCCTTGTGAGTCATTTACTTGTATAAGTGGAGTAAAATCATAACTTCAGAGGTTTTATGTTGGTTTTGAGGAGTCTTTGAGGCATCTGAGATGATCCAATAGAATATGTAAGTCTGGAGATCAAAGACATGGTCTGGTCTTGAAATATAAAATAGCAATTCATGAATTTACAGATGTAAAATGAAGTCATGAGCAGGAATTAGATTGCCCAGGGAGAGAAGAGCACCAACATTCAATAGTCAGAAATAGGAGGATGAAGGCAAAACAGAGTGGAAAGGAGCATCTGAGATGTGGACGAGAACAAGAAGAGCCAAGGGAAGAGTGATTAAAGAAACAGAAAGGAGTCGGAGGCTGAGGAGAAGTCAAAATTATCTAAGAAGGCAGGGTTCCTTTCACATCACTGACCATCTTAAAGTTTCAGTAAAGGCAGATAATATCAGAACTACAGTTTGATTGTTGTTATTAAAACATACTTGAGAATACCTCACAGCATAAAGTTTCCAGGTGATTTATACCTGTTATAGATTGAATTATGTCCCCCTAAAATTGTGTCAACTTGTCTAGGCCATGATTCCGAGTATTGTGTGATTGTCCACCATTTTGTCATCTGTTGTGATTTTTCTATGTTTTGTAAATCCTACGTCTAAGATGTTAATGAGGCAGGACTAGAGGCAGTTATGTTAATGAGGCAGGACTCAATCTACAAGATTAGGTTGTATCTTAAATCAATCTCTTCTGAGATATAAAAGAGAAAAGTGAGCAGAGAGAAACAGGGACCTCATTACTACCAAGCAAGAAGAGCTGGAAGTGCGCGTCCTTCGGACCGGGGGTCCCTGTGTGGAGAAGCTTATAGACCAGGGGAAGATTGATGACAAAGACTTTTCCCCAGAGACGACGGGGAGAGAAAGCCTTCTCCTGGAGCTGGTGCCCTGAATTCAGACTTCTAGCCTCCTAGACTGTAGAGAATAAATTTCTCTTTGTTAAAGCCATTCATTTGTAGTATTTCTGTTATAGCAGCATGTCATGGATTGAATTGTGTCCCCCCAAAATATCTGTCAACTTGGCTGGGTCATGATTTGCAGTACTGTATGATTGTGTAATCTGATGTGATTTCCTTATGTGTTGTAAATTCTGTCACTGTGATGAGGTTATGCTGATGAGGTTTACAAGATTAGATAGTGTGCTAATCCAGTCTCTTTTGAGATATAAGACAGAAGTGAACAGAGACACATGGGAACCTCATACCACCAAAAAAGCAGGGCCAGGAGCAGAGCGCGTCCTTTGGACCTGAGGTTCCTGTGCAGAGAAGCTCCCAGACCAAGGAAAGACCGATGCATCAGAAGAACCTTTCTCCAGAGCCGAAAGAGAGAGAAAGCCTTCTGGAGCTGTTGCCCTGAATTTGGACTTGTAGCCTACTGAACTGGGAGAGAATAAACTTCTCTTTGTTAAAACCATCCACTCGTAGTATTTCTGTTAGAGCAGCACAAGATGACTAAGACACAGCACTAGACAAATAAAACAGTACCTAAACTAGGTCTTCTAAGAAGAACAAAAAAAAAAAAAATTCAAATTTAGCATGGAGAATCCAAATTTTTGAAAATGATTTTTAAAAACAGCCAAAACCCTAAAGACATGTACTTTTTTTTTTTTAATTGTACTTCAGGTGAAGGCTTACAGAACAAATAGTTTCTCATGAAACAGCAGTACACATATTGTTTTATGGCATTGGTTAACAACCCCACAACATGTCAGCATTCTAACTTCTCAACCTTTTTTTTGGTGAAAATACACATAGCCAAAAATACACCATTTCAAAAATTTCTACATTCACAGTTCAGTGACGTTGACTACGCTCTTCCAATTGTGCTGCTATTCTCACTTAACATGAAGGCTTACAGAACAAAATAGTTTCTCATTTAACAGTTACTACACATGTTGCCCTATGACAATTGTTAACAATCTCACAACAGATCAACAATATCCTTACTCAACCTTGTGTTCCCTATCACCAGCTTCCTTGTCCCCTACTGCTTTCTGGCCCTTGTCACTGGACTACTGTACCTCTTTAGTCCCATTTGGTTTTACAGGGCTGTCCACTCCCAGGCTGAACAGTGAAACTCGGAGATAACTTCACCACTGAGCTAAAAGGGTATCGGGGGGCCATACTCTCGGGGTTTTTCCTGTCTCCTTTAGGCCAGTAAATCTGGTATTTTTTTTGTGAGTTAGAATTATGTTCTACAACTTTCTCCAGCTCTATCCAGAACCCTCTGTTGTGATCCTGATCAGAGCAGCGAGTGGTGGTAGCCAAGCACCATCTAGCTGTACTGGACTCAGTCTGGTGGAGGCCTTGGTAACTGTGGTCCATTAGTCCTTTGGACTAATCTTTTCCTTGTATCCTGTTCTCTTCATTCTCCCTTGCTCCTGAAGGGATGAGACCAGTGGAGTATCT
>NW_004443995.1:1464390-1484392 GCF_000243295.1 Trichechus manatus latirostris
TCCCTTTTTAAAAAAAAAATTTTTTAGTATGTCTGAGGAGGCAGACTGTGTGCTCTTTGTTGTTTGCTCATCTGTGCGCTCAATACTTTTCGCCTTCTTCTCCAACTGGCAGGTTCAGTCACTCAGATATGGTACAGCAGGGCAGGTCTAGCTGAAGAGGAGCCACTGGGACAGGTTGTTTGTGGCACTCACTACAGCCACCAGGGCGGGTCGGTAATCAGTGCTGGGCAAGTTCCAGTAGGCCGTGCCTGCACTGCTTGGTGGTGTGATGTCAAGCGCATGGTGCAGGTAGGCAGGATGCAGCGGAGAGATGGTTATGTGTGAAGCTAAGCTGGATATGGGAGAGAGGAGAGAGGAACAGGTGCCAAAAAACATACAAACAAACAAAAAAGAATGCTAGGGGAGCTTGCCGTTGGAATGGAGAGATGAGAGTCGGCTGTTTTGTCTCCCACTGGATGCTCCGTTAGGCTGCTTTCTCATACCCTCTTTTGCTGGTCTCCTATAGGAGTCCAAGATGGTGGATCTGTGCTGCGTTAGCTGGTAGGGGGCCTCTGCATGAATCTCTCCTCACTCTCCGTTCTCTGTCAGTATTCTCACTCCATTTGGTCCTCGGCTGAGTTCTTTATCTCTTCATTTGATGTTCTAGGGTTTCAGGATTGTTGCATTCTCTGTTTGGCTTAGTTTTTCGGATCTTTGCTGTGGAGGGACAGCGTGGTGCTTCTGCCTAGAGCGCCATCTTGCCGGAACTCCTCAGAAATTTCATTTTTAAAGGAAGAAGAGACTTAAGCATGTTTAAATACAGAGGAGAAGGGTCTAGTAGAGAGAAGAGATTTGAAGGTAGAGGGGAAAAACTGATGCTTTAATGAGATATTTTGATGCTCAATGCAGTGTTTCATAATCTATATATATTTATTGAGCTTTCCCTTTGTGTCAGGCATTGTGATTGAACTAGGGTTATAGCAATCAATACAAACCAGTTTCTGCCCTCAAGTTACTTACTGAAATTTTCCAAAAGTTCATTAAGGCCAGGTTCGGAGTCTTCTTCACTCTGCTTCCCAGACTCTAGATAATGCCTGTCATGCCAATGATGTCGATAAAATCATTGGTATTTGCTGAATTGTGTTACTAAACCACGGTCAGTTGGAGTGATTTTGGGGTTGTGTTTTTTCCAGTAATGGTATATCTGTTATATTAAGGAGCCCTGGTTGCACAGTGGTTAAGTGCTCAGCTGCTAACCTAAAGATCAGTGGTTCTAACCCACCAGCTGCTCTACAGGACAAAGATGTGGCAGTTGGCTTCCATAAAGATTTACAGCTATGGGGCAGTTCTTCTTTGTCTTGTAGGGTCACTATGAGTCTGAATCAACTAGACAGTGGGTTTTTTTTTTTTTAAATCTGTTATATACAGTGTAATTACTAAGTCAGAGGTAGGTACAGTTAAGGATTAGATTTACTAAGTACCACCATCCACTAATGCCCAAAGGATATCTTCTCTCCTTGGTGAAAGATCATGAGAATGCCCCACAAGTGACTCCTTCTTCTCCCTCACCTCCTGTCTCCATGAAATCTTCCCATCCCATTGAATCTACCTACAAATAAACATCAAGTCTCTCCTGTTCACTCAGCCGCCATGGTCACGGCCATTGTTCTAAGCCTTCACTATGTCTCGCTTGTGTTAATCTAACAGTGTCCTAACCCATCTCTCCTCCAAGTCATCATTCCACACTGTTGCCAAAGAGAGGGTTTATAAAGATTTCAGAATGAATTTCCATCCTTCATCATGTCCTCCCTGCCTGTGTATGTCCAGCCTCTTCTCCTACCTTCTCCTGCACCCCACATTCACTAGTACCAAAACACTTGCCAACTCACATTGTCTTCCTGGCTTTGTTTATTGATTTGTTTTGTTTTTTTCTAGTTCTGATCGACCTTGAAGACTTATTTCAAAAATCACCCCAACTTCCTTCCCTGGAAACAACCTCTCCAGATGGTCAGGTGCCTTCTTCCCTATAGCATCCTGCACATACTTCCAGATGGCATCTAGCACTCTTTAACATACTTGCTTTTTCTCAGCTTCCCACACAATGTAGAATTCACTCCAGTTTTCAGAAATTTTGAATGAACAGTTCAACATTCAAGTAGGCAAAAAACCTATTTATAATCATCCAAATCTAGAACCTTACTCTGTTTCCTAAATACACAGAAACTAATTTTTGCACAGATTTAATGTATTCTGACTTGTCCAGCAATACAATTACCAAGTAAATAGAGGGAAGATTGTACTTTGTTTTATTTGTAACTTTACCATTTTGCAAAATACATCACCCATGGCAGCATTGCCTCTTGAGTCACCGATTCAGGAGGCCTGCATTTGTAGCTGCTGTGTACACACTGATTCTGTGTGTGTGTCTGTGTGCAAGCACGTGCATACACATTTATTTAGCCCTTATTTTTAAAATGTCAAATATGAAACATTTGTGTGCAGCATTCATGCTGATTCTCTCAGTGTACACCTTTAACCCTTATTTCAAAATGTGAAATATGTACAAAGCATGTTGAATGGTGTCTTATTTCTCATAATTCTAGACTTGGTTCATTATAAATATGTGGAAGTCTGTACCTCATTGTGTTTCTGAGTATAGTGGTGCCTGAATAATTGCATATTGAAATATACGCTGTTTTCTTATAAACCCTTTTATTTCTCCTTTATATTATGGAAAGGACATATCTTGATTTCATAAAGAAATTTCATATCAGGATAGTAAAGTATGTTACAAAATGTCTAACATTGAAAGGGGGCATGGATCTGTCAGGGCAGAACCACTGCTATTTAGTATCAGCTTTTTATAGCAAAACCATAGGATCTTATTTATTCACATTGATTTTTTTTAAATAAAATTTTTTATAAAGGCTTTTTTTCAACTCCTTTCATATGTTCTTCATTTTTTGTCTGCCACTGTATGATAATTGTCATTTTGTAATTGGTAGAAGAAGAAAAGGGAGTGGCTTGAAGACACTCAGGGTTTGGGCTTAGACCTGCAGGGTACTTCTGGCCATTTGAAAAGCAATGTTGTGTCCTGAATGTGGCGTTGATATGGGCTCTGAGACGGCTGAGTCTAGTTAATCATTCGTATACCAGGGCCATCTGCCTGACTTTGGGCATTCTTGGAGTTTTCTGAGCCTCAGTTTCTACCTTTGTAAAATGAAAGGGATAGATTTGATTATTTTGAAAATTTTCACATTTGTTCTGATAACTCTGTGCCTGGAGGAACAGCAGGAAAAACAGATAAATTTAAATCTATCTTATTATTGGAAGAATTCTACTACCAAAAAATATGACTGTATAATATAAATGTAACAAAAATAAGAACATTTGTCCTGGTGGCTCAGTGGTTAAGAGCTTGGCTGCTAACCAAATGGTCGGCAGTTGAAATCCACCAGCCGTCGCTTGGAAACCCTGTGGAACTGTTTTACTCTGTCCTGTACGGTCGCTATTAGTCAGAATCAACGCAATGGCAATGCGTTGTCCATCTGAAAGGCAAACTTGTAACTTAAGAATGGTCCGGTGCTTTTTTCTTCTAATACCTCTTTAAGACTTGCTCACTTTTTCTGCCGTCTGCTGATGTTTGCTGGCAGGTAAGTAATGCTGAAACGTTTAGGAAAAATATTGGCAAAGAAAAGCTTAAAATTGAGAAAAATACTATCTATTGACTTTGCTTTCTGACAGTTGGGAAAATATCATATAATCTTATTTTGATGGTAGAATATAGAAAGAAAATTTGAAGTCTAGTTGATTATTAAAATAGTTTCTACTGTTAAGAATTTTTTTTCAAGTTCCCCTAAGCTAATACCGATTTTCAAAATACTAGGACCATTTTCCTTCAGGCCATGGTAGAGTTGTTAGATTTAGCAAATATAGGACGGCCGGTTCAATTTGAATTTCAGATAAACAACAAATAGTTTTTTTAGTACAACTATGTTCCAAATCTATGGATAAAAATGTGACAGTCTGCTCTCATAAAGATTACAGCCTTGGAAACCCTATGGGGCAGTTCTACTCTGTCCTATGGGGTTGCTATGAGTCGGAATCAACTCGACGGCAACGGGTTTGGTTTTTTTATTTTTTATTTTTATGTTCTAAATATTGCATGAAACAATGTGATTTCTAAAACAGTTAATGTTCATCAGTCCACTAATATTTGAGAGTTTTTGTTGTGTGAGGTCCAAAAATACCACAGGGTCCCTGCCTTGAAGGGCTTATTGGGATCATGGTTGCTAGGAGCGAGTTAATTCAAACAACAGTTGAGTAATAACAACGTGCTTTGGCTTGAATATAAATAATTCTTGAATTTTTCAAGGAAGTTTGCTAAGGGCTAGTAATCCTGAACATTAAACTGTCAAACATTTGCTCACAGTACACCTGGGAATCCACAATGTAAACAGGGAAGAATAACTTTGAGTTCTCCATCTCCCTGACGAACCATATGTCAGGACTGTCCTGAAGTAGTGAAAGGTGGTGTCCAGCTGGTTTTCGCTGTTGTGATTCCCTCTTGCATGGCTTTTAACATAGGGTGATCCCACTCCAATTATGTTAGTTTAAACACAGTAATAAAATAGTGTGCTCTGCATTGGTAATCCACACAGTTCGGCAGATGTAACCAGGAGAGAAGTGACTAGGACAGATGGAATCCAGGTTGACATGGAAGGAGAGATTTCTTGTTAGCTTTGGCCTTGGAGTGTAAAAACATCTGGGAAATAAAATGAGTGAAGCTGACTGGAAATGTGCAGCTTTGCCAAAACTATGTAAAAAAGGTGCCGTGAGGAACTAAAGCAGACATTTCCCACTCTTTCACACTTCCAACTTTGAAATTAAAAAAAAAAAAAAGCAAAACAGAAAAAATCATATTGTTATACATGGGAAAACTGGGCATATTTATAAACATTTATTAAGTTAGATTTTCCCCAGTTCCCTTTCTGTGGTAATATGTTTTGTGCTTCGGAAAGGGGTGGTCTGAGAGGAGGTGAACAAGCAGAGCATGAAATCAGCTTCTTAAGTTCTGAGACGTCAGGAATGTCCTCTCTAGAGTAATGAACAGTGAGGAAGTTTGAGGATCAGATAGCAGAAACGGAGAAACAATAGTACAGGACTCAGAGATCTTGAAGATTAAAAAACAGAAAGAAGAGTCATACCTTGTTGGGTGGGTAATAGCACCAGAGGCCTGGAGGATAATAAAAGATGTTGGATAAACATAGCCTGTCTGCCCCAGTCGGCTGCTAATGACCAGTCGGGGACTGTGAGGTCAGCCGTGTCCCTGTGGTTTCTAGTACTTTCTTATCCCAGCAGAAAATACAAAACTGGGGCAGAGTGTAGCTGCACTCCATTTTCCTAGTGGTCACAACCCTTTGTTGTTTTTGGTGTGGACCCTCCCTCCAGGCTATTCCCTGAGTCCAGTGCTGCTCCTTCTCTCTGGAATCTCTTCTCTTCCTGTGCTCTCGTAGGTGCTCCTCAGGCCCCACATGGTTATGCCTGACCATGGTTCCCTTCTTTCCATCTTGTTTCTAGAGCATCAGCCTTCAAACTTTTTTTGATTGATGTCTTAGGTTGCATTTTCTAGAGAAGCAAAACCAGTGAAGTGTGTATGTGTGTGTGTATGTGTATATATACATATATATATATAAAATGTGTATATATATATATATAAAGAGAGAGAGAGAGAGGAGAGAGATTTATCTCAAGGAAATTGTTGTAGAGGCTGGCAGATCACAAGTCCTGGGTCAGGCATCAGGATGGAGGCTTCTCCTAACTCATGTAACTGTAGGGGCTGATGAAACCAAGATTGGCAGGTAAGATGGCAGGCTACTGACTCACAGGCTGTGGAGGCTGACGAATCCCAAGATTGGCAGACAATACGACAGCCCACTGGCTCAAGTTCCAAGAAATGGAGTTCAGATGATGACAAGCTGGATGTAGGATCCAGAGCAAGAGCAAGCTTTGCCAGAGTGTTCATATATATTGGGTGCAGACCACATCCCCGAGGAAACTCCCTCATCAGATCACGTCATGGAGGTAATTACATTATATTACTTATGGGAGATCACAAAATGGAGAATAATTACATCAGATTGCAAAATAGAGGATAATTACATCATTGCATAACTGCCAAAAACATTGTAACTGGCAAACCAGTAAGAATCATTGCCTAGCCAAAGTGACACACAATTTTAACCATCACAATTGAATTTACCTACTAATAAATTTTTGAATACTCATTTCTAATATGTATTTATTTCTTCATAAATTATATGCTAGAATTATGTATATATGCAGACATATAAAATGTACATTTGATAACATATTCAAAAATAGAAATTAGACAAATTAGAAAAGGCAGAGGTGAAGAAAATGATTAAAAAACAGTTAAGTGTTTATGTTTTCTTACCACACCTTGGTATATCCCCTTGGGCAAATCTCAGAGTATGCCCGTCACATTTTGGGAACCCCTGGTGGATAGGGGATGAGCCCTAGTCTGTGCCTTTGCCTGATTCCAATCTCATAGTCATCACCCTCATTAGCCTCCATTACTGCCTGACTGGCTCAGTCTTACGAGAAAGCAAGACCTGGAGAGACAATAGGTAGGGCAGACCTATTCGAGAATCTTTAGTTACAGACTAGCTTTTTGGCTTCCCCCCAGTGCTAGGAGTCAGTGATAAATTCCTGAATAATCTCATACTGCCTCTGCTTGCCTCTCTGGGGAAGGAGGAATTTTGTCAAATGCCAGCTCATTCTAGAGCAGATCTAGGAGTAGGTTGACCCCTAATTGGATAATGTGATGGCACACCCAGAGGTAGTAGAATCCCTGGGAATGTGGAGAGGCTGGGTCTCTGAAAAACCTGAGGTTCTTGAAGAATGGGAGGAAGTTAGGAAGCTCCAACTACAAATGAGAAATGGATTCCAAATAATATGTATATAATTTGGTCAAGTAAATGTATATATAATTTAAATCTATGTATGGGTTGCAACAAATTATGAAATGTTTCATGAATATTTAAGATTTTAAGAATATTTAAGAAACGAATCCTACTAAATTATTAAAAATACCATTCAAATTACTGTCAAATTCCTGAACATAACTGTTTGTCTCTATCCTTAGTTTCCTCATCTGTTGATTACAGATAGTATCAGATCCATCATGTCCTCCATGACCCTCACGAGGATAATTCAGTGAGCATGCGTTTAGCCAAGGGAAACAGTCATTTGTTAGGCAGTTGAACAGCTTCTGAAGCTCCTTGGAGGACAGCATGTTACAGGGGGCGAGCCTTTTGCCATAGCCATATGAGCTCATGGGGGAGCTGGAGAGCAGCTTCACCCCTTCAGGAGCGGTCTGGAAAGGGAAGCACTTCCATTGTTGAACTGCTACATGCTCCAATGGTGTGTGGGCACGTGGCAAATTCAGATAATTCTAAACTATTTCTTTGTCTCAGTCAACTCTTTGTTTTCAGATAATTCTAAACTGTTTCTTTTTCTCAGCCTACTCTTGGTTTTCCTGATAATCCACAGTATCTCACTTAGGAAAGAAGCGAGCAAGGCCTCACTTCTTTCCTTTGCTTCTCTTTTTTCTTTTGAAGACCTAAATTTATTTTAAATGGTCAGGCTGATAGTAAGAACATGCAAGAAAATAGCTAAATATTTCTGTAGAACTTTAAAATTACTTATTGCTCTTACACTTGTGTTTTTTAATTCTAGTCATTAGCAGAGGGTGCAGTTACCTGAAGGACAGAGAGGACCAGGTGAAGAGAGCCCCCTTACAGAGGCTCTGACCCTCAGTGGAGGCCTCAGTATCCCTTGGGTCTCTCTGCATTGAGGGAACTGGGATAGTCCACAACCTCACCAGTTCCCCATTGGCCTAACCCATTGGAAGTCAGGTGGCTGGGAGCCCCGGTGATGTAATCCACACAGGCTAGCCTTCTGAGGCACAGAGCAGGTGGGAGAAGGGTGGAGAATGTGCATCTGGAGGAGCAAGGAGGATAATCAGCATGGGAAGGAAACAAGACGTTATATGGAACATAGAATGCTAGGTGATCTAAGATGGAATATTGTTTCTGCCTCGAAGTTGCTTACAGTTTATTTAAGGTGATTAAAAATAAATTTATGAAAAGATAGCTAGTAATATAAGACTGGTCGTAGGTGACAAAGATGTTATGACAGTAACTCTTATATTTGAGAATGGGAAGAGATTGCTTATACTTTGGAAGATGAAGAACCATTTCATGGAGCAAGTGTAATTGAAATTGGGTTTGTGAAATGGGTAGATTATAATAGTTGGAAGGGAGAAAGGAAGACATTACCGGAATATAAAGTGCACAAATGGGACATGTTTTAGGAACAATTTGGCTACAGTGGTTGGACAATTCTATAATCCTTTTTGAATCATACACTTGTAATTGAAAAATAAACTTTCTCTCTTCTAAGATCCCACCTGTCATGGCTTGAATTATGTCCCCCAGAAATATCTGTCTACTTGGCTAGGTCATGATTCCCAATATTGTATGACTGTGTACCATTTTGTAATATGATGTGATTTCTTTGTGTGTTGTAAACTCAATCACTATGATGTAATAAAATAGATTAGAGGCAGTTATACTGATGAGGTCTACAAGATTAGGTAGTGTCTTAAGACAATCTCTTTAGAGATATAAAAGAGAGAAGCGGGCAGAGAGAAAGCAGTTCAGGGAGCAGAGTGCAGAGAAGCTCTCAGACCAAGGGAAGATTGATGATGTGGACCTTCCTCCAGAGCTGACAGAGAAAGCCTTCCCCTGGAGCTGACACCCTGAATTTGGACTTGTAGCCTACTAGACTGTGAGAGAATAAATTTCTCTTTGTTAAAGCCATCCACTGGTGGTATTTCTGTCATAGCAGCACTAGATGACTAAGACACCATCTAGTGCAGAAATTACATCTTTATAAAGGTGGCTAGCTTGCTTCCTCTCTCTCTTTCCCACTCTCTTTCCCTTTCCCTTCCTTACCTCTGTGCCTTTCAACAAACATTTACTGAGCACCCATAGTTTGCCAAGTTATAAGCACAGAAGGTTCTGTATTGAACAAGACCATGTCCCTAGTCAGGAGTTTAGTTTGAATTTCAGCATTCCAGAGGTCTCTCAGTTATTTAACAAGATAATAATTATAATAACTAACATTTATTGAACACTTTTAATATGCTAGAATTCTTATTGTGGAGTCCACAGGCAATGCAAATGGTAAATGTGCTCAATTGCTAACCAAAAGGTTGAGGGTTCAAGTACACCCACAGGCACCTTAGGAGAAAGGCAAGAAATCAGTCATTGGAAATCCTGTGGAGTACAGTTCTATTCTGACATACATCAAGTCGCCATGAGTCAGAATCAGCTCAAAGGCAGTTGGTTTTGATTTGGTTCTGATTCAAGACTTGGCTTGTCTTATGAGAAATTAATTAAAATTACCCCAAACTAGAAGCAACCAAGATATTCTTTGGTAGGTAAATGGATAAACAAATTGTGGTACATCCATATAATGGAATATTATTCAGTGATAGAAGTGATTTACCAAGCCAAGAAAAGACATGGAGGAATCTTAAGTGCGTATTTCTAAGTGAAAGAAGCCAGTCTGAAAAGGCTACACACTGTATGATTTCAGTTATAAGACATTCTGGAAAAGAAAGAACTATAGAGACATAAAAAGATCAGTGGTTGCTTGGGGTTGAGTAAAGATAGAAGGGAGGTAGAAGGGAATGAGTAGGTAGAGCACAGGGCATTTTTTAGGGTGATGAAACTATTCTACAGGCTACTGTAATGATGGATACATGACATATGGTGGATACGTGACACTATACATTTGTCAAAACTCATTAAACTGTACAGCACAAGGTTGATGTTAGGTGCTATCAAGTCTATTCTGATTCATAGCAACCTTTTGTATAACAGAACAAAATGCTGCCCAGTCCTGTGCCATCCTCACAGTCATTGCTGTGTTTGAGCCCATTGTTGCAGCCACTGTGTCCATCCATCTCATCGAGGGTCTTTCTCTTTTTCACCGACCCTCTGCTTTACCAAGCATGATGTCTTTTTCCAGTGATAGGTCCCTCCCAATGACATATGCAAAGCAAACAAGACAAAGTCTAGCCATCTTGACTTTTAAGGAGCATTTTGGCTGTACATCCTCCAAAACAGAGTTGTTTGTTCTTCTGGCATTCAATGGTATATTCAATATTCTTCGCCAGGACCACAGTTTGAATGTGTGAATTCTTCTTTGTTCTCCCTTACTCATTTTCTGTCTTTCACATGCATATGAGCCAATTAAAAGGACCATGGTTTGGGTCAGGCACACCTTAGTCATCAAAATGACATCATAAAGTGTGAACTTTAATGTAAACTATGACTTCAGTTAATGTGTCAGTACTGATTTATTAATTGTAACAAGTGTACCACACAAATGCAAGATATTAATGATAGAGGAAACTGTGTGCAGGAAAGGGAGTTATATGGGACATCTCTGTACTAGCTGCTCAATTTTTCTGTAATTCTAAAACAGTTCTAAAATAACAAGTCTAAAAAATAAAATTAAAAAAAAAACAACAGTCTTAAAGAGAAAAAGAGAATGCATTAAAGATGCAGGAGAAGGGATTGCTGAAATGACCTCTTACATTTTGGCCTTACAAGATGGAGCTGATTGTTTTAAAAGAAGCGCTAATTTGCTGAAATATTAAATTGACTGGAGAATCTACTGCATATGAAATGTGCATAGAATTCAGTTTTATTAGAGGAAGATTTTCTCAGTGAGAGACCCATAGAGATTAAGTTTGGGTCCAAAGTGATTTCCTCCCACTCAGTGAGGTGCCTTCTCTTTCTACTTTCTGAGATTCCTGACCTCACTTCAGCAGTGGCCAGGTGGGGGTCAGACTTCACAGTGATGGCAGGAAGTTGGGCGAGGCAGCCAACTGGGGAGGGCCTCTGGAAATCCAGCTTTCTGGGAGGCTGTGTCAGTGGGGGTAGGCACTGAGTCCTCTCCAGAGGAGGTGAGAAGATTTCTCTGTGCTGAGATGCTTCTTTAGACACTATTTGGTTGCTGTGGCTTCTCTTTATTTCTCATGTTTACAAGACAATTCTTTAAGAGAGCTTCATGATCCATAATTAGGTATTTTGTAGTTTTTTCTTTTTTTAACACTCTTTAGGAATTGACTTTCATTTGTACCTCTTAAGTCTTTTCTTTTTAACTTTAGGCTAGTTTACAGAAATAAGTTACTTAGAGAAATGGTGACTGACCATATTAAGAAGGATGAGCCCTGGTGGCACAGTGGTTAAGTGCTCAGCTGCTAATCAAAAGTTGGCGGTTTGAACACACCAGCCACTCCGTGGGAGAAAGATGTGGTAGTCTGCTTCCATAAAGATTACAGCCTTGAAAACCCTATGGAGTAGGTCTACTCTGTCCTACAGTGATGCTACGAGTCGGAATCAACTTGACGGCAATGGATTTGGTTTGGCGTTTATATTAAAAAAAATTCATTGCCATCGAGTAGATTCTGACTCATAGTGACCCTACAGGATAGAGTAGAACTGCCCCATAGGGTTTCCAAGGAGCAGCTGGTGGGTTTGAACTGCTGACCTTTTGGTTAGCAGGCAAACTCTTAACCACTGTGTTACCAGGGCCCCAGGGTTTATATTAAGAAGGGCTAATATATTTAATTTTCCTTGCTCAACATATATGAATTATTGATTGATCTTCTATGAAAGTTTTTCCTCAAGAACTGTTAAACTTCTTGAATATAGTTTCAGTGCTAGTCTTATTAAATTTGTTCATTAAACATAGCTCAGGCACCATCATAATATTTAAACTGGAGGAGTGGCAAATGAGGTATTATTAATGTAATTTTAAAATGACCTGAGTGAATGCATTTCACACATGAGAGAAGTTTTAAATTTACATTTTTTACCGTGAAAGTCTTGCAATGTAGGTATTTGAGAAGTTACTCTTAAGGTGGTGGTTGTTGTTAGTTGCTGTGAAGTCAATTCCGACTCATGGCAACCCCACGTGTGCAGACTAGCACTGCTCCGTATGGTTTTAAAGTCTGTGATTTTTCAGAAGCAGATCACCAGGCCTATCTTCCGAGGCCACCTCTAGGTGGGTTCGAACTGCCAACCTTTCAGCTAGTAGTCAAATGCTGAAACGTTTGAGCACCCAGGGACCAAAAATCTTAACGTTATATTAGTTTTAACTTTTTTATTTCTTAACTTGCTTTTAAAGGTTAATAATTCCATATCAAATATATATGGGGATGAAAGATATTGTTCAGCAGGGACTTCTCCTAAGGGGAGTAGTCTGAGTGTGAGAGATAGGCATGGGGTGGGAGGAGCAGCGGGGAGGGGCCAGTTTCAGAAACTCTAGCTTTTGGAAGGAGATGGGGTGGGGGAGGGGTGTGAAGGGGCAAGGAAGGAGGAGAAAATGCAGGATGTAGTAATGGGAATGTGTAGAGGACAGGCTTTTGCCCTGTTTCATCAACAGACAATTGTTCTTCTGGGACTGCTACTGTGGAACTTGCAATTAAACAGGCTTTGGAGCCCTGGTGGCACAGTGGTTAAGAATTTGGCTGTTAAACAAAAGGTTGGCAGTTCAAATCCACCAGCGGCTCCTTGGAAACCCTATGGGGCAGTTCTACCATGTCCTATAGGGTCACTGTAAGTAGTAATCGACGTGACGACAATGGGTTTGGTTTTGGTTTGGGGAGCACTGGTATAGCCTGCCTTCTGGAGAAGCTCATAGTAAGAACTGTACCAAAAGAACAGGGAAAAGGCCTTGAATCTATGTGGAGCATCTTGCTAAAATAGCTGAGCACTGACAGTCTGTGCTCTTAACCACGGATGGAAAGCTCCGGGTCCACTGTTCCTGTGGAGGACTGATGAACTGCTTTAAAACAAGTATGTGGAAGGGGAGAACATTCCTAGGAGTTTTTTTTTTTTTTGATTCATAATTGCTTGTCAACAAGAAGGAGAAAAAGGTTTCATACGCATATTCAGTTTGGAATGTGTTCTTGAACTAGGTGTGTGCTAGATTCAGAATTACTACATAATGTCTGCCACCACCACAAACCTGAGCTTTTGCTCTTGGTAAAGGAAGTTGGGCTTGACTTAAAAGGAGGAAAACATAACACCCTTTCCGTTGCAAACAAACTAATGGAGGTCAGATACGAAACACCTGGGGAACCAGAAGTTGATGTAGCTACAACTCAGCCTCCTAAAATGAAGTGATGATGGGGAAGGAAGCAAAGAACCCTCAATCCCAAGCAAAAGACCCCTCAGGCCCAGAATTTGGGCATTAAACCTTGTGTGTCCCACCCACCCCAGCTCACAGTCATAAAGGGGATTTCTGTGACCACTTGTTCTCTGGCACATTGCAGACCACAGGTTGTGTGGGACAGACTCAGGACTTGCCAAGACTCTGGGAGTTTGGGAACCTTCCTATATCTTATAGTGTTTGGTATCCAGCTGCACTTACGAGGGAAAGGAGTGGGTGGACCTGGCATTTTTCTTTTCTGATGAGAAATGCAGAACCTAAAGGAGGGGAGGATTGAAACCTGATGCTGACTAGCTCCTCCCCAGGACGTTACTAATATCCTAGCTCCAAGATTTGTTAGCAGAAACTTTGGTGGATGCAGTCAGGTGCAGTTGGGGGATTGGTAACGTGCAACATAATAGCGGAAGAAGGAAAGAAGGTGAAATTTATGCTGCAAGTCAGAAGAGATTCCATTGGTACAAGTAAGAACTGTGCTACAAGTAAATATAACACCTAACCCCTCTGAGAGAAAACTGTGTAATAGACTTGTCAGGATTCCAAAAGCTTTCCTTGGGGTAAGATGTAATGAGATCAAGGAGTTTAGTCCTTGAAATTCCTGCGTGGAGTTGTTTCTCACAAGAAAATCCTTCAGAGCTATTGCTTGTGCTTCTGGCCATGACAGAGTAATTGAGACTGGACTTGTCCTACCACTATAAATAACTGTGAAACCAGATAGAATATATGAGACAACTGTCTTCAGGTGTTGGACAATAGGCAGAGCAGGACTGGGATTCTTGAGAGAAGAGAAACACATGAGATAAGCCCCATGTTCTCCTTGGCTCTTGATTCAGGGCACTTTTCTAGTTGTGGCAAATTGAGGTGAAGCCCAACAGGAGTGATGGTCTGGATGAACTGAGAGGCAGTGATTAGGGTTCAGAGCTGTTAAAGCAGCTAAAGTTTGCAGCTCAGAGTACTAGAGAAGAGAAAGCTGCTCAGAGGGGAGTCCCATAAATCCCTATGAGGTCATCATGGGTCCATCAAACATGCCTGGGCTGTGCACATGCAGGCCAAGAGTCTGTGAGGTATAGAAGAGAACAGTTGCTTTGGAGATGAGAACTGACACAGAGAAACCAGAGTTTGTCCAGTGTTAGGAGATATTAGAGTTCTATCACAGAGGAATGCAATTAGAGCATTCTGTGGAGATCACAGAAAAGCCACACCTTAGTGGTAAGGACCTTGTCCCCCAATAAGGGCCATATCCTAAGAACAAAACTCCAAGTCTTCGAAGGAAGACATTATAATTCAGGTTCTCTTCAATGTATCATGGAACCCCTGGATAGTGCAAATGGTTAATGCACTCTGCTGCTAACCAAAAGGTTAGAGATTTGAGTCCACCCAGAGACACTTCAGAAGAAAGACTTGGTGATCTGCTTCCAAAAAATCAGCCATTGAAAACCCTATGGAGCACAGTTCTACTCAGACACACATGGCATTGCCATGAGTCAGAGTCTACTCAACTGGTAACTGATACAATATATCACACATAATATCTACTGTACAATTAAAAAAAATCATTAATGTCTGAAGAAGTGGAAAGTCTAACTTGTCATGAATTCCTGAGAAGTAAACCCCAAATGACCTAGGTAATAAAATTAGAAGACAAGGACTTTAAAATAGATATTATAAATATGTTTAAGGACTTAAAGGAAAGGATGGTCCTAAAGAAGGAACATATGGGAATCTCAGCAGAAAAATAGAAACTATAAAAATTGTCTGAAAGGAAACTCTAGAAATGAAGAGGACAATATCTGAAATAAAAAATCAAATCTGAAGAATGGAGAGTAAAAAAGATAAACAAATGAACAGATCCTCAGTGACCTCTGGGTCAATATTTGTTGTTGTAAGTTGTTGTCTAGTCGATACTGACTCATGGCAACCTTGTGTGTTACAGAGTAGAACTGCTCCGTAGAGTTTTCTTGGCTGTAATCACCAGACCTTTTCTTCCATGGTACCTCTGGGTGGGTTTCAATCACCAACCATTTACGCCACCTAGAGACTTTGTTTAAGGAGCCCTGGTGGCCCTTAAGCTACTAACCAAAAGGTCGGCAGTTCAAATCCACCAGCCGCTCCTTAGAAACCCTGTGGGGCAGTTCTACTCTGTCCTATAGGGTTGCTATGAGTTAGAATTGATTCAGCAACAATGAGTTTGGTTTTTGGTTTGGTGGTACAATGGTTAAACACTTGGCTGCTAGCCGAAAGGTTGGTGGTTCGAATCCACCAGTGGCTCTGCAGGAGAAAAGACCTAGAAATCTGCTCTTGTAAAGATTTACAGCCTTGGAAACCCTATGGGGCAATTCTACTCTGTCATATAGAGTTACTGTGAGTCGGAATTGACTCCAAGGCACACAACAATGACAACAACAAAAGGACTTGATTTAGCAATACTACTTGTAATTGAAGTCCCTCATTGAGTAGAGAGGGTGAAGGGGACTAAAAAGTTCCCAAATTTGGAGAAAAATATTAATGTACATATCTAAGAACATCAGCAAATCTCAAACAGCATAAATAGAGAAATACATTTAGGCATAACATCATCAAACTGCCAAAATGTAAAGATAAGAAGAAAATCTTGAAAGTGACCAGAGACGGGCAAAAAAACATTACACACTAAGGAACAACAGGTTAAAAGATACAGTGCAGTCAGTAAGGATAAGAAAGCTGATCTGGCTTTCTCTTATCAGATGAAGTAGACTTCAAGACAAAGACTATTATCATAGACAAAGGGAAACATTTTACAATGATAAAAAAGTCAGTTCTTCCTGAAGACATAATCATCCTAAACGAGTAATAATAGAGTTTCAAAATACCTGAAGAAAAATGTGACAGAACTCAAGAAAGAAATAAAATGCACAAGTTGGAAATTTTAACCCACCTTCTCAGTAACTGATAGATCAAGTAGACCAAAATAAAAAAGCAATAAGCATATAGCACATTTGAACAAACATGTCCTCCACTTGACATAACATCTGGCATTTATAGAACTGAATATCCAACAGTTAAAGAGTATACATTGTTTTCAAGTTTTAAAAACAGCTTGGAGGCAGTGTCTGACCTCCTTCAACCCCACAAGGGGGAGGGAGAACCAAGATCAACAGCCCAAGGCTGATTCCTCTGAGGCAGAGGTCAGAAAAGCCTCCTTTCTCAGTCATCTTTACCAACTCAGACACCAACCATCCCTCCCACAGCACTCTCTACTGGGTTCAATAATTCATTGCAACAGCCACATAGAACTCAAAGACCATACACAGGATTATGGGGTTTATTATAAGGGAAGTAACAGTTATAATTCAGCCTCAGGAACACTCAGGATACAGTTCTTCCATCAGGACAGCCTCTCCCCAGCTGTGCCCACAGGCATGCTGCTCCCTGGCCTTAGGCCTCTGCCCAAAAGCACTCAGCTTTCTCTCTTCATGGGCCAGGAAGCCCACTGTGCCATCTTCTGCTGCCAGGTCTCTTCTGCTGGGTCTCTCCTTCTTTGGTAGTGGGCTCCTCCTTGCTCTGGAATTGGCTCTCTTTTAAGGCAAAATTGACCAATCCCCTTCGTAGGCCACAATTACCCTATCACACAATCACCTGGGTGGGAGTTACAAGACTGTGGCTAGAAAGGTCACACAGAAAAGTAATTAATTACATGACTTCCAGCAACATGGCGCTCCAGGCAGAAGCACCACACCATCCCTCCACAGCAAAGATCCAAAAAACTAAGCCAAACAGAGAAAACAGCAATCCTGAAATCCTAAACATCAAACGAAGAGATAAAGAACTCAGCCAAGCACCAAATGGAATAAGAAACTGACAGAGAACAGAGAGCTAGGAGACATACATGGAGAGGTCCCCTATCAGCTAAGGCAACATGGATCTGCTGTCTTGGACTCCTATCAGAGACCAGCAAATAGGGGGTACAAGGAAGCAGCTTCATGGAGCTTCCAGCAGGAGACAGAACAACCGGTAAACAGCGATATATGCTTTCCAACCCCCCACCCTTCTTCACCCCCACTAGGCCTCCTCTGTTTCCCATGGCCACAATCTCTTGGCCAGGAAGCACTGGCTGCTTGGATTCCACCCGCATGCACTAGCTGACTCCCTGAGTGCCATTTGTTGGCTGCTGGTGTTGCTTTTTTCTGCTTCTTTTGATTTCTTCCTTACCTCTCACCACCTCCCCCTCCTTTTGCTCAAATACCTGGCTCCATATGCCATCTTTGCTTCTTCCTGAGGGGCTGTGGAGCTCCGTTTGAGTGTGGAACTGCTTACCAGTCCGTGCTGCCATGCTGGTGGGATCCCGGGGCTTTTTGTTTGATTGTTTGTTTTCAAGTGTTTGTTTTCTTTTTCTTTTCTGGAGTTGGGAGCCCGTTCTGGCCAGGCAGTGCTGCGCGGCTCGGGACCTACTCCCTCAGCTTGCACAGACACGCAGAGGGATCCCTGAGGGCATTTCATTTTTTGTGTTTTATTTTTTCCTGTTTTTTAGGGGGGTTTTCTTGTCCTTCTTTTTCCCTTTTTTTTTTTTTCTTCATTACTCAGTTTCTCGTCTCTCTATACCTTCCTTTTCTTCCTGTCCCCTGGATAGTTGGCACTGAATACCTCTACACCTCCTAGCCAGGCTGTATGTACTTCAACACCTGGGAACAACTTCCCCAGACCTTGTACCCCCAACAGTGGGATCTCTGGGAGCTTTGCTGTTCTTTTTACTTTCTAATTTTTATTTATTCTTTCTTTTCTTTTTTATTCTTCTTCCCCTTTTTGTTTTTCTCCATTTCATAGTCTCTCATCTCTCCACTCCAATGGCAAGCTCCCCTAGCATTCTTTTTTGTTTGTATGTTTTTGGCTTCTTTTCCTCTTTCCTCTCTCCCATATCCATCTTAGCTCCAGACGTTATAATCTCCCCGCCTCCATCCTGCCTACCTGCATTGTGTGATAATCATCACACCACCAAGCAGCACAGGCATGGCCTACTGGAACCTGCCCTGCACTGATTACCGGCTTGCCCTGGTGTGGCCGTAGTAAGTGCCACAAACTCATCCCAGCAACTCCTCTTCAGCTAGACCTGCCCTGCTGTACGATATCTGAGTGACTGACCCTGCCAATTGGAGAAGGAGGTAAAAAGTATCATGCCCACAAATGAGCAAACAACAAAGAACACAACAGCCAGCCTGCTCAGACATAGCCAAATTAAAAAAAAAGGATGAAACAAACAAATCTACAATCAATAAATGAGAAAAATAACTACTGAATTCCCCAAAGACAGCAGACAGTATCAAAACATTTACAAAACCAGGAAAGGATGGTTCCAGTAGACATCCAAAATAAAACACCAGATGACCTTCCAGTAGAAGAAAATGCACTAGAACTACCTAATAGGGAATTCAAATCTCTAATACTCAGAATTATCCAAGAGTTGAAGCAAAAAGCAGACAAAAATGAGGAAAAAATAGACAAATTCATGGAAGAGGCAGATAAGTTCATGGAAAAGACAGACCAAAAAATGGAAGAATTCAGTAAAATAATTCAGGAACAAAATACCAAAGTAAATTTATAACTAGGAATTATACAAAAACAACAATTAGCAATCAAAAATATAAACAACAAGATTTCAGAAATGGATGATGTCATAGAAGGGCTGAGAACCAGATTTGAAACAGTGGAAGACAGGATCAGTGGAATTGAAGACAAACACTTGGATACAACTCTGTTTGAGGAAAACTCAGAAAAACAAACAAAGAAAAATGAAGAGACCCTGAGAGTTATGTGGGATACAGTCAAAAGCAAAAATCTGCGAGTGATTGGAGTTCCAGAACAGGGGGAGAAAACAGAAGACAGAGAGGATCATTGAAGAATTGCTGACAGAAAAATTCCCCAATATCATGAAAGATGAGAAGCTGGCCATCCAAGAAGCTCAACAAACCCTATATAGGATAGACCCCAAAAGAAAATCACCAAGGCATATCATAATCACACTTGCTAAAACCAAAGACAAACAAAGAATCCTGAGAGCAGCTCAAGATAAACAAAAAGTCACATACAGAGGAGAAACAGTAAGACTAAGGTCAGATTATTCAGCAGAAACTATACAGGCAAGAAGGCAATGGGATGACATATATAAAACCTTGAAAGAAAAAAATTGTCAGCCAAGAACAATATCTCCTGCAAAACTCTCATTCAAATATGATGGTGAAATTAGGTTGTTTCCAGATAAACAGAATTAAGGGACTATGTACAAACCAAACCAAACTTACGAGACTTATTAAAGGAAGTCCTTTGATCTGAGAACAAACAATATCAGACCACAGGCTGAGAAAAGGACACAGGATTGTAGTAACCGGATACCAACCTAGGAAATTAACTCTTAAGGACTATGCAAAACCAAAAGAATTACAAAAGGGAACCAGAGAGGTTAGTCTGTAAATGACAACAGCATCAGAACAATAAAAGAGGGAATAAACGGTGTAGATATAGAACCTTCTAATGGAGTGGAAGTTAAGCAATACCAAATAATAATAGACTGGTTCAAATCTAGGAAGATAAGGGTAAATTTTAAGATAACCACAAAGAAAGTTAACAAACCTGCTCATCAAAATAAAGAAGAAAAACAAAGTCTCAGTAAAAACAAAACCTACAAAAACAAAAGAAATGAAAAAAATTCCACAAAAAA
>NW_004443995.1:1485650-1507157 GCF_000243295.1 Trichechus manatus latirostris
AATGTAATAAAACAATATGTGTACTGACTTTTTAATGAGAAACTATTTGTTCTGTAAACCTTCATCTAAAGTACAATAAAAAAAAAATTTAAAAAAAGTAATTACACTACATCAGTACACATAGAATATTCAACATGATACAAAATGTCTCAAAAAATTGAAATCATAGATACTATATTCTCTAATCACAATGAAATTAAATTAGAAATCAATAACAGTAAGATTTCTAGGATAAACCCCTAATATTTGAAAATTAAACAACGCCCTTCTGAGTGATCTGTGCTTAATTTTTTATCATCATTCAGTTGAAAGTATTTTCTAATTTGCTTTGTAATTTCTTCTTTGACCCATGGATCACTTAGAAAGATGTTTGTTTGTATTGTAGGAAAAGTTTCTTGGAAAAAAATTAATAAAATTGGTAAGACTCTAGCAAGAATAAACAAGAAAAAAAGAGAGAAAAATGAATTATTAATAGCAGGAATGAAAGTGAGGATATTATTGCAGCCCCTACATACATTAAAAGGATATTACACAACTTATATGTAGTGGACAAATATCCAGTTTTACAAAACTGACACAAAAAGAAATGAAAATTCTCAGTAGCCCTGTATTTACTAAAGAAATTGAATTTGTAACACCAGCCCACCCCCTTTCATCTTTCTCCCTTCCTCCGTAAAACCATTTCCAGGCCCATATGGTTTAGCTGGTGAACTTTATTATACAAGAAATAATTAATATCAATCTCACGCAGTTTTAGAAAATAAAGAACAAGAGATTGCTTCCCAACTCATGTTATGAGGTCAGGATAATCCTGATACCAAAATCTGACCAAGACATTACAAGTAAAGGAAATTACAACTAGTATCTCTCATGATCAGAGACACAAAAATCCTCAACAGAATATTAGAAAATCAAATCCAGTGATGAGGAAAACAATAATAAAACCAAGTTGAGTTTATCCTAGGAATGCAAGATTGTTCAACATTTGAAAAATCAATGTAAATTAGTCACCTTAACAGAAAAAAAGGGAAACTTTTATATGATCATATTGATGGTACAGAAAAAGTATCTGACAAAATTCAATACTTATTCAGCATAAACAAAACAACAGCAACAACAACTAAACCACTGTCAACAAACTAGCAATAAGACCTAAGAAAGGGCATCTACAAAAAATTTACAGCTAGCTTTATACTTAATGATGAAAGACTGGATGCTTTCCTCCTAAGATCAGAAAAAGGCAAAAATGTTTATTATCATCAGTTCTATTCAATATTGTACTATGAAGGTTCTAGCCAGGACAATCAGTAAACAAAAAGAAATAAAAGACAAAAAGATTGGAAACAATGAACTAAAACTTTTTTTATTCATAAATGATATGCTTGTTTATGTGGAAAGCCCTAAATAATCTATGATAATCTACTAAGTAGTAAATTTAGCAAGATCTGGGATACAAGGTCAATATACAAAAAGGAATTGTTTCTCTGTGTAATAATCTGTCCTATAGGGTTGCTATGAGCTGAAACTGACTTGATGGCAGGGTTTTTTTGTTTGTTTGTTTGTTTTTTTAAGGAACAAAGAACAGGAAATGAAATTTTAAAATTCAATTTAAAGTAGTATCGTAAATAAAATACTTTAAGTATTATGTTAACTACTCAACTAAAATGCAAAAATAAGAGATGTGTAGGACTTGTACACTGAAAAATACAAAACTCTGCCTAGAGAAGATAAAGAAGATCCAAATAAATGAATAGATATACCATTCACGGATCCCACCAAAACTGAATCCACTGCCATCAAGCCGATTCTGACTCATAGTGATCTTATAGGACAGAATAGAACTGCCCCAAAGGATTTCCAAGGCTGTAAATCTTTATGGAAGCAGACTGCCACATCCTCCTCCAGTGTAGTGGCTGGTGGGTTCACACTGACAACCTTTCAGTTGGTAGCCGAGCGCTTCAACCACTGTGCCACCAGAGCTCCCTTGTTCATGGATAGGTATGCTAAATACTTTTAAGATGTTATTTCTTTCAGATTGAGCTCTAGCTTCATCACAGTCCTAGTCAACATTCTAACTGGCTTATTTTGTAAAATTGTAAGTTGATTCTAAAATTTATATGGTAACACAGAGGACCTAAAAATGGTCAGTCAATTTTGGAAAAAAAAAGTTGGAGGACTTGCACTACCTGATTTCTAGACTTCGTATAAAGCTATAGCAATCAAGAGAGTGTAGTATTGGCATAAGGACAATCAAATAAATTAGTGTAACACAGAGTCCAGAAGGAGGTCCTCATATATGCTCAATTGATTTTTGACAAAATTACCAAAGCAATTTAATGGTGAAAATAAAATGTTTTCAATAAAGCGTGCTGGAATACTTGGATATCGGTATGGAAAAAACTTGAACACAAAAAGTAATTTGAGCTCTTTCATAAACCTAAACATAAAAGCTAAAAGTTTAAAACTTCTACAAGAAAATACTGGAGAATGTATTTGCAACCTTGAGGTAGGACAGAATACCTTGGGGAGCACACAAAAAGCATTAAAAAACAAACAAAAAACTGATAAACTTGAACGTCATGAAAATTAAAAAACTTCTGCTCATCAAAAGACACCATTAATAAAACAAAAGAGCAAGCTACATACTGAGAGAATATATTTGCTGTATTGCTATAATCAATAATAAAATGTCAAACAAGTCAATACAAAATGGGCAAAAGACACTCTTCACAAAAAAAGATATACAGGAATGGCCAATAAATATGTGACAAAGTTCTCAACATCATTAATCATCAGGGGAATGAAAATTAAAATCATAATGATATATTACTGTACACTCACTACAATGACACCAGTGCCGATAAGGATGTGGAACAGCTGGAACTCTCACATGTCACTGATGGGAGTATAAAATAGTGCAACCACTTTAGAAAACTGACAGTTTCTTCTGAAGTTAAATCTACCCCTGCTGAATGACCCAGCATTTCTACTTTTAGATTTTTACCCAAGAAAAAGGAAAACATATGTTGACAAGAAGACAGGCACAAGAATGCTCATAGCACTTCATTCATGATGGCCCTATACTGGAAACAACACAAGTGGTCATGGTTATGGCATATAGATTCCATAGAGTACGCTTCAGCAGTAAAAAAAGAGTGAACTACTAAGAAATGAACCAATATGGATGAATCTCAAAATCCTTACACTGAGTGAAAAAAGCAGAGGCAAAAACACCCGCATATGACTTCATTTATGTGAAGTTAATGAACTAGCAAAATTAATTTATGTTCATAGACATTAGAACTGATGGGCCTCAGTGGAGGTGGCGAGTGACTGGCTGGAGGAATGAAGAAACTTTCTGGAATGATTGAAATGTCCTATGTTTTGATTGATATGTTGGTTACACAAATATATACATTCATTAAAACTCATCTAATTGCATATTAAAATCAATGCATATTACTGAATGTAAATTTTACTTCAAAAAAAAAAAAGGGAAAAAAATCTCAGGGTAAGAGAATGGACTTTTTCATTTTCTGGAGCTGCATGCAGGTGGAGGTTCACAAGTTGTAAGCATGGAGGCAGGGAAGGAAGAAATGAATGGACAGCAATATAGCATTGGAGAGAGGGAGGGATTTGGTAATTACCATAAGTGTGACACTTTGAGGGGAAGGGAGAGATGTTTAAGAAGGATTTTTAGGAAGTTTTGTTTGTTTGAAGTGGTGACTCTCATCATGATTTCAAGAAAACATGAAGAGGCCCACTCTTTTTCTAGACTTTCAGAAGAGATTCATGTTTGTTTTAAAAGGTTCACCTTACTGAAACTAGGCACATGGTTACTCAGATTCATCAGAATTTTGGGTAGCATGCCCAAGCGTTTTCAGCTGTCATGTTTAACTGCCAAAGGACTCAGTACCCTGATGGGGATAGGCTGTTGTGGGAACTGAGGTGTGTAGTGTTCATTTCTGATTTCCTGGGTGAGAAGGCCTTTGAAGGAAATTCTGTAGTGGCCCTTATATCATCAAACAGTAAGGGGCTAATCTTGAAAGCCTACCGGCTTTTAAGGGGAAACCTTACTCTTGTTTTCTAGCTGAAAAATCTTGGCGATTTTTTCGAGGGTTGGTTGTACAGGGGAAAATGCCCTGTGGCTTTGCTTTCTCTTATAACCTGGTCAGAGCAGCTTGGAATTCCTTCTCTATTCCTGTCTTCCAAGGGGTGTGGCAGCCCTGCGGTTCCTTAGCTGTTCTGAAATAGCTTGGAGCTATGAAAACCTCAGCAGAGCATTTAGGCACAGCTGGAATTTACTTTGTTTACTTTGCAGCCGCTAAAGACCCACGTTAGTTATGGATTTAACATTGGTCTATGAATCCCTTTTTCACCAACTCCCTCTGCTGGCCTTGAATTTGCATCTTGCCACTCAACCCTTTTCCCATTAAGTATAATTTTATCTGCTTGGAATATAAAGATAACAACCAAAATAAAAGACAATTTTTATTTATGAGTAAGCACTCAGGAAAATATTATTATTTGCAGTTCTTGTTTTCCTTCTTCCCCTCCTATCTTTACCTGTCTCCACCCCCAGCCCTTCTGTGATCACAGAGTACTTCAGTAGTTCTTAAGCACTATGCTTCACTACATCATTTTTGGGGTCAGCAATGAGGCATGTCTCAAATAATGTGCTTTTTTTTTTTTTTTAACACAGAGTACTAAAAATACATAAAGCATTTCTGACTACTAATAGATTTGTGCTTACTAGTTTTTCATATTTCTTGGCAGATCTGAATGTTAAAATCTTGCATGGCATCTGATTTGGGGGCAAGATTAACAGCAAAGGGGTAAGCTTTGGTAGGTAAAAGTTAAATTATTCTAAACAGTTCTGAGAATACCATAGTTTAAAATCAGTCCAGCACGGAAAATGGAAGTTGCTTTCAGGCATGACAGTGTAGCATTTACAGCTTATTTTCTGTGTCCAGTTCTCCCAGAAGTTGGCTAGCCTGAATATTTCACGAACACCTAATCTCCTCTTAAGGTGATGTTCTTGGAGACCTGGGAAAAACACACAAAATGAGGTCTTATGCCAAAAAGGAGAAAATAAGTCTATTTGCTCTTTCCCTTCCACTTAGTGGGGAGAGGGGTCCTGCCTAAGAATTTGATCACATTAAAGGAAAAGCTGTCATTTCAAAGCCTCTGTAATGGATGGTCTCTATTTAATAGAATAATTTAATGAGTTTTGGGGTATGAAAATTTAGACTCAGACCTTAGTTTTGGATACAAAAACAAAAAACCAGTTGCTGTTGAGTCGATTCCCACTCATAGCGACCCTACAGGACAGAGTAGAACTACCCCCAAAGGGTCTCCAAGGAGCAGCTGGTGGATTTGAACTGCCTACCTTTTGGTTAGCAGCTGTAGCTCTTAAACACTGTGCCACCAGGGGTCCTAATTTGGTATAAGCATGGAGAATTAAGCTTCTTTTTTTTTGGATTTATTTTTAAATTTTTATTTTTGTAGTTTAAGTGAAAGTTTACCATTCAAGTCAGTCTCTCATACAAAAATTTATACACACATTGTTATGTGACCCCAATTGCTCTCCCTATGCTGTGACAGCACACTCCTCCTTTCCACCCCTGATATCCCGCATCCAGTCAACCAACTCCTAACCCTCTCCACCTTCTCATCTCACCTCCGGACAGAAGCTGCCCATTTAGTCTCACGTATCTACTTGAGCTAAGAAGCACACTCTTCACGAGCATCATTTTATGTCTCACAGTTCAGTCCAATCTTTGTCTGAAGAGTTGACCTCGGGAATGGTTTTAGGTCTGGGTTGACAGAGAGTCCGGGGGCTATGCTTTCTGGGGTTCCTCCTGTCTTAGTCAGATCATTAAGTCTGGTCTTTTTACTAGAATTTGAGTTCTACATCCCACCTTTCTCCTGCTCCATCAGGGACTCTCTGTTGTTTTCCCTGTCAGGGTGGTCATTGTTGGTAGCTGGGCACCATCTAGTTCTTCTAGTCTCAGGGTGATGAAGTCTCTGATTTACTGTGGCCCTTTCTGTCTCTTGGGCTAATACTTTCCTTGTGTCTTTGGTGTTCTTTATTCTCCTTTACTTCAGGTGGTTGGGACCAATTGATGCATCTTAGATGGCCGAGTATTAAGCTTCTTTACATAGTAAATTAATATGACTTTAGTGGTTGATTGGGAGTGGCAGTCAGATTCGGGGGAAGGGTCCTACCTGAGAGCTTACTGCGATGACAATAAATAAGAGGGACACTGTCATGGGATAGCCTTAGAGGAACAGGAATCAGATAACATTTATTCTCCAAAAATCATTCAAAAACTCTGGCAGCCCTTCTCTGTCATAGGCACATGATTTCAGATGTGCCTCATCGCTGACCCCAACTATGGATGATGCACATGAAAACATTATTATTATTACTCTTTTATTATGTTAAAGATGTGTCAGTGTATCTGGAAGTGTTTATTTTTTTAATGCATAAAAAGGTACGCTATATACTAAGACTAACATTTGTCTAACTGACATTACATACGAACTGTACTTAACTGTTCCAACTTAAGTACAAATTCAACCTAAAGACAGACCTGGAAGTGGAACTTGTTTGTAATCCAGAGACTATCTGTACTTCATAGTCCAATCTACTTTTCTACTCTCAGCTTATACTACAACTTAACTAGACACCTCCTACACTCCACACAGACATGGGCTACATGGTCATGGCTCTTATTTTTTGCTCAGGCTGTTAATTTCACTGAGGGTGCCTTCCTCTTTTCTTAGGCTATTCAATTTTTACTGTTTCTTTGAGATATTATTTAAAGAAGTGATGGCAGGAAGGATTAAGACATACAAATAAATCAAATAAGGAATGGTAAGTATTATAAGAACAATACAGGTAAGTGGCTATGGGAAGAGAAGATTCAGAGGAAGGGGAGATTACTTCAACTGAGGGCATCCAGAAAGGCTTCTTGGAGGAGGTAGCAGTTGCACTGGCCCTAAATACAAAGTTAATAACATTTATATTCAAATAATTGAATGGTGAGTAAGATTGATGATGTTGAAGGGTGGGGAAGGGAATTTTATGCAGAGAGAACACCATGAAGCAAAGTCTGTCTGGAGGGGGAGTGGGTGGGAAAGTGTCGATTGCACATTTTGATTACAATGCAGGCATTAAAAAGGAACTAATAGGAAGTAGGTTATAAAGATGGGTTAGGACCTCATGGAAACTTTGAATGCAAAGTGTCGGGGTGGAAGGAGGACAGTCAACTCCTCTTTTCCTTTCCTGAGTTCAGAACCAATTAAGAGATCTCAGGAGTAAACCAACTGGGATTATAATGTGACCATTACTGTTAAAGCTGACTGGAGAATGTGGCCAAGAGGGCTTTCTAATGCCTCACCTTTGAATTAGTCAGGATTACCAGGTAGTCATAAGAAACACTGGGCAACTGAAGGCCTCTCTTGCATGGGCAAGCCCCTTGCCACATGGCAAAGAGAAAGAATTATTCAATTCCTTCCTACCTCCTTTCTTCCTCCCTTCCTTTCTTCCATATTTATGGAGCACCTATTATGTGCCAGCTACTCTACTATGTGCCAAGGATAAAATATTGAACAAGACAGATGTAGAACGTATACTTAAGAAAGAATGCAAATATTCTTAAAGCAGGCTGGATCTGAAAAGAAAATCCCAGAAAAGCCTTAGCTGGTTGTGCTCAATTTCTTCTCCCAAACTCAGGGTACTATATAACAACAAAAATGACAAATGTGTACCTAATTCAATTTTCTAACCTATAAAGTGGTAATAAGAATTCTTTCCTTGAATAACCCTTCAATTTTTTAAGGCAAATGAAAGCGCATTGGAAATGTTAGCACACTCTTCACACATAAAGAAAAGTTTAGGTAATAAATCTTAGTGCCTTCTGCTTAAGTGCTCTTTCTTCTCCTTACTTAGCAACTGTTATTACTGTAATTCCTCTTGTCTTTTGATTCATTTTTTCACTCTCCTTGTTAACTTGCCTACTTTTCTCCATTAAGGATATCTGAATACCTTCCAAGAGAACCCACCTCTGAGTTGCCTTATATAATAGTCTTATAGCTAATCTGCATTGAGAAGAAGAACTTTGTTTGAGCTTTGGAAATGCTTTAGCTCATAGTTTAGATTTAAGAAAGTTCTGAGTTTACGAGTAGAACTTGGTTAATGAGAAGAAATATGTCTTATAGAATAGGGGCTTTCTGGAATGCCTATGCCAAACCAGACACTATACAGGGCAATGGGGAAATAGCAGTGAGCAAGATAGAGCTGGTCCCTCTACAGGTAGAGCTTATGGTCTAGCGGGGAAGACAGACCACAGGTGAGAGGGTGGGGCTCTACAGGGGCTAATGAGCACAGGCAGGAAGACCTATTAAGGTTTTTAACCTGGTTTCCTTAGATGATATTTAGAAGGCGAGACCCCTCAGCTGGAGTAGTGTGGAAAAGCAGGTGTCATGTGCATCCCAGGAGCACACACTTGCATCTGCACATTATATTGGCAAGAACCTGCATCAAGTTCTCAACACAGAATGTCCCTAAGGAAGTGTTAAATAAATGAATTATGAACACTGTGTGAATTAGTGATCTCATTAATAATGCCGTTAATTTCACAAAGTAACAACATTTTTACTGCTTACTGTGCTAATTTCTGCAAAAGACTTCTTTAAAGTTTTAAAAAGCAAAGTCATCACTTTGATGATGAAGGCACACCTAACCCAAGGCATGGCCTTTTTCAATTCCCTCATGAGCATGCAAAAGATGGACAATGAAAAAAGAAGACAGAAGAGTTAATGCATTCAAATTGTGGTGTTGGTGAAGAATACTGAATCTCTTTTGTATCTCAAAAGAGATTGGCTTAAGAAACAATCCAATCTTGTAGATTGAGTCCTGCTTTATTAGCATAACTGCCTCTAATCCTGCCTCATTAACATCATAGAGATAGGATTTATAACACATAGGAAAATCATACAGATGACAAAATGGTGGAAAATCATACAATACTGGGAATCATGGCCTAGCCAAACTGATACACATTTTAGTGGGACACAAATCAATCCATAATACAAGGGAAGCCATCAATGAAATAGATGAATACAATAGCTGCAACAATGAACTCAAACATACCAATGATCATGAAGGTAGCACACGGCTGGGCAGCATTTCATTTTGTTACACGTAAGGTCACCATGAGTTAGAGATGACTCCCAGGCAACTAACAACAACAACAAAACAATGCTAATTGCTAGGCATTGTACTAGGAGCTTTACACATGTTATCTCATTTAATACTCAAAATATTCTCAGGGGGTTGTGTGCAAAGTCAAGCAGTTGACTGTCCAACTGTCTTCCCCACTTCTTTCTTGCTATAGAATCCCTATTTTCTTCACCCTTCTCCAAATGGGCATATCTTTGTTGGTCCCTCCTCAGTCCTTCCTCTTGATGTGAATTATAATTGGTCTAAACCAGTCATAGTGGTCTAATTCTCCTTGCCAAATAAGTGGTTAAGATTGGGCAGGCCATACAATCCTGAGAGTCGAGGGAAAGGCTGGCAGGAACTTCTGGGAAGAGGTTTCTTGCTCTTAAATATGAATGCAAGGCAAACATGTTTGCTTTTCTACCTCTGAATGTCATTATTGACAAGTCATGTTTGGCATCAAACAGCCAACTTTGTCTAATTCGAGGACTAAGCCGAGAGGGCCAAGTATGATAGTAGGGTAGGGAGAGGCAGGGGTGGAAGGAGTGAGATATAAAAGTCTTTAAAACTATGTGGCATTATTAAGCTGTTCAGTTAAGCAGTCTTGGGTTGCCTACCCCCAAAACTGGGAGATGATAATTTCCTTTATTGTTTAAGATGTTTGGGTTGGTGTCTTAGTTTCCTAGTGCTGCTGTAGCAGAAATACCACAAATGAGTAACTTTTTATTTTTTTAATTAATTTATTTTTTTATTGTACTTCAGGTGAAGGCTTACAGAACAAATAGTTTCTCATGAAACAGAAGTACACATGTTGTTTTATGACATTGGTTAACAACCCCACAACATATCAACCCTCTAACTTCTCAACCTTTTTCTTTTTGGGTGAAAATACACATAGCCAAAGATACACCATTTCCAAAATTTCTACATGCACAGTTCAGTGACATCGACCACGCTCTTCCAATTGTGCTATTATTCTCACTTAAGATGAAGGCTTACAGAACAAAATAGTTTCTCATTTAACAGTTACTACAAATGTTGCCCTATGACAATGGTTAACAATCTCACAACTCATCAACAATATCCTTACTCAACCTTGGGTTCCCTATCACCAGCTTCCTTGTCCCCTTCTGCTTTCTGGCCCTTGTCACTGGACTACTGTACCTTGTTAGTCTCCTTTGGTTTTACGGGGCTGTCCACTCCCAGGCTGAACAGTGAACCTTGGAGGTAACTTCACCACTGAGCTAAAAGGGTGTCTGGGGGCCACACTCTTGGGGCTTCTCCAGTCTTCTTTAGGCCAGTAAATCTGGTCTTTTTTTGTGGGTTAGAATTATGCTCTACATCCTTCTCTAGCTCTGTCCAGAACCCTCTGCTGTGATCCTGGTCAGAGCAGTCAGTGGTGGTAGCCGGGCACCATCTAGCTGTACTGGACTCAGTCCGGTGGAGGCCTTGGGAGCTGTGGACAATTAGTCTTTCGGACTAATCTTTTCCTTGTATCCTGTTCTCTTCATTCTCCCTTGCTCCCGAAGGGATGAGACCAGTGGAGTATCTTAGATGGCCGCTCACAGGCTTTTAAGACCCCAGACACTACTCACCAAGGTAGAATGTAGAGCATTGTCTTTATAAGCTGTGTCATGCCAATTGAGCTAGATGTTCCCCGAGACCATGGCCCCCACAGCCCTCCGCCCAGCAGTTCAGTCCCTCAGGGAGTTTGGATGCGTCTATGGGGCTTCCATGACCTTTCCTTGTACAGGTTGTGCTAGTTTCTCCTGTATTGTGTACTGTCTAACCCTTCACCCAAGATACCACTTATCTATTGTCTATTTAATATTTCACCCCCCACCCCTTCCATCCCTGGTAACCAACAAAGATTGTTACATTTTGTGTGTGAACTTCCCAAGTGAGTAACTTTAAAGAGCAGAAGTGTATGTGACAAGATTTTAGGAGGCTAGAAGTCGGAATCCAGGACACCGGCTCTAGAGGAAGGCGCTCTCTCTGTCGACTATGGGGAAAGATTCTTGTCTGTTTGATCTTCTGTTCCTCAGTTCCTTGGTGGTGTTCACATGACATCTAGCTTCCCCTGTTTGTGTTTACTTGTCTGTGTCTGTGCTGCTCTTTATAACTCAGAGTGGTTAGGTTTAGGACACATCCTACACTGATGTGGCCTCATTGGCACAACAAAGAAAACCCTATTTTCCAATAGTATTACATCCATAGTTACAGAGGTTAAGATTCCAACACATACTTTTAGGGGACACAATTCAATCCATAACATTTGGGTTTTCTGTTACTTGCAATGGAAAGCATGCCTAGAGATGGGTTATTCCCTTTTCACAAAATTGAGACACAAGGAAGTTAAAGTACTGCCCAAATCACAAAGCTCCTAATATGGAAAATCAGATTTCAAATCTAGCCTATCTCCTAAAGATCCTTGTGCCTAACGATCAGCTGTAATACATTTGTATTGACAATGACATTTCAGGTCTATATAAGTGGAATAGTACTGATTCCATTTCAAGCAGGAGATTTTTAAGCACGAACTTGCTGTACTGTATTGGCCTGGCCTGGAGTAAGATTTTGATGTCCCTGAGGCCTTCCTGTACTCTGGCCTCTTTATCAGTAACAGTTATGAGGCAGTAAAAGAGAAATTCAAGTACATCTTCTCCTACTTTTCTGGTCTTTACGACCACCACTTTACCTGTGATTATGCAGATTTAGCAAAATGAATAGAAGTTGGGAGGCAGGATCATATATCTACGGGATTAGACCAAGGTGCTGTCTTAGCCCCCGGCAGCTTTTTACAGACCTGCCTTTCAGCTTTTGACTTAGCTAAGAAGAGACTCAATGGATGGACATGATTTCAGTTTTATCAACCTTGTTTTTAACTACATGATAAATCTTACTTAGATTGATTTTTAACTTCTTGGTATGGCTAAACCTGAAGCCAAGGAATTATCCCATATGACCGTCATAAATATATTCTGTATTTAATGAGTCATACCAGCCTGGTAATATAAAAAAGTTCACCTTATGACTACTGCTCTCACATGGAGACACCATCAGGATATGATGTGAGTAATTCTGAGAAATGGGCTATTCCCCACATCATGTACTGTTGGGTGTGGTGAAGTGGTGCTTGTTAGACTTCAAGGTCATGGGGAAGAATATGTCTAAGTTACTGAGGCCTTGCTGAATTGGTGGAAGAGTGAACTGGTAGAACGTTTCTGGAAAACTGGGGAGTTTAGACTAGTATATGGCCTAATGAAAAACTTGGCCAGAAAATACTGCTTTTGAGTTTAAAAGTATGTTTTAGACATATCTAATATCCCTTGTGACATTGGGATCAATTGTGTGGAAGACATCATGAATATGCCGTGAGATAAAACATCTGATTAAACTATGGCAAAAGACACTGTTGGTTTTGTTTTTTAATGACTGTTTATTCTTTTTATATGTCTTTGTCTTATACTGCATATGTATTAAAATATGAGGCCCATTTTTTTCTTTCCCAGCCCAAACTTCAAGCCCAGTTGTTGGCTTGGAACATTGTAAGATGAATTGAACAGCTACATGAATGGGACTTTAGCCAACATGTTGAGGTTCTAACTTGCAAGGCATAGGCTGTGCACTTAATTCATTTTAGCAGTACATTTAGAGTGCTCTGTTGGCCCTTCTGACCTGAAAACATCTCCTAGCTCTGCATTCCTTGGTAAGTTATTAATCATGTAGCTATTATGCTTATACAATTTATTTCCATACTATAATACTAAGTTAATATGTTTTATACTATTATTTTTTAATTGTACTAATTAAAAAATAATATGAAAAAGAAACTACATGAAATTCAGTAAGATGAAAATAAAATTAAGGAAATCAGGGCACAAGGAAAATGAGTGGAAGAGTAAGATGAAGCCAGGGAGAATTTAGTACGTGGAAATGGTTCCACAAGATCATGTACATGTATTCAAGCCAGTACGGGTTCAACCTACTAGTTCCTGAGTTAGAAACTTTACTGATGCTCAAGTGAAGAAGCACTGACTTTCCCTAGCACTAAAGCCCCTGGGAATTTTTTCCTCTAGGTCTTTATAAAGGGAACACTGAAATGTAATAGGAAATTCCTACAACAATATGTTTGCAGTAAATATACAGTTCTGTAAAAGTGATTCTGTCGGGGACAGGGAGACAAAGCAGTGAGACTGTGCCTCCATACATTTATACTTGTGTGCAATGCCTTCTCTTCCTTGAGGAAAGCAAAATGGCTAAATTGAGTCTAAATTTCAAGACCTTAATATCTGCCAACTGTGATTTATGATCCTTTTACGAGTGAAAACTGAAGCAATTCACTATATTTCATTGGTTTCCTCAGTAAGTCAGAATCCGTATTGGAACTCACAACTTTTAAGTTTATATTGTTGATTTACTCAATGTTCCTATTATTTGTCTTTTCATTAGGATTATTCAAACACATAGGTCTCCCTTGAGTTTATAGTGCACCTGTTCATGTGTATATCTGAGAAATGTACCCTTCCACTGGGAAGACTTCTGTACATAAATATATGTATCTCTTTGTTTTACAAAGCATATACAGGGAAGATGCAACTAAAAGATAAAAGGCAAATTATTCTGAATTTATGAGACTCATTTCCAAAGGAGAATGAGATACTTAAACCCAAATCCTTTGAAAGAAGTCGGTATTAGTCTAGCTCCTATTCGTTTGTGTTGTACAACCATTCCGCATGATTGCACCCCAAAAGAGAACACCTGTTAGTAGTTGGGGGAATATTCTTCAGACTTTTGTTTTCTCTGGAAGCAATAACATTTATGTAACTCTGCACAATGGCACACAATCTTCCGTTAGGAAATGGGTCAAAAAGAAATGAGCTTTATCTTTCAGCTGGTCTGGTGGTACCATGTGACCTATTGCCCTTATCTGCTGTTGTTCATATTGAAGGAGCACAGTGATCTCAGGGAAAAGAGTATATGATTTTATCTCCTGCTGAGGAACACATAAATAGAGCCCCAAAACATGCCCCTAAAAGTGTCTGCCTTTAGGTTCTTGTAATGTAATCCAACTTACATGGTTTCAAGAAGTTGGGGACCGTGCTCCTAGCCTTGGTGTCCATTTGCCCAGTTCTGTGGCCTGGACCCTTGTTCCATTTGCATGTGGCCACTCTCTGGGAGAAGCATGACTTTGCCTCAGTCTGTTGGTCTTTTTAACTCTTCCTCTTCTCCTTCAGCCCTTTGAATCCAGGTGTTTTTGGTTCTGGAATGGGGAAGGGATGATTCTGGTCCTGAGGTGGAGGAGAGGAATAAGGCTCTCATGAGACATGGGCAGCCTATGGAATAACCAAAGAATGTTCAGACATCTCTCATGATGGGGTGGAGGGGGGGTGGTAATCCTTCAATAGCCTACCTTTCACAGTATGGTAAGAGGCCTTGTCCTTGAGGATGATTATAGCAGTCCTTCTATTTCCCTAACCTTGTGAGTCCCTATGCTCAGAATCAATAGGACCATTCCACCAAATAGGCTACTTTTTAATTCAAAAGCGAGTACCTATAACATGCACAGAGAGAGAAGAAAAAAAGAAGTCAAGACGAGAATCACACGAGGGTCAGATGCCAAGACCCATAATTGTCCACACAAGAAGGGAGGTAGGAAGCGTCTCCTAGTTTCTCTGGAAGTGGGCACGTTCCTACTTCCTAATCTAAGGGGTCATGGTAAAGGGATAGTCATTGTGACTTTGATATTTTGTTATAGCAACATTATGGTAAATGGAGAAAATATTGAAATTGTAAAGGATTTCATTTTGCTTGGATTCACAGTCAACACCCATGGAAGCAGCAGTCAAAAAATCAGATGATGCGTTGCATTGAGCAAATCTGCTGCAAGAGATCTTTTAAAGTATTAAAAAGCAAAAATGTCACTTTAAGGACCAAGGTGCGTCTGACATAATCCATGGTGTTTTCAGTCGCCTCATATGCATGTGAAAGCTGGACAATGAATAAGGAAGACTGAGGAAGAATTGATGCTTTTGAATCATGGTGTTGTTAAAGAATATTGAATTTACCATGGACTGCCAGAAGAATCAACAAATCTGTCTTGGAAAAAGTACAACCAGAATGCTCATTAGAAGCAAACATGGCGAGACTATGTCTCACATACTTTAGACATGTTATCAGGAGGGACCAGTCCCTGGAAAAGGACACCATGCTTGGTAAAGTAGAGAGTCAGTAAAAAAGAGGAAGACCCTCAACAAGATGGATTGACACAGTGGCTGCAACAGTGCGCTCAAGCAGGATATGAGGATTGCGCAGATCCAGGTGGTGTTCTGTTCTGATGTACATAGGGCTGCTATGAGTCAGAACCGAATCTGCGACCCCTACCAACAACAATAACAGTTCTTTGGCACCCACTGTGATTTGAAGCTAGAACATCAGCCCCTCGGGGAGAGTGAGTAGTGATAGAAACTCACTGTTTTGTTTTTTTTTAAACTGGATTTACAAAAAAACGTGGGTACCTATGAGTTAGATGGAAACCCTGGTGGTGTAGTGGTTAAGAATTTGGCTGCTAACCAAAAGTTAGGCAGTTCAAGTCCACCAGGAGTTCTCTGGAAACCCTATGGGGCAGCTCTACTCTCTCCTATAGGATCACTATGCTTCAGAATTGACTCGACGGCAATGGGTTTGGCTTTTTGGTTTGAGTTAGGTACCTACTTTTAAATTTACATAAGTACTTAGTGTAACTATGCATTTTTACAATTTTTGTTTTTAATCATTGTCATGGATTGAATCGTGTCCCCCAAGAATATGTGTCAACTTGGCTAGGCCGTGATTCCCAGTATTGTGTGGTTGTCCTCCATTTTGTGATCTGATGCAATCGTCCTATGTGTTGTAAATCCTAATCTCTGCCTGTGGTTGATGAAGCAAGATTAGATTATGTTAAAGAAGTTTAGGGTGGGATGTAACACCCTTAATTAGGCCACAGCCCTGATCTGAAGTAAGGGGAGTTTCCCTGGGGTGTGGCCTGCATCACCTTTTATCTTACAAGAGTCAAAAAGAAATAGAAGCAAACAGAGAGATGGACCTCCTACCACCAAGAAGGAAGAGCTGGGATTGGAGCACGTCCTTTAGACCTGGGGTCCCTGTGCTAAGAAACTCCTAGACCCAGGGGAAGATTGATGACAAAGACCTTCCCCCAGAGATGACAAATAGAGAAAGCATTCCACTGGAGCCTCTGCCCTGAATTCAGACTTCTAGCCTCCTAGATTTCTGTTTGTTAAAGCCATCCACTTGTGGTATTCCTGTTATAACAGCTCTAGATAACTAAGACAGTCATATATCTTGGTTATTTTTCTACATGTATACGTGTGGATCTGCTTTATTCTTTTCAACAAATACATACTCTTCTACCATATAGCTATATCATCAACCAATTCCCTTTTGATCAACCTTTTGTGTTGTTTCCAGTTTTTCACTGAAAGGCATAAATAATATAAAACAAAAAGAATTTTGAATCAGGTTAATATAATTATTCCTGAAGTTGAGTATTTTTATATGTGTTTAGTGGCCTGTTCTTATTGTACTTGGCCTCTCAGTGTTCTACAATTTCCACATTCTAGGCTGAGGGACAAATCTAGTCTACCACTGTTGTGCTGGGTAGTTTTTTCTCTAGGTTAGGAGAAAGAATAGAAGGGTAAAGCCTAGTTTTTTACTTGAGTCACAGGGTGGACGGAGGTTACACTTATTGGAAAAGATTGAACGAAGGTAGTGGGTGGAAAGAAATCAAAAGATCTATTTTGGCTATGTTAAATGTGAGATACCAATGACACATGCCTCGTGGACAAGTCTTAGAGTTACTTCCAATGTAAATCTAGGACACAAGGAAAGAGTTTATACTGTAGATATGAAATTGAGTGTCCTCATATACCAAATCTAACCTATTGCCGTTAAGTAGCTTCTGACTCACAGTGACCCTATAGGACAGAGTAGAACTGCCCCATAGTGTTTCCACGGCTGTAATCTCTACGAAAGTAGACTGCCACATCTTTCTTCCACAGAGCATCTGGTGTTTGAACTGCCAACCCTTCAGTTAGCAACCAAGCATTTTACCACTGTGCCACCAGGGCTATTTGTCCTCATATAGGACATATTTAAAATCATGGAACTGTATGAGATCACTGAGGCAGAGAATGCAGACAGAGAAAAGAAGATGTATACTCAGCAGTTTGAAAGTACTAATATCTGTGTAGATGAGGCAAGTATGAAAATCCCACTGTGAAATCATAGAGGTAGGAAGAAATAGTAAAAATAGAGTATCAACTTTTATAAGTCCTGTGTTTTATGCCAAATCTCACGTAAGGTTCATACTGGTCAAAGAATTTATGCCTGAGCTTCAGGGAAATTAAGCACTGTAGGAAATGTTTAGGTAAAATCTTCCTTTGAATTTGTCATTTAAGGATTTAATTGAGTATCTGTAATAAATATATAGCATTTGTAATCTAAATTCATATTTGGATACGCAGAATGTTTCTGATTATGTAATTCTTTGTGTTGCCAGATACCTATAAGAATACTATGAAAACATTCAGTTAAGGATGAATTTGTTTTTAAAACAGGATTTTTTTTTTGCCTTTGTTTTATTATAGTTTAGTGATGAAGAGTAATGTAAAGTATCTGAAAATGATGGTTGACTTAAAGAACTAGAGAAGTTGTACTGAGGTATTTTTTGTGAAAATAATACAAAGGACAGTAGTTGGTGACAGATGATCAGATGAACTAGAACTTAGAGAATTTTACTTTTGTTACTCTCAGTGTAATGCTAATAATAAACAGTTAAAAAGAGACATTGAGGGACTTCCGGCAACATGGTGCTGTAGGCAGAAGCACCACGGCATCCCTCCACAGCAAAGACCTGAAAAACTAAGCCAAACAGAGAAAACAGCAATCCTGAAACCCTAAAACATCAAATGAAGAGATAAAGAACTCAGCCAAGCACCCAATGGAATAAGAAACTGATAGATAAGTGAGAGCAAGGAGAGGTTCATGCAGAGGTCCCCTATCAGCTAACGCAGCGCAGATCCACCATCTTGGACTCCTATCAGAGACCAGCAAATAGGGGGTATGAGAAAGCAGCTTTGCAGAGCTTCCAGCAGGCGATGGAACAACTAGTAATTTGTGATATACACTTTCCCACCCCCCACCCTTCTTCACCCCCACTTGGCCTCCTCTGCTTCCCATGGCCACAGTCTCTTGGCCCAGAAGCACCGGCTGCTTGGATTCCACCTGCCCACAATGGCCGGCTCCCTGAGTGCCATATGTTGGCTGCTGGTGTTGCTTTTTTCAGCTTCTTTTGATTTCTTCCTTAGCTGTCACTACCACCCCCTCCTTTCACTCAGATACCTGGCTCTGTGCAACATCTTGGGGCTGCAGAGCTCTGTTCAAGTGTGGAACAGCTTCCCAGTCTGGGCTGCCAAGCTGGTGGGATCCTGGGGCTTTTGTTTGTTTGTTTTGAATTGCTTGTTTGTTTTCTTTTCCTTTTCTCAAGATGGGAGCCCGTTCTGGCCAGGCAGTGCTATGTGGCTTGGGACCTACCCCCTCAGCTTGCGCAGATGCACAGAGGGATCCCTGAGGCATTTCTTTTCTCATGTTTTTTTTTTTTTTCTGTTTTTTGGGGGGCTTTTCTTGTTATTTTTTTTTAATTTGTTTTGTTTTCTTTTCACTCTCTTTCCCTTTGTGTCTTTCTTCATGACTCAGTTTCTTGTCTCCCTATACCTTCCTTCTCTTCCTGTCCCCTCAATACCTGGCGCTGAATACTTCTATGCCTTCTAGCCAGGCTGTACTGCAACACCTGGGAACAACATCCCCAGACCTCGTAACCACACTGGTGGGAGACTTGCTGTTCTTTTTTCTAGTATTTATCTTTTCATTTTTTTTTTCAATTTTTTTATTGTACTTTAGATGAAGGTTTACAAAACAAATAGTTTCTCATTAAACAGTCAGTACACGTATTGTTTTATGACATTGGTTAAGAACCCCACGACTTGTCAACACTTTCCCTTCACGACCTTGAGGACTTTTTTTTGGTGAAAATATACATGGCCAAAGTTACACCATTTCAAGTTTCTATATGTAAAATTCAGTGACATCGATTACATTCTTCAAGTTGTGCTACTATTCTCACTATCCTTTTCCAAATTATTCCATCACCATTATCATCAACTCACTGTCCCCTAGGCTTCCCATCAAACCTTTTGAGTTGCTGTTGTCAATTTGATCTCACATAGATAATTCTTTTTCTTTTTTTTGTACCTGAGATGAAGGTTTGTAGAACAGTTTCTCATTAAACAGTACACATATTGCCCTATGACAATGGTTAACAACCTCATGACATGTCAACACTGTCCCTTCTCGAACTTGGGTTCCCTATCACCACATTTCTTGTCCCCTCCTGCCTTCTAGTCCTTGTCTCTGGACTGCTGTGCCTCATTAGTCCTGTTTTGTTTTATGAGACTGTCCAATCCCTGGCTGAACGGTGAACTTCGGGTAGGGCTTCATCACTGAGCTAAAAGGGTGTCTGGGGGCCATACTCTCGGGGTTTCTCCAGTCTGTCAGGCCAGTAAATCTGCTCTTTTTTGTGTGAGTTAGAATTTTGTTCTACATCCTTTTTCAGCTCTGTCCAGGACCCTCTATTGTGATCCTGGTCAGAGCAGTCTGTGGTGGTAGCCGGACACCATTTAGCTATACTTGACTCAGTCTGGTGGAGGCTGTGGTAGCTGTGGTCCGTTAGTCCTTTAGACTAATCTTTTCCTTGTATCTTGTTCTCCTCATTCTCCCTTGCTCCCAAAGGGGTGAGACCAGTGGAGTATCTTAGATGGCTGCTCACAGGCATTTAAGACCCCAGATGCTGCTCACCAAGGTATAATGTAGAACTTTGTCTTTATAAACTGTGTTATGCCAGTTGAGCTAAATGTTCCCTGAGACCATGATCCCCATAGCCCTCCACCCAGCTATTCAGTCCCTCAGGGAGTTTGGAAGTGTCTATGGAGCTTCCATGACCTTTCCTCGTACAAGTTGTGCTGGCTTCCCCAGTAATGTGTACTGTCTTACCCTTTACCAAAGTTACCACTCATCTATTTATCTCCCCCCCATGCCTCCCATCCCTCATAACCAACAAAGATTGTTTCTTTTTGTGTGTTAGCTTTTACATGAGGTATACAGTAGAGGTCTCATACAATATTTGTCCTTTTGTGATTGATGTATTTCACTCAGCATAATGTCCTCCAGTTTCATCCATGTTATCAGATGCTTCACAGATTCATCACTGTTCTTTATCTTTGTATAATACTCCCTTGTGTGATGTACCATAGTTTGTTTATCCATTCATCTGTTGATGGGCATCTAGGTTGTTTCCACCTTTTTGCTGTTGTGAACAGTGCTGCAAGGAATATGGGTGTGCATATGTCTATTAGTGTGATGGCTCTTATTCCTCTAGGATATATTCCTAGGAGTGGGATTGCATCATAGTGCTTTTTTTTGTGAAGTTGACATTTTCATTGTTCCTCTTACTGTCCTGTGCCGAGTTCCTTTTGTTTGTGGATTTCTTTTTTCACTTCCTTTGGTAGGTTTTGTTTTTAGTGAGACTTCATGTTTTTCCTTTTTATTTTGATGAGTAATTTGTTAACTTTCTTTGTGGTTACCTTGAAATTTACCCTTATCTTCCTAGATTTGTACCAGTCTATTATTACTTGACTTTCTCTCCATTAGAAGGTTCTATACCTACACTGTTTATTCCCTCTTTTATTGTTCTAATGCTGCTGTCATTTACAGACTAACCTCTCTTGTTCCCTTTTGTAATTATTTTGGTTTTGCATAGTCCTTAAGAGTTCATTTCCTAGGTTGGTATCCAGCTAGTACAATCCTGTGTCTTATATTCAGCCTGTGGTCTGATATTGTTTGTTCTCAGATCAAAGGAATTCATTTAATAAGTCTTGTAAGTTTGGTTTGGTTTTTACATACTCCCTTCTTTTCTGTTTATCTGGAAACAACCTAATTTCACCATCATATTTGAATGAGAGTTATGCAGGAGATATTGTTTTTGGCTGGCAGTTTTTTTCTTTCAAGGTTTTATATATGTCATCCCATTGCCTTCTTGCTTGTATAGTTTCTGCCGAATAATCCGAGCTTAGTCTTATTGTTTCTCTTCTGTATGTGACTTTTTGTTTTTCTCGAGCTGCTCTCAGGATTCTTTGTCTTTGGTTTTAGCAAGTGTGATTATGATA
>NW_004443995.1:1526955-1550590 GCF_000243295.1 Trichechus manatus latirostris
TTTTGCTTCTGATTGTGTCCCACATAACTCTCAGGGTCTCTTCATTTTTCTTTGTTCTTTTTTCTGAGTTTTCCTTAAACAGAGTTGTATCCAAGTGTTTGTCTTCAATTCCACTGATCCTGTCTTCCACTGTTTCTAATCTGCTTCTCAGCCCTTCTATGACACCCTCCATTTCTGAGATCTTGTTGTTTATCTTTTGGATTTCTAATTGTTGTTTGTATAATTTCTTGTTGTGATTTTATTTTGGCATTTTGTTCCTGCATTATTTTCCTGAATTGTTCCAACTTTTTGTCTGTATTTTCCATGAATTTGTCTATTTTTTCCTCATGTTTGTCAGCTTTTTGCATCAGCTCTTGGAAAATTGTGAGTATTAGAGATTTGAATTCCCTATCAGGTAGTTCTACTGCATTTTCTTCCACTGGAAAGTGATCTCGTGTTTTATTTTCGATGCTTACTGGAACTATCCTGTCCTGGTTTTGTAAATGTTTTGATATTGTCTGCTGTCTTCGGGACATTCAGTAGTTATTTTCTCATTTACTGATTGTAGATTTGTTTGTTGCGTCCCTTTTTTTTTAAATTTCACTATGTCTGAGCAGACGGACTGTGTGGTCTTTGTTGTTTGCTCATCTGTGGGCACAATACTTTTCACCTCCTTCTCCAATTGGTAGGGTCAGTCACTCAGATATGGTATGGCAGGTCAGGTCTAGCTGAAGAGGAGTTACTGGGATGGGTTTTTTGTGGCACTTACCACAGCCACCAGGGCTGGTTGGTACTCAGTCACAGCAGGTTCCGATAGGCTGTGCCTGTGCTGCTTGGTGGTGTGATGTTAACAGCACGGTGCAGATAGGCAGGATGTAGTGGGGAGATTGTTATGTGTGGAGCTAAAATGGATATGGGAGAGAGGAGAGAGGAACGGGAGCCAAAAACATACAAACAAACAAAAAAGAATGCTAGGGGAGCTTGACGTTGGAGTGGAGAGATGAGAGACTATGAAATGGAGAAAAACAGAAAGGGGAAGAGGAAGAAAAGAAAATCAAAGAATGAATAAATAAAAATTGGAAAGGTTAAAGAACCACAAAGTTCCCATAGATCCCACCAGTGCAGTTATGAGGTCTGGGGAAGTTGCTGTCAGGTGTTGCAGTACAACCTGGCTAGAAGGTGTAGAGGTATACAAGGCCAAGTATTCAGGGAACAGAAAGAGAAGGAAGATACAGAGAGATGAGAAACTGAGTAATGAAGAAATACAAAAAGGGAAAAAGAGGGGAAAGAAAACAAAACAAATTAAAAAAGAACAAGAAAAGCTCCCCAAAAAAACAGGAAAAAGAAAAAATCAGCAAAAAAAGAAATGCCCTCAGGGATCCCTCTGCACGTCTGTGCAAGCCAAGGGGGAGATCTTCTTGCCACGCAGCACCGCCTGGCCAGAAAGGGCTCCCAACTCAAGAAAAGGAAAAGAGAACAAACAAACAATTCAAAACAAACAAACGAACAAAAGCCCCGGGATCCCAACAGCGTGGCAGCCCAGACTGGGAAGCAGCTCCACACTCTAACGGAGCTCCACAGCCCCTCAGGAAGAAGCAAAGATGGCACACGGAGCCAGGTATTTGAGCGAAAGGAGGGGGAGGTGGTGAGAGGTAAGGAGAAAATCAAAAGAAGCAGAAAAAAGCAACACCAGCAGCCAACAAATGGCACTCAGAGAGCCAGCCAGTGCAGGCGGGTGGAATCCAAGCAGCCGGTGTTTCCTGGACAAGAGATTGTGTCCACGGGAAGCAGAGGAGGCCGAGTGGGGGTGAAGAAGGGTGGGGGGTGGGAAAGCGTATATCGCAAATTACCAGTTCTTTTGTCTCCCGCTGGAAGCTCCGTGAAGCTGCTTTCTCATACCCCGTTTGCTGGTCTCGGATAGGAGTCCAAGATGGCAGATCCACGCTGCGTTAGCTGGTAGGGGACCTCTGCATTAATCTGTCCTCACTCTCCATTCTCTGTCAGTTTTCTCACTCCGTTTGGTGCTTGGCTGAGTTCTTTATCTCTTCATTTGATGTTTTAGGGTTTCAGGATTGTTGTTTTCTTCTTTCAGCTTAGTTTTTCGCATCTTTGCTGTGGAGGGACAGCGTGGTGCTTCTGCCTAGAGCGCCATTTTGCCAGAAGTCCTGTAGGTTTTGTTTTAACTGAGACTTTATGTTTTTCTTCTTTATTTTGATGAGTAGTTTTGTTAACTTTCTTTGTGGTTACCTTGAAATTTACCCTTATCTTCCTAGGTTTGAACCAGTCTATTATTACTTGGTATCGCCTTGCTTTCCTCTCCATTAGGAGGTTCTATACCTACACTGTTTATTCCCTCTTTTATTGTTCTGATGCTGTTGTCATTTGCAGATTAACCTCTCTGGTTCCCTGTTGTATTTCTTTTGGTTTTGCATAGTTCTTAAGAGTTCATTTCCTAGGTTGGTATCTGGCTAGTACAATCCTGTGTCCTATATTCAGCCTGTGGTCTGATGTTGTTTGTTCTCAGATTGAAGGACTCCCTTTAATAAGTCTTGTAAGTTTGGTTTGGTGTTTATATAGTCCCTTTATTCTGTTTATCTGCAAATGACCTAATTTCGTCATCGTATTTGAACGGGAGTTTTGCAGGATATATTATTCTTGGCTGGCAATTTTTTTTCTTTCAGTGTTTTATATATGTCACCCCATTGCCGTCTTGCCTGCATGGTTTCTGCCTGGAAATTCCTTTTTCCTTTTAAATTTCTTCTCAATTCAAGAATCAGCCAAATATTTGTCTATAGATTCTTTATGTTTTTAATGATTTCATTATTCACATTTAGTATATCTGTGTAGGATTTATTTTGATGTGAGGTTAGTATCAAACTTGATTTCTCCCCATGTACATTGCTAAATTTTCTAGCAACTTTTGCTGGATAAACTCACTTTCCTTGGTGGTTTATAATGTTTTCTTTGTAATATACATAAAAAAAAATTTACTAGATTTTATTTTAGGTCTGTGTTTTTGTCCCACTGATATGCTGCCAATTCTTAGATCCACAGTTTTTATTGTTGACTTTTTAATACCTCACAGTATAAATTATCCACCCTATTAATCTCTTTTCTCAAAATTCCTCAAATTGCTGCTTTTTTCTGGACAATAATTAAGTAGTAGGATTTGTGGTCTCTTGACCCCATTTTTCAATTGAGAATAAAATGTTATCAGAACAGTAAATATATAGATTTGCTTTAACTAGAGGATATATATTCAGTCTGTTTATCTAATAGCTTTGTCAACTTCTTGAAGAATACACTTAAAACATGAAACAAAAAAAAAGTTCTCTCTCCTACCTCTTAACACTTTCACATGCTTTTTGTTGTTGTTGTTTGTTTGCTTGCTTTGCCTAATTGACTTTATTTGTAGCATTTTGGAGTCTTTGTAAAAGCATTAGGAGTTTTATTCTATGATGATATAGCTTGGTTAATGGATTGTATTTTAAGAATAAGGAAGTTATTCCTAAATGAATGCTTGATGAGTGTTATGAAACGTCTTATTCTTATGTGTTTTCTCTAAAGGTCAAAGAGAGAGTAATAATGAAAGTTATTTCTAAAATATGCTTGCATCTTATGCACAATGTTAGATTCATTCATCCACGCATGCATCCCTGCAATAGATATTTATTGTATCCACACTGTGGGTCAGACACTAGTGTTGTGGGTGCTGGGGGTGCAGAGGTGAGCAAGATAATGCAGATAACTTCCCCAAAGCTGAAAGTGTAGTGGAGAAGATGAATGCAAAAAATATACGATACAGTGTGAAGTAGCTTTACTTGCTCTGATGCAAAGCAAAGAGGGTAAAGGGATGGAGTTTGACAGAGGTGAGGATGGGTGATCAGGAAAGTTAGAGGATATTCCCACAGAGACTTGAAAGAAATGAGGGAGCAAATTAAACTAAGTCTGAGGGCAAACCCTCCCAGGCAGAGAGAACAGTAATTTTTAGAAAATATTTTATGGTGTTTTAGATGGAAGTTTACACAGCAAATTAGACTCTCATTCAACAATTCGTATTCAAATTGTTCCATGACATTGCTTATGGTCTCCACAATGTGTCAGCATTCTCACCATTTCCACCTCACCTGCCCCATTTTCATCCATTCTGTTTTCCTGCCCCTCTTTGCTTTCACATCTTTGCTTTTTGTGCAGATGGTTTCCGTTTGGTCTCATATAGTTGATTGTTTAAAAGAGCACATTCCTCACGGGTGTTATTGTCTATTTTATAGGCCAATCTATTTTCTGGCTGAAAGGAGACCTCTGGGAGTGGCTTCAGTTCCAGGTTAAAAAGGAGTCTTAGGGCGATAGTCTCAGGGGTTCCTCTAGTCTCTATCAGTCCAGTAAGCTAGTCTCTTTTATGAATTTGAGCTTTGTTCTACTTTTTTCTCCCATTCTAACCAGAGCCTTCTATTGTGTTCCTGGTGAGAACGGTTGATAGTGGTAGCCAGGCACCATCTAGTTCTGGTCTCAGGTTAGAAGAGGCTGTGGTTTGCGTGGGCTGTTAGTGAAAATGGCAATTGTAAAGGCCCTAAGGTGAGAACAAGGTGGTATTTTGTGGGACCACCAAGCAAACCAGCATAACTAGAGGTAAGTGAATGAGTCAGGGAACAGTAGGAGAAGAGGAAAAAGAAGTATCCAGGGGTCAGATTAAGGAGTTGGATTTTATCCTGAGTAATATGGGAATTCTCTGGAAGATTTTGAGCAGGATAGTGACATGAACTGATGTCACTTTAATAGTATCTCTCTGGCTGCTGTAGTTAAAGGATGATGGTGCCATTCATTGAGGTGATGAAGACTGGGAGAGGAGCCAGTTTGGGCATGGAGTCGTGGTGGGAACAAGAGTTCTGTTTAGACATGTTACATTTGATATGCCTACTAGTTATTTTAAATGGAATGTCTATTTGGCAGTAGGATGCATAAATTTGGAGCTCAGGATGGAGATAAAATTGGGAGTCATCAGCACAAAGGTTGATGTCTTAGTCTGGTTTCTCTAGAATAGTAAAACGAGTGAGAATATACATATACACACATAGTCGTATGCCGCATAACGTCCATTCAGGCAATATCTGAATGCATATACATGCTTGGTCCCATAAGGTTATAACAGAGTTCAGAAACCCTGATCAGAGAACAGGCCATAGTGGACGTAACCAGACACAGCAAATGCAACAGCTTCCCACACACAACAGGTGTATCTCTTGTCTCTTGTACACAAAGTGATTGTGCTGCCAGGCATGTAGTGATACAGTATGTACATAACCTATAACATATATGTCTTGATAATCATAATAAACGTCTGTGTTACTGACTTATGCATGTACTGTACTGTACTTCCTGTTATTTAATGTGAACTTTGCCTAGTTACAAATGAAAATTTTACCATATAACAGTGTATGCCTTGACTCGTAGGCAGCAGCATCCAATCTCATGTATTGCACATCTCTTGACCATTGTAGTGTTATCTCTCTGCTTAACTTTCTTCCAAAAATATTACTGTGAGGTGCATCATGACTCCCAAACACATCGAACCAAGTGCTAGTGATAGCAGCAGCAAGAAACAAAGGAGAACTATCAATTTAGAAGTGAAACAAAAGGTTACAAAACAACACTAAGATGGAAAACCAGTAAATGCTGTTGCTTGCAATTCAGGCATGTTTGCACAACATCCAAATCACATAGCATCTTATTTCACAGAACATATCGTGGACATTAAGTGACACATGACTATATATATATTTCTTTCAAGGAAATGGCCCATGCTCAAGGAAATGGCCCATGCAATTGTGGTGGCTGACAAGTTCCAATCTGTAGGTCAGGTGGCAAGCTGGAGACCTCTGCTGGCTCATGGGATTGCAAGGCTGGTGATTCCAAAATCTGCAGGTCAGGCAGCAGGCTGGAGACCTCTGAAAGCTTACATCCCAGATATCGGAGGTCAGGTGACAAGAAGAGAAGTAGACTGAGAGAAAATGAGCTTTGCCAAAACATCCATTTATATACTGGAGGCAGGCCACACCCCCAAGGGAACTCCACTCTCAACTGATTGGCTGCTCACATCAGATCACAAAATTATATTACATTATAGAAGAGCAACCAGTTCAGTATCTGCCAAATCACTGAGAATCATAGCCTAGCCAAGCTGACACATGACAGTAACCATCACAGTTGGTTTAGAGTCCTGGTCCTAGGTCAGATCACTCAGAGTGTGTATTAGTTTCTTGTGGCTGTCATAACAAATGACCACAAACTTGGTATTGGAAGTGCTATAATGTGGCTCTTTGAGAAGATTTAGGGGTAAGATCTTCCCAAGGTCTCCTCTAGATCCCCAGTTAGCACAGTAAGATTGTGATAACCGATGGCCCTGACCAGCTGCTTCTCCCTTTGATTTAAGCAGCTGTCTCTAGACCAAGGACACACTGAGATTGTTTATGAATCAAGATTTCCTCTTTAAGCTTTGACAGAGCCATTTCCATTTTCTATTATTCAGATTCCCTAAATTTTGTACATCAGTCAGTGGATACTGGAAAATATAAACCTCATAAAAATGCCAGATTAATTCTAGGCAGTCACGACTCAATTTTTAGTAGGTGGAATATGTTGTTCTGGTATACTAGGTCAATAATTTTAGACAGTTGTGCCCAAACAAGGAGGAATATATTCTTATTTTATGATTCTAAAACTCAGATTCTGAACTGCTAACATAAATTAAGATCAGTACTCTTAGCCTACTTTTGACTCCCTATATTTTGCTTTGTCAGAAGTCCAGATAAGAAAAAGGTTCTGAAAGTGGAAATAAGGAAACTTATATAAGTCACTTGTCACTAACCAAAACCCATTGCTGTCAAGTGGATTCTGACTCAGAGAGCCTATAGGACAGAGTAGAACTGCCCCATAGGGCTTCCAAGGCTGCAGTCTTTGTGGAAGCAGACTACCGTATCTTTCTCCCACGGAGTGGCTGGTGGGTTTGAACTGCCAAATGCTTAGAACTACCAGAGTTATTCTCTAAAATTAAATGTGTAGTATGATTGCATTGAGGAACCTTCTCTGGACATAGCTTTCCACTTGCTTACATTTCACTACTTAATAGTGACTACTTGGAGACCTACATAATTTATATGCTTGTCTTTATATAAAGACTAAATGGCACTTGTGGAAAAGACTATTTGTATTCGACAAATATCCTTGTGATTCTTTACATATCCCAGCCTCCCTTACAGTTAGACTGGGGCCATGTGACAAGTTCTCTCCAATGAAATGTGAACTGAGCTGAACTTCTGGGCTGAGGGTGTTAAAGTCAGAGTGATTCCTCCATCTCTCTTTTCCCCTGTTAACAGTGTGCAGCTTTCTGAACCAAAGAACTAGCTGCTCCTTTCATTTTCTCTGTTCTCTAGTCTCTTTTTTTCTGGAATGCTTATTAACTGGACGTTGTTCCTGCTGAACTGATCCTCTTAATTCTCTTTTATTTCCAGTTGCCATCACCTTATCTATTTTTTTCTACTTTCTGGAACTCGGTTGGAATTTGATCATGTGGGATAGAAGAAGGTTCAGCTCAGACAGTGAGGCAGACTCATCACTGCTGGTTACTTTTTGTCTTAGTTACCTAGTGCTGCTGTAACAGAAATACCACAAGTGAGTGGCTCTAAAGAACAGAAATTTATTTTCTCACAGATTAGGACAAGAGAAGTCTAATTCAGGGCACCAGCCTTAGGGAAAGGCTTTCTCTTCGAATGCTCTGTGAGACAATCCTTGTCTCATCCAGCCTTCCTCGGTGCCGTGGCCATCTTCACGCGGCAGCTGTCTTCCCCTGTTTGTGTGTACTTGTCTCTATGTCTATGCTGTTCCTTATAACTCAGAAATGACTATATTTAGGACACACCCTACACTGATATGGCTTCATTAACATAAAGAAAACTCTATTTCCAAACGTGATTTCATCCACAGGTATAAGGGTTAGGTTTCCAACACATATTCTGGGGGGACACAATTCAATCTATAACCTCTTTTTTCATATTAATGGTATTAGAGTGAAAAGCTGCATGCATTTGAGGTAAACAGTTACTTGGAATGGTGTTACACATGATCTAGTAAATTCAGCATTGGAGGAAGGTCAGGAGTTTCTTGGAATGTTTTTTCAGTAAACAAAGGATGAAATGACGGGATCAGATTTGGAAGGCAGTTTAGCGTGGTCATTAAGAGCGTGTCCTCTGGTGCCCTACTGCCTGCATTTGAATCTCAGTTTTGATATTTATTAGCTTTGTGATTCTGGGCAACTTAAGCAATCTGAGCCTTAATTTTCTGAATGTAAAATGAAATATTAGTATCTTACAGGGTTATAACCCCTCCCTCCCCCCGCAAAAAAAACCCAAACCAGTTGCCATTGAGTCAATTCCAACTTGTAGCAACTCTATAGGCCAGGGTAGAATTGCCCCATAGGGTTTCCAAGGAGTGGCTGGTGGATTCGAACTGCCAACCTTTTGGTTAGCAGTTGTAGCTCTTAACCACTGCACCACCAGGGCTCCGTAGGGTTATAAGTATACAATATATGTTAAGCTCTTAGAGAACAGTACCTATTTTATAGTATACAGTTCTTTTTCTATTTTTGTCGCTCTTCCCTTAAAGTGCTTTTTTTTTAAATCTGAAGTGCTATATACATATTTGCTATTGCTATTAACTGAGTTATAAATCAAAGGAATTTTACTGAGCCTATGAGCTCAAGAATTTTTTGAGTACCATATAGCCTGTTGTATGTCTCACTGTATACTCCCACAGTTAGTATAAATAAGTTCAGTGTTTTTGTAATTCTGGTTGCTTCATTTTTTCTACCAGGCTTAGGGCTGCTGCTAGCATAAATGGTGCTTATGGGCAAAGAAAAAGTTCCCTTTCCTCTGGGCAGCTCCACATCAGAGTGCATGCCTTGGCAAGCAGAGCATGGGCTGGTTTCTGTTTCCACTTGCCTGCTGGGCCAGGTGCCTTTGTGCAATATCAGTCTACATGATGGGGCAGCAGCACTGATCAGGACATTGTTTCCTGGAAGGAGATCTGACTTGGAAGACTCTAGAGCTCCTACTCCTTGTGAATTCTGTCAATTGGATTGAATTACTAGTAATGGTACCACTTACTGCCTTGATTCCTTTGATGCTCCCTTGCTGCTCTCAAAGGGTATGGGGACGGGTGAGCCTATCATTTAAAGGACTTAGGTATAAGAGGAAATCAACAAATATGTTGTCAAGTCATTAACATATGGATGTTTTTAAACCCTTGAGAATGGATGAGATCACCTAGGTAATGTGAAAGGAATGAGAAGACAAAGAGGACCGAGGGCTGAGCCCCAAGAGCTAGAACTTTCAGAGGTCACATGAATGGGGTCATAGGAATGGGCAAAGGAGCCTGAAAAGGAGAACTCCAAAAGGAAGGAGGAAAATGGAGGGTGGCTTGTCACAGAAGGTAAGAGGGATAGAGGTACTATATAAAACCAAAGCCTACCTTTGTGAATAACTAGAGGTTACATGGCTGTGTAAATCATTATAACAATACATTACCAACTCCTGACTGATAAACCTCCTGTCTCTCAGGTGAAAGCCTCCGATGCAGATGCAGGGCTTTATGGATTTGTTGAATATTCTCTTTATGATGGATTCCAAAGCTATGAAGCACCTCGGGCATTCCAGATCAACCCACATGATGGACAAATCTGCATTTCTCAAGATATCGACAGGGAAATGATTCCAGCCACCTATGATCTCTTGGTAAAAGCCAAAGACAGGGTAAGTCCTTTATGTAAGAAATCTCAAACAGTCTCAAAAGTGGACCACTGTGAACACATCCCAGAGTAGCAACAATTATCAACAGTTGGCCAATCCTGTTTCATATACCACCACCTCTTCTTTTCACTGGAGTATTTTGAAGGCAAATACCAGATGTTATATAATTTTGTCCAAAGATAATTGAGCAGTATCTCCAATGAATGATGTTTTGAAACATAATTACAACACATTAACAATAATTCTTTAATACTATTTAATATCCATTCTGTTAAGTTTTTCTGTATTATCTAAAAACTTCTTTTAATAATTGGTTTGTTCGACTCAAAATCCAGATAAGTCCACATATTGATTTGATTGAGATATCGCTCAAGTCTCATTCTGTAACAGCTGTCACCTTACATTTTCTCTATGGCATTTCTTTTTTGAAGAAATCAGGTCATCTGGCCTGTAAAATTTCCCACACTCTGAAAGTAGCTGATTACATTCTGGGGATGTCATTGAATATGTTCCTGTATCCCCTGCATTTAGAGCCAAAGACCGGATTAGTTTCAGGTTCATTAAGGTGGTGCCATGTGTTTCTTATCATGTTTCTTGCATCATATCAGCAGACACATACTGTTATTTCATTACGTGTACCATACTCATCGCTGTGGAGTCAATTCAGACTCACAGCAACCCCATAGGACAGAGTAGAACTGTTTCATAGAGTTTCCAAGGAGCGGCTGGTGGATTCAAACTGCCGACATTTTCGTTAGTAGCCGAGCTCTTAACCACTGCGCCACCAGGGCTCCATGTTATTTCATTAGAGGTTGAAAAATGCTGATTTTCTACTTCTGTCATTCCTTTTGCATTTATTATCAGGAATTCTACTAAGAAGAACGTTCTTACATTACCTATTTAATTACCTGGAAGTATAATTCATATAGGAAAGGAAAGATAATGCTTCATTATTTCTCTTTATTTTACCAGTTTTTAGAATAATGAGTTGGTGCCTTGATCATCTCCAAAGGTGACCAATGATAGCTTTCTCAGTGTGGTTATAAATTTCTGGATTTAAGTATATTTGATATGTTTCAATACACTGATGACCTTTTCTGATGTTGAAGTTGACCCATCTTTGACCAGCGGGACATATTCAGTTTGGCTATGTCCTTATTTATTTATTTTTGGTAAACTTGTTATTGGTGTATAAAATGCATATAGAAAAGTCTGCAAATCATAAGTATACAAGCTCAATGGATTTTTGCAATATGAACAGATCCGTGGAAGAAGCACCAGATGAAGAAACGTCACCAGCATGCCACAAGCCTTCTCTTGGTCTTTTGCTGTAACTGTCCTCTTGGCTCCCCACTGCCCTTTAAGGAGAACCACTGTTTGACTTCTAACACCAGACATTAGTTTTCAGTTTCTTAACTTTCAGTGAGTGAATCATACATTATGTGTTTCTGTCTAGTTCCTTTAGCTGAACGTTATTTGTGGGAATCGTTCATGGTGTTGTGCGTTCTTTCGTTGTCATTGTTTTATATTGTTGTTAGCTGCTGGTAGAGTCAGTCCCTGACATGTGACGACCCCACACACAACAGAGCAAAATGCTGCCTGGTCCTGTGCCATCCCGTTGGATTAGTTTCAGATTGAACCTTTGTGATCCTTATGGTTTTCATTAGCTGATTTTTGGAAGTAGATTGCCAGACCTTTCTTCCTAGTTCACTCTGTTGAAACCTGTTCAGCATCATAGCAACATGCAAGCCCACATTGCTTTATAGTATTCCTTTGGGTGAATATGTCATAATTTTGTATCCAGTCTATAATTGATGGCATCCATTTTTAGGCTATTACAAATAGCGCTGCTATTAACATTCTTATACATATAATTTGGTAAATAAATATAAGCATTTCTGTTGAGTATGTACTTAAGGATGCAACTGATGGATCATAAGAAAGCTAAAAAACTTTTAAAAGTGGTTGTACTAATGTATACTGCCACCAGTAGAGTATGAGAATTTCATTTGTTCTACATCCTCACTAACATTTGGTAGTTACTGTCTTATTAATTATAGCAATTCTGGTATGTTTGTAGCGGTATATTACTACCACAGGGATTTTACTTTGCATTTCCTTGATAAACTAATGGAAATGAGCACTTTTTCATATGTTTTTGGCTCTGTGTGAATTGTTTTGTGATGTGTCTATTATTCTTTACCCGTTTTCTATTGTATTGTTGGTTTTTTTCTTCTTGATTTGTAGGAGTTCTTTATATATTTGGCAAACAGACTCTTCGTTGGATGTACTTACTGCATTATCTTCTCCCATTCTGTGGCTTGCCTTTTCACTCCCTTAGTGACATCTTCTGAGGAACTATTATTAATTCTAACAGTTCAGTTTATCAATTTGTTTCCTTTTCAGTTAGTGCTTTTGTGATCTTTTTTTTTTTTTTTTGCTTACCTTAGGACACAAAGATGTTCTCTTCCAAAAACTTTATAGTTTTATCTTTCACATTAATTTTTTAAATCTGTTGGGAGGAAGGTTTGATATTTTTTTCAAGTATGGATATTTAGTTGACCCAGCACCATTCATTAAAAGGATAATTCTTTCCTCATTGCACTGGAGTGTCACATTTGTCATAAATCATGTGACCATATACGTGTGCATCTGTTTCTGGACGCTCTACTTTTGATCTATTCATCTATCTTTGTGCTAACACCGCACTCTCTTGATTATTTTAACTTTATAAAAATCATGATATCGTGTATTCTTTTAGCTTTGTTCTTACTCAAGATTTGCCTGGCTTATTCCTGACCAATGACATTTCCAAATGCATTTAAGAATCAGTGTGTGCAATTTCCGTCACATTACAGCAAAAATAGTGCATACTCTACATACTGTTCTGTGCTTTGATTTTTTCACTTAATTCATTTTGGAGACTGTCCTCATTTCCTTATTAGCTGCATGCTGCTCCTTTGTGTGAACAGACACTGCTAACACCTCTCTAGTCTAATCTTTCTCTTTTGAAATTAGTGGGAGAAACTACCTACTGAAGGCATGGGTTATCAGGGGGAAAAAAGTCTAAACTGTATTTGTTACAGATAAGGATGTAGAAACTAACATGAAGATAAAGTAATAAAATTACCACAATTTTCTTAGAGTCTATTTAGTTAGATTATTATCAACACTTCAATATGTGGTTTCAGGAATCTCTGCTTCTATGTAAGAAAAAAATGTAGGAAACAAGAAGAGGAGTAAAAAGAGGAGTTATTCAAGTCCATGTAATTATTGAAAAACCAGTATGTTTATTTGAACAGAACAAGGGGATACTGTGTGGTTTAAAATCAGGAAAGGTGTGCATCAAGGTTGTATCCTTTCACCATATTTATTCAATCTGTATGCTGAACAAACAATCTGAGAAGCTGGACTGTATGAAGAAGAATGCAGCATCAGGATTGGAGGAAGACTCATTAACAACCTGCATTATGCAGGTGACACAGTCTTGCTTGCTGAAAGCCAAAAGGACTTGAAGTACTTTCTGATGAAGATCAAAGACTACAGCCTTTAGTATGGATTACACCTCAAAATAAAGAAAACAAAAGTCCTCCCAACAGGACCAGTAAGCAACATCATGATAAATGGAGAAAAGATGGAAGTTGTCAAGGATTTCATTTTACTTGGATCCACAATCAACACCCATGGAAGCAGCAGTCAAGAAATCAAAAGATGCAATGCATTGGGCAAATCTGCTGCAAAAGACTTCTTCGAAGTGTTAAAAAGCAAAAATGTCATTTTGAGGGCTAAGGTGCACCCAACCCAAGCTATGGCATTTTCAGTAGTCTCATATGCATATGAAAGCTGGACAGTGAATAAGGAAGAGTGAAGAAGAATTGATAACTTTGGATTATGATGTCGACGAAGAATATTGAATATAAAATGGACTGCCGGAAGAACAAACAAAGCTGTCTTGGAAGAAGTACAGCCACAATGCTGCTTAGAAGGGAAGACGATGAGACTTCATCTCACATACTTTGGACATGTTATCAGGGGTAACCAGTCATTGGAGAAGGACATCATGCTTGGTAAAGTTGAGGGTCAGCGAAAAAGAGGAAAACACTTGACAAGATGTATTGACACAGTGGCTACAACAATGGGCTCAAACATAGCAACAATTGTGAGGTTTGGCACAGGACCAGGCACTGTTTCATTCTGTTGTGCATAGAATCACTATGAGTTGGAACTGACTCAACAGCACTTAACAACAGCAACAAGGTGCACACAGCAATATTAAACCAGGGCTTTAGAAATGTATTCTTTATTTTTTTAATAGTTTTTTTTATTGTACTTTAGGTGAAAGTACAGAACAAATATTTTCTCATTAAACAGTACGCGTATTGTTTTATGACATTGTTTAACAACCCCACAACATGTCAACATTCTCCCTTCTCGGCCTTGGAGGACCTTCTTTTTTTTTTGGTGAAAATATACATAGCCAAAAATATACCATTTCAAAAATTTCTACTTGTACAATTCAGTGACGTCTATTACGTTCTTCCAGTTGTGCTGCGATTCTCACTTTAGATGAAGGTTTACAGAACAAAATAGTTTCTCAATAAACAGTTAGTACACATGTTGCCTTATGACAATGGTTAACAACCCCACGACATGTCAACACTGTCCTTACTCAACCTTGGGTTCCTTATCACCAGCTATCCTGTTCCCTCCTGCCTTCTAGTCCTTGTCCCTGGAATGCTGTGCCTCATAAGTCTCTTTTTGTCTTTTGGGGCTGTCCAATCTCCGGCTGAATGGTGAACCTCGGGAGTGACTTCACCACTGAGCTAAAAGGGTGTCTGGGGGCCACACTCTTGAGGTTTCTCCAGTCTCTATCAGGTTAGTAAATCTGGTCTTTTTTTGTGTGTTAGGATTTTGTTCTACATCCTTCTCCAGCTCTGTCCAGAACCCTCAGTTGTGATCCCAGTCAGAGCAGTCAGTAGTGGTAGCCGGGCACCATCTAGCTGTACTGGACTCAGTCTGGTGGAGGCCTTGGTAGCTGTGGTCCATTAGTCCTTTGGACTAATATTTTCCTTGTATACTGTTCTCTTCATTCTCCCTTGCTCCCGAAGGGATGAGACCAGTGGAGTCTCTTAGATGGCTGCTCACAGGCTTTTAAGACTCCAGATGCTACTCACCAAGGTAGAATGTAGAACATTGTCTTTATAAACTGTGTTATGCCAATTGAGCTAGATGTTCCCCAAGACCATGGTCCGCACAGCCCTCCACCCAGCAATTCAGTCCCTCAGGGAGTTAGGATGTGTCTATGGAGCTTCCATGACCTTTCCTTGTACAAGTTGTTCTGGCTTCCCCAGTATTAGAAGTGTATTCTTAATAGTTTTTAAGACAATCTTAAAAGGTCATTGTGATGATTAAGGTTGTGTGTCAACTTGGCTGGGCCATGATTCTCAGTGATTTGACAGTTATGTAATGATGTAGTTTGGCAGATATGTAATGATATATTTATCCTACAGTTTGTGATATAATATAATCACCTCCATGATGTGATCTGATGTGATCAGCCAATCAGTTGTAAGGGGAGTTGCCTCAGGGGCATAGCCCGGATCCAAGATATATGGATGTTCTGGTGAAGCTCATTGGCTTTTTCTCGCTCTAGATCCTGCATCCAGCTCATCATCATCTGACCTCCAGTTCTTGAGACTTCAGCCAGTGGCCTGCTGTATTGCCTGCCGATCTTGGGATTTGTTGGCTTCCACAGCCTGTGAGCCAGCAGCCTGCTGTCTTATCTGCTGATCTTGGATTCCTCAGCCTCTGCAGCCTGTGAACCAGAGGTGTGGCATCTGACATGCCAATCTTGACTTCATTAGCCCCTACAGCTACATGAGTCAGGAGAAGCCTCCAGTCTGATGCCTGACCCTTGGACTTGGGATCTGCCAGCCTCTACAACATTGTGAGCCATTTCCTGGAGATAAATCTCTCTCTCTCTGTTTTTGCCTCTCTGGAGAACTCAGTCTAAGATGTTTCATACAGAGAATGGTTCTAGAGAAACAAAACTGTAAGGATGATTTTTGCAAATTTGTTCTTAAGTCTCGTTAGTCTTAAAGATATTGATGACTCTGCTTCCAGTAGTAAAGAGGAAACTGCTAATACATGGCGTGAGGTGGCAATAGAAATACACTAAATATCACCACCGGTACTGGATTGAATTGTGTCCCCCCAAAATATCTGTCAACTTGGCTGGGTCATGATTCCCACTATTGTAAAATTGTGCACCATTTTGTAATCTGATGTGATTTCCTTATGTGTTGTAAATTCAAATCACCATGATCTAACAAGATGGATTAGCAGTGGTTATACCGATGAGGTATACAAGATTGAATAGTGTTTTAAGCCAATCTCTTCTGAGATATAAAAGAGAGAAGCGAGCAGAGGCACATGGGAACCTCATAACCCAAGAAAGCAGTACCGGGAACAGAGTGCATCCTTTGGACCTGAGGGTCCTGTGCAGAGAAGCTCCCAGACCAAGGGGAGATTGATGACACGGACCTTCCTCCAGAGCCGATGGAGAAGGTGTTCCCCTGGAGCTGATGCCCTGAATTTCGACTTGTAGCCTACTGGACTGTGAGAGAATAAACTTCTCTTTGTTGAAACAATCCACTTGTGGTATTTCTGTTATAGCAGCACTAGATGACTAAGACATCACCAACAGATCAAGTATTGGTGAGAGGCAAGGCTCTGGGTGATTACATGTTTGATGTTTTTCTACAATTTTGTCAGAAGGAGAAATATAAGGAGGCTCGTTTGTTGGTCCTACTTTTGCTAGACAAAGTGGTGAAAGAAATAGATGAGCTAAGAGTTTCAGAGTGAGAGCTCAAGTGCTGCATAAAGGACCTCAAACAAAGTTGTCACTTGTGCCTTGAAAGAAAGCCTTATTTCTTTTTTTTTAAATTTTACTTTATATGGTTTACAGAGCAAACTAGCTTCTCATTAAACAATACACCTATTGTTTTTATGACATTGGTTGCCAACACCACAATATGTCAACATTCTCCCTTTCTTGACCTAAGGTTCGCCATTACTAGCTTTCCTGTCCCCTCCTGCCTTCTCATTCTTGTCCCTGGGCTGGTGTGCCCATTTAATCTCATTTTATTTTATGGGCCTGTCTAATCTTTGGCTGAAAGGTGAACCTCAGGCGTGTCTTCAGTACTGAGCTAAAAGGGTGTCCAGAGGCCGTACTCTCAGGGTTTCTCCAGTCTCTGTCAGACCAGTAAGTGTGTTTTTTTTTTTAGTTAGAATTTTGTTCTACATTTTTCTCCAGCTCTGTTTGGGACCTTCTGATTTGATTCCTGTCAGAACAGGTGGTGGTAACCAGGCACTATCTAGTTGTGCTGGACTCAGTCTGGTGAAGGCTGTGGTATTCATGATCCATTAGTCCTTTAGACTAATCTTTCCCTGTGTCTTTTGTTTTCTTTATTCTCCCTTGCTACAGATGGGGTGAGACCAGTGGAGTATCTTAGATGGCTGCTTACAAACATTTAAGACCCCAGACGGTACTCACCAAAGTAGAATGTAGAACATTTTCTTTATAAACTATGTTATGCCAGTTGAGCTAGATGTTCCCTGAGACCATGGTCCCCACAGCCATCAGCCCAGTAATTTGGTCCCTCAGGGATAGTTTGGATGTGTCTGTGGAGCTTCCATGACCTTGCATTCATCAAGTTGTGTTGTGCTGGAGAAAGCCTAATTTCTTGGAGTAACAGAGCTGATATTGCCGAAAACCAAACTCAGAGTCTTATCATAAGAGTGGCAGAATTACAATGCCAATTGAATTCCCAGCCTTGAATGGTGTCTGGAGTTAAAGTGAGGGCATTGATGGGAAGAAACGGGATCCTGAAACTGAGATGGGGACATATGGGTAGATAATCAGGAAGCTGGGGACACTAAGCCCCTAAATTCTGGTTAGTCACCCCTGCCAACAGAATAGCCCACTTCCATCTAAAGACATTACTCCATCTTTGTCTACTAATACCCCCTTCCCAGTAAAACCATTAGCCCCTCCACCAACATCTGATGAGATTAACCTAGCTGTGTCTCAATAGCCTTTGTTTGAGATATAGTCTGGGGGGGGGCATCTGAGTCATTGCTTGGGGCATAGCCTGAGGCAGATGCTTTATAAGACATTGCTCAATGTTCTCAGAACACATCCCCACAACCCATTTTTGTTTCTAGACTTATAATTAGATTTAAGTCCCAGTGAGCCCCAAGAGCTGATGTACAAAGTGTGACCCAGGAGGAGGTATGCTACACTCCAATAGAACTGCTTGACTTCTATAATATGTACAAACAGAAATCTGGGGAATATCTGTGGGGATGGCTTACGGTTGTGGGATAATGATACAAAGAACATAAAGTTGAATCACTCTGAGTTTACTGATATGGGCCCGCTAAGCACAGATTCTTCATTCAGTGTTTCAGCTTGAGTGGTTAGGAAAAGATCTAATAGTTTATTTGGTTTGTTCACTGAAGAGTGGATTATGCAGTGGTCTACGCTAAATCAAGTTGAATTCTACAGCCTTGGTATGTTGTACAGGAAGGTATCCAAAGGCTTAGGGAAGTTGGCATATTAGAGTGGATTCATTCGGTTGGACCCCAAACCAATCCATGAGTGTCCAGAGGACACACCTTTCACCACAATGCTGAGGAACAAATTTGTGAAAGGAACCCCAGCATCCTTGAAGATTGCTAAGATTGTTATTTTATGTCAATCACATTTGACAGTGGGAACTACCCTAACTGCATTAAGACACCTAACTACCACGGGGTTGATTGGACCCTGTGGTGATAGAGGCTAAGTGTCGGCACTCAATCTAGAAAAACAAGGTGGAAGTGGTTACCGTAATGGACAGCAGAGTCAAAGCAGTAATGAGAATAGTCTGATTTGTATGGACTTATGATGTTGGCTGCTTAGTCATGGTAGGAGTGAAATACATGGGTAATCTACTAAATATTTACTTGATCTGTACAAGTGGAAGAATTCTAGGTCAAGTGAATAGCAGTCTAACTCGAATCACCATAGTAGAGAGTCACGACTCCCAATCAATTCCTGGACTTGAGCTAGTTTACAGACCCACGACCCATTGAATGAAGGGAAGGCCAAGTCCCCTAGAGGAAGAACCCCAGTACACTGCTAAAAATTTATGCTGTTAATCTTTCTCCCAGCTTTCCCCAAAGGGATCTACAACCGTCAAGAGTGACTATTTATTGGGGAAAAGGAAATAATCAGACTTTTCGGGTGTTACTGAATACTGACTCTGAACTGACACTAATTCCAAAACATCACTGTGGCCCACCAGTCAGATTGTGGACATATGGAGGTCAGCTTATTAATGGAGTATTATTAGCTCAGTATCACCTCACAGTGGGTCCAATGGGTTCCTGAACCCATCCTGTAGTGATCTCCCCAGTTTCAGAATGCATAAATGGATATATATACTCAGCAACTGGCAGAATCCCTACATTGGCTCCCTGACAAATGGGTAAGGGCTGTTATGGTAGGAAAAGCCAAATGGAAGCCATTAGAACTGCACCTACCTAGGAAAATAGTAAACAAAAAGCAATACTGCATTCCTGGAGGGATTGCAGAGATTACTACCACCATGAAGGTCTTAAAGGGTGCAGGGATGGTGATTCTCACCATATCTCCATTCAACTTGCCTGTTTGGTCTGTGCAAAAAACAGATGAATCTTGGAGAATGACAGTGGATTATCTTAAACTTAACCAGGTGGTGACTTCATTTGCAGCTGATCTTCCAGATGTGGTTTCATTGCTTGCGAAAATTAATGCATCTCCTGTTACTTGGTATGCAGCTATTAATTTTACCAAAGCTTTTTCTCGATTCCAGTTTTGAGGGACCAGCAGAAGCAGTTTGCCTTCAGCTGGCAAGGTTAACAATACACCTTCACTGTCCTACTGCAGGGATCTATCAACTTTCCAACTCTGTGTTATAATTAAGTTTGCAGGGAACTTGATTGTTTTTCCCTTCTGTAGGATGTCAAACTGGGCCCTTACATTGCTGACATTATGCTGGTTGGACCTAGTAAGGAAGAAGTGTCAATGATTCTAGACTTATTGGTAAAACATTTACGTGCTAGAGGGTGGAAAATTAATCCGACAAAAATTCAGGCACCTTCCACCTCAGTGAAATTTCTAGGGGTCCAGGCATGTGGGGCATGTCAAGGTATTCTTTCCAGAGTGAAGGATAAGTTATTGCATCTGACCCCTCCCACTACTAAAAAGAAGGCAGAATGCATGGTTGACCTCTTTGAATTAACTCAGGCAAGATCTTCTAGGTTGAAGATGTTGGATTCCAGGCCATGAATTTTTTAGGATAATAAACTGCACCTTGACATAAGTCCTTTAACTTTTCATAATTACCTTGGTGATTGATGGTTTTTCCTTTGATCCTTTCTCTTTGTAATATATATCCTGAAACCCTTTTTTTGGCAGGGGTGGATTGTTGGGAATCCATTTTGCCCGTGATTACTAAAAGATTTTTGTCTGTCAGTAGAAGAATTTTTCTTGTAAAAAGCACTGTGTGTTCTGGGCTGCTTTACCTTTGCTTTATTTATCTTTGTGATGACTGTCAATATATATCTTTTTATCACACAGAAACCCATATTCCAGAAGTCACAAAACTTCTGTTTTACCGATATTTCTTCCGAAATATTCTATTTTTTGCTGCTGCTGCTGCTGCTGCTATTTATCTCCCACATAGAAGCTGTGAGTGTGCTATAAAATTACACAATAGAAACAAATAATTGGATTAAATCAACAATTAAATGCTTTAATATATTCTATGCTTATATCTAATTCTTTTCCCACTGATTTTCGCCAAATAAATCTATCATTTCAGTTTATGTTTATTAACATTCTTTCTCTATTTTTTGTTACCTCCTGAATTCGGTAGCTGAAATGTTTGTCTGAGATAAAGCTATTTCAACTTCATCTCACCACTCCAGGCTTACAGGAAGATTGTGTCAGACTCGCAATATAGAAAGTAAATTGATTCAGCCCTTCACCATTACATATATTCATGATAATAGTTGGCTATTGAAGTTGTGCTACATACTTTATGTTCAGTGCAGATAGATTTCTAGAAGTACACTTGCCGAGTAAAAAGGTCAGCTCATTTTGAACTTAATAGATTAAGCTATCACAGTTTCTAAGGAGTAAGTGTTCATCCTTGTCTTTTATTACACTGATCACCACCCCCTCCCCCACCCTAGTTTCAGGAGAGAGCAGTTCTCCAATTACTCTGTGTTTTCTGACTAAATAGTCTGGACCACATCTCCAACTGATTGTCTACCATTCTTTCATTGCTGTTGTTGTTAGGTGCCATGGAGTCAGTTTCTACTCATAGCAACCCTGTGTACAGCAGAACGAAATACCATTCTTTAATAAACTACAAGAATTAATCCCCAAATGTCTTAAATACTTACCACTTTATCATGTTCTCACACCAGAAGTTTAAGCCTTCCAGCCATCCATTATTACCCATATTTTCATCCCATACTTCTCTATTCATCTTCTAATTTGACCCAATATCATATCTACTCCCTCTCAAATTCTTCCACCATGCCCTCTGGGACTCATGGTCCACCATTTAGCAAACTCCCTTATAAACCCAACCTGGTCTCTGACTGTTCCTTTTATCTTCTTGTCCTGATTGAAAACAGCCTGTCCCCTGAAGATACCAATTCCTCTCTGGCCCTGTCACACAGAAGCCCATATTCCACAAGTCACAAGCTAGGAGGTGATGAGGCAGATGTCCTCCTTGTTGCCCATCACTGCGTCCAAATCATTTTTACTCCTTTCTCCCTCAAAAATCACGTCACTTTGGAAGTTCATGTTGTCAGACTATACCATGGACACCCTTCCTTGTTGATGTCATGTTCTAAACCTCCTTATCACTCATGACTTTGACATCTTACAGCCTTCCTTCTCTACCGCTATACCCTCACCATTCTTGAAGACTTTAGTATCCATTTGTGGAATCATCCAACACTCTGAGCCTCTTAGTTCCTTGACTTTCTCATTTCCAAGGATCATTATCTGTAATTGTGCCACCTATGATATCCTGATTTCAAGTATGCCATATTCTGATAAGCATTCTTATCTTACTGTCTCATTTACTGTAGTGTCTCCACTCCAGTCTATAGTTTTTCTCCTGTATTAAAGTCATCAACTTATTGACCCATTATTGCAATCATTTAATTGCAGATTCACTTTAGTGCCTGATAAAACCTCAGCCCTGTTTCAACCGACTATCTACTTTTTCTGCATTTACACCTAAGCTGCTGGATGTGCCTGGAGAAAAATAACATACTTGTGTAAGAGACGAAACCCCTTACCTTCCTGCCACCAGATTTACTAACCTGCCTGATATATTCACATTCTTTGCCTTCTTTTCTGTTATCATATTATAGATGTCCCTGTTTGCATCCAAAGCAAATCTCTCTACTGCTCAGGGTCCCATCTCCTCCAGCTTTCTCAAGGATATCATTTTACAATGATTCTCTTTTTCTACGTCATTAACTTCTCACTTTCTGTTGAATGACTCCCATAAGTATACAAGCCATACTAATAGTTTCTATCAAAAACAAAACAAAACCTCTTTTGATTTTATATACCTTTTTAACTATTTTATTCCTCTTCTTTTCATTACACATGGGGTTGCCATAAGTGGGAATTAATTGTACGGCAACTAACAACGACATTCTTTACAGCAAATCTGCTTAAAATAGTTGTCCTATTTCCTCACTTTTCAATCTTTTTTTGACCTATTCTTCCCTCTTTATCTCTCTGTCGCGTATTGAATTGTGTCTTCTTAAAATGTGTGTCAACTTGACTGGGCCATGATTCCTAGTATTGTGTGACTGTCCACCATTTTGTCATCTGATGTGATTCTCCTATGTGTTGTAAATTCTACCTCTATGATGTTAATGAGGTGGGATTAGTGGCAGTTATGTTAATGAAGCTGGACTTAATCTATAAGATTAGGTTGTAGCTTAAATCAATCTCTTTTGAGATATGAAAGAGAGAAGCAAGCAGAGAAGCAAGGGGACCTCATACCACCAAGAAACAAGAGCCAGGAGAATAGCGCATCATTTGGACCCAGGGTCCCTTTGCTGAGAAGCCCCTTGACTGGGGAAGACTGATGACAAGGACCTTCCCCCAGAGCCTACAGAGAGAGAAAGCCTTCCCCTGGAGCTGGCATCTCTCCTAGACTGTGAGAGAATAAACTTCTGTTTGTTAAAGCCATCTACTTATGGTATTTCTGTTATAGCTGCACTAGATAACTAAAATATTCTCCAGTAAAACTGCTTTTTATCCAAGTGATCAATCTATTGCCATATCCAGGGATTATTTCCTTATTTTCATTTTATTCAACCTCTCAATGAGTTTGAAATTATCCTTTGAACACTGCTTCTCTTAGCTTTAGTGACACCAGAACTTACTGGTTTTTCCTTAACAAGCTGGAACCTCATTTACCATCACCTTTGCTCACTGAATGATGGAATACAGACTAGAATGCACTGAAAAGGAAACCATTGCCCACAAGAGTTAAGAGATATGCACAATACAGGGGAAACTAACACAACCTGTACAAGGAAAGGTCATGGAGGCCCCATGGACAGATCCAAACTCCCCGAGGGACTGAGTTGCCGGACAGAGGGCTCTGGGGACCATGGTCTCGGGGAACATCTGGCTCAATTGGCATGACACTACTTATAAAGATAATGCTCTACATTCTACCTTGGTGAGTAGTGTCTGGGGTCTTAAAAGCCTGTGAGCGGCC
>NW_004443995.1:1551295-1558312 GCF_000243295.1 Trichechus manatus latirostris
GGGGTTGTTAACCAATGTCATAAAACAGCATGTGTGTTACTGTTACATGAGAAACTATCTGTTCTGTAAGCCTTCACCTGAAGTACAATAAAATATTAAAAAAAAAAAAAAAAGAGTTAAGAGATATGAAGGATGTAAATAGTCTACTATTCCTTAGGAGGCCTAGAAGGCAAAAACAGACAGAAAAGAAAGTAAAAAAATGACCAAACTAGAAATACCAACAAAAATTTTCTATATCTGCTGATTGCCATAGGCTACCTTCCTGCTTCTGATATCGTGTGCTTTAGAGATTCCTCAGACTACTCCCACCTTTACAGCATGTCTTCAGTTGGCTGGGAATTGGGAAGACTGGTTAGAGAGCTCTTATCATAACTCAAAAATTGAATAATGCGTACATGAACCAGAACTTGTTGGTGGAAAGAGAAAGGATAAGACAAAATTAAGACATATTTATGCCTGGAATTTATGGGATGTTTTAGTTATTGCTTCATGAAAAGTTATTGCCAACCTGAGTAGCTTAAAATAACAAATGTTTATTATCTCACACAGTTTCTAAGGCTCAAGAATCTGGAAAGGGCTTAGCTGGGTGGTTTTGTCTCAGAGTCTATCATGAGGTTGCGTTATCAGAACAGTTTCTGTGAGCTGCACAGTTTAGTTACACTGCTTTGGAAGTGAACACCCTGAGGACATGGGAAAGTGAGTTTAGATCAGATTTCCCCATACTGTGTTCTGTGGGAAACTGGTATCCCAAAATGCTCCTTCCAAAGAGGCTTCTGTGGTCAAGTCAGAGTAACTCATCTCCTAGAAATTTGTGTCTAAAAGGCTCTGTGAGAAGTCCTGAGGCAAAGAACACATTTGAATTGGTTAATTTAGCATTTACTAAACTTTTTGACTTAGGAAACTCTTAAAAAAAAAAGAAAAAAAAAAGGAACATCTCTTCATTATTATCCCAGATATCTCCTTCTAGAACCTAGCCTTGATCATGTCACTTCATTAACTACAGCAATAGTGTCCTATATGAGGCCTTAGGAAGAAAACTTTAGAACTTTGAATTTTATTCCATTTAATTTTACTTTCATAATGTTTTCAATATAAATAATAAATTAGCACAGTAAATGCATATATAATTTATTAATAAATAAAAACATATGCACTGAGGCTGGTATACACAGTACATTTTTACTGGAGTCCACCGGTATGCAGAATAGAGCCTATCCTCTGCAGTGTTGAAATCACCTTAGATTTATCTAACTAGTAAGCCTTTTTGTAGACCCTCCCCACCATTCCCCCTAGGCACACTAGTGTGCTTACCCTGCCTACAACATGTCAAGACCTCCCATTTCTTTTTTTAATCTCATTACATTTTCTAGGCTACTTTCACATGAAGTAGCTATTTGTTAAATACTATTTGCTTTTGAAGACCAAGTTCCAGGACCCCTTCAGTGTTGAGGCTTTCCCTCTTTCAATGCTAATAGCTTGGTTGTAGCACACATCTGTGTCTGAAATATTAAAAGTCCAGCCTTTCATTTGCAGTTATGAAATGTCAAAATTCTCAGAATGGAGTTTTTAAACCTCATTTGGTGAGAAAACTGACCTGAACTGACAGGAGGCTATTCATGGTTTCTCAGCCTCTCTAAGTGTGCCTATTCATACCTTTTGCTGCAGAATATTAAGTGTTTGATTACTGATTGCTGCCCCCAACCCACCTAGGTATATGCACTATATTACCTTTCTAAAACTTGGAAATCTCAGAATTCTTAAACAAATCTGATATGAAGTATTTAGGATACGGGGCCTGTAAGATCTTATACTGTTGGTGATTAACCATATAAATGCTTCCATCCACATTATATATAAATGCTTCCATCCACATTATATCATGCATTCCAGCAGCAGGCCTATAAGGTAGATAGTAACCCTGCTTTACAGATTAGATAGCTCAGACTCCCAGACCACCCACTTTCTAGAAGCTACAGGCCTGGACATAGGGAGAATGTGTAATAAGAGGGAAACAATAAAATCCAAAAAAGGTGATTGAAACAAAAGAGAAAATATATGTAAAACACACTTAACATTGTAAAAACGGCTTGGGGGCAGGGTCTGATCTCCTCCAACCCCACAAGGGGGAAGGAGAACCAAGATCAACAGCCCAAGGCTGACTCCCATGAGGTGGAGTCAGACACACTTCCTCTCTCCACCGTCTTTACCAACTCTGACACCAACTGTCCTTCCTACAGCACTCTGTACTTCTCTGTTCCATAATTCATTGCAGTGGCCACACAGAACTCACAGACCATACTCGTAATTATGGGGTTTATTAGGGAAGTAACAGTTACAGTTCAGGCTCAGGAACACTCAGGATACAGTCCTTCCATCAGGATAGCCTCTTTCCAGCCTTGCTCACAGACATGCCTCTCCCTGGCCCTAGGCCTCTCCCTAAAGGCACTCAGCTTTCTCTCTCCGTGGGCCGGGAAGCCCACAGCACCGGCTCCTACCGCCAGGTCTCTCCTGCCACCACTTCTCCCTGGATTCAGGGTTACAGCTTGCTCTCCTGTCTCCTAGGTCCAGGAGCTCCTCAGCGTAGGGATCCAGGCCCAAAGGACGTGCTGGCTCCTGGCTGTTCTTCCTTAGTGGTGCAGGGATTCTCTCTTCTCTGGAGCTGGCTCTCTTTTAAGGGAAAACTGACCAACCCCCTTGGTGGGCCACTATTACCCTATTAGGCAGTTCTGCCCAATTATGTGGGTGGGAGTTACAAGACCACGGCTAGAAAGGCCACACACAAAAGTAATTAATCATGCCACAACAAAACATTCATAAATTATTATTATAAAAGGAAAGTACCTCCTAATTGAAAAACTCAGTAGATAAAAAATGGATTTATAAAAAAGGAAGACAGAGATCTATAGTACTTCTCCAGCAAAACAATTCATTATTCTGTGTTTTCCTCTTTGTCTGTCTGACATTTTTCTTATTTTTTGTAACATTGCCACTGATGTAGGACTTTTGTGGACAACCTGGGAATTAAGATCTTCGGGTAGAGTGATAGCCCTTTCTTTGCATCTTCCCTGGTTTCTTTTACTTGCTTTCCCAGCTCTTCTTCCCATCTTAGTGACTTCTTGATCTTGAGGAGAAATATAAAAGGAAGAGGAAAGAAAGTAAAGAGGAAGGCAAAGCAGAAAAGGAAGGCAGTTTGAGAAACAGCAATCTGTCAAATGTTATGGAGTATTTTCTACCCACTTCTCTTCAGTCTGCAGTTCCTTCTTATTCCACTCCATCTGGAGGGAGACCCACACATTATTTAAATCTGCACCAGGCTGCACTTTAAGCATACAAGCTAGATGACACCTCCATTGTTTTTATTGCAATCGCAGTGAGCCCCCATCTCTCCTACTGTAATCTGTAACTGGCATAGTCCTGGCAGTTTAATTCAACTTTGTTGTTGTAGTTGCCTTGGAGCCAGCTCCAACTCATGCAACCTTATGTGTAACAGAATGAAACACTTCCCTGTTCTGGCTGGAGGACCGGGAAACAGTGCTATTTCTGAGTTCATTGTTCTGGCTATTGTGTAGTGCTTTCCAACCTAAGGACTCTTCTTCCAGCACTGACCAAACTCGTATATTTGACCATACTCTGTTGTGATCTATAGAGTTTTTATGGACAGATTTTCAGAAGTATATCTTCAGCCTTTCTGCCTAGTCTGTCTTAGTCTGGAAGCTCTGCTGAAACCTATCTACCATGGTTGACCCTGCTAGTATTTTAAGTACCAGTGGTGCAGCTTTTAGCATCATAGCAACACACAAGCCACCGCAGTATGACAAACTGACTGAAGGGTGGTGATTAATTCAACTTAGAATATGGAAAATTTCACTGTTACTAAAGATGTATTTCCCAATTCTGTTTTAGCCCCCAAAGCCTGGCGTACATGGACTCTCAGAGGGTGAAAGCTATTTTCTGGCTCAGTGTTAACTTTGTCCCAGGCAATACTCTCTCTCACCCTCCCTCACCCCTCAACTTCCTCCATATCCGCTCAGAGCAGCCCGCCCTTTGTCTCTTGCCAAGCCTCCTTCTTCACTGCACTTCTTTTTCCTCTTTTCTCAGTGTCTCCTGCCACATTAAAAGAAAAAAAGGAGGGGGAAGGATAAGCTAGTGAGAAAATGCAGGCTGTTGTGACTTACCAAGGACATTTGTCAAAGATGAAAGTGTCAAAATGTACCAGATAGAAGTGGAAAATTGTGCTTTAAAGTAGGAACATATGCTCTGCTTTAGAAAAATAAAAACTGCAGGAGATTATTTTCCGTAATTTTATTCTCCTTCAGTCTTGTTTTTAGATGGAGGTAACACGCTACAAACAGTATGAGATCCACTTCTCACTACCTTATGCATTATATTACTTTTCTAAAATTTAAAAAAATTAAGAATTCGGAAGCAAATTTGGTCCCTACTATTTAGGATAAGTACCTTCCCTGGTGAGGAGCCCTGGTGGTATAATGGAATGGTTAAGTCCTCAGCTACTAACCAAAAGGGCTGCGGTTTGAACCCACCAGTGGCTCCGCGGGAGAAAAGACCTGGCTATATGCTCCCATAAAGATTATAGCCTAGGAAAGGGGCAGTTCTACTCCGTCATACAGGGTGGCTGAGTCAGAATCAACTTGACAGCACACAAAAATGACAACAACCTTCCCTGGTAGTGCGATTGCTAAGCACTTGGCTGCTGAACCTAGGGGTTGTGAGTTTGAATCCACCCAGCCGCTCCCCAGGAGAACGACCTGACGATATGCTCCCATAAAGATTACAGCCTAGGAAACGCTATGGGGCAGTTCAGCTCTATCACATGGAGTTGCTATGAGCTGAAAATCGGCTCAGCGGCACCCAACAACAGCATCAACACCTTCACTCCTTGTCCAGGCAGCCTTCCACTCCAGGCCTGATTATTGTAATAGTCTCCTCACTGCTCTCCCTCCTTCTCTTTTGCCACCTTTCAGTCAGCACAGGGTGACATTGTCAAAATCCGAGTTGAATTAAGCTGCTTCTCTACTCAAAACCCTCCAGTGGGCTTCCCATCTCAGCGAGAACCATGGTTCTCACAAAGGGCCGTCAGGGTCTACGTGGCCTCCCTCCACCTGCCCCCACCGCTCTGACTTCAGCCTCTCGTCCGCTTCCTTGCTGTTCCCTGAACAAACCAGGGACACTCCTGCCCAGGGACTTTGTACTTGCTCCTCCCTCTGTCTGCTGTGCTTTTCCTCCAGATAACTGAAGTCTAGCTGCCTCATGTAGATCAGTCTTTATTCAAATGGTATCTTCTTAAAAAGTCCTTTGGGAGTCCCCGGGTGACGCGAACAGTTACCTTGCTTGGCTGCTTACTGAAAGGTTGGAGATTCGCGTCCACCCAGAGTGCCTTGGAATAAAACCTTGGTGATCTGCTTTCAAAAAGTCAGCCATTGAAAATTCTATGGAGCACAGTTCTATTCTGACACACATGGGATCACCATGAGCCAGAGTCGGCTCAGTGCTCCACGGCAACTGAAATTGCATCCCCACCAATACTCCCTATACCTTTTTCCTCAGCACTTACCAACATTCAGTTAAAACTTACCTTGAAGGAAAAAGTGATTTTTTTTTTTTTTTTTAGCATCAGGACAACTTTTCTTGAACATCTTCAGCCTCAACTCTGAAATTGTTGCCTCCTAGGACCTTTAAGTAGATAATCTCATTAATGTTTAAGAGTCAGGGCGGGAGTATAGATACCATGCTATTACTCAATCAACTCATCTCAAGGCTAAAAGTAAAATGAATACACATATATTTTGTAGCTTCAAAAGTCTATTCTAGGATCTTCGCTGGTTATTCCATATCCCAGCGTTCAGCAGAGATTCATTTGTAATCACTGCTCATTTCTCCAACAGGGTGGGCTAAGCGCCCAAGCCTTTGTCCGTGTGGAACTGTAGGACACCAATGATAATCAATCTGTGTTTAACCCGTCAGCCTACGTGACGAGAATCAGTGGTCAGACCCAGCCGGGCACTGAGATCATCAGTACTCTTGGCACCAACAGAGATTCTGGGGTATATGGAACAGTGGCTTATGAGCTCATTCCCGGAGACATGTTATCCCTTTTTATCATTGACTCCACAACAGGTATGTCATCTTGAAACAGATTGCCTCTGAAATTAACAGCTTCTGCTTAACAGCCAGAAAATGAGAAAAAGTGACCTTTTCAGTAGCTGGGGTATACTGCAGTTCTTGCTTCAACTCCCAGAAGGCAGCGAGGTATCTTGGAAAAGGCAGGCCTTTGTAGGTAGGCAGACCCAAAGTCTGAGTCCCATTCTTGTCCCCTGCTGGGCTTGTGAGCTTTATTGGCCTCAGTTTCCTTACCTTGAAAGTAGGCATAATAATACCTACATTCAGAGTTTTGGTGATGATAAAGTGCAAAAAGCTATGATTTATAGTATTTATTTTGCAAATGTTCATTTCCTTCCATTTGTACAATCATGTCATCTAAGGATGACTTAACATCATTTCAGCTTATTAATAGAACATATTAGTGCAAAGAGCATCAGCACTTTTCTTGTAGGTCTGGCATGCCCTTAGCCTCTCTGGGGCTTAGTTTCCTTGTTTTTAAAACGACACCCAAAGCCCCTTTCGATGCTCCAGTATGGTGATTATGTATCTGCCAAAGAAGCCCAGTGGGCAAACCTACAGTCTTTTAGAAATAATATTTTAAGAGGTTAACTTCTCCTTCCTATTGGTTTACTGCTACTAAAATAATGTATGAAATACCTGACTACAAGAAAATATAAAACCTCAAGCATATAGTGTTGCTTTACTATATTTTTTTTTTTTTATGTTTTATTGTACTTCAGGTGAAGGCTTAGAGAACAAATAGTTTCTCATGAAACAGTAGTACACATGTTGTTTTATGACATTGGTTAACAACCCCACAACATATTAACCCTTTAACTTCTCAACATTTTTTTTTTTTTTTTTGGTGAAAATACACATAGCCAAAGATACACCGTT
>NW_004443995.1:1564958-1607922 GCF_000243295.1 Trichechus manatus latirostris
AAGAAGGCTGGAGAGTGGGAAAGCGTATCTCACAAATGCCAGTCCTCTGGAGCCCCTCAGGAAGAAGCAAAGATGGCCCACGGAGCCAGGCACTTCAGTGAAAGGAGGGGGAGGTGGCGAGAGGCAAGTGAGAAATCAAAAGAAGCAGAGAAAAAAGCAACACTGGCAGCCAACAAATGGCACCCAGAGAGCCGCCCACTTGGGTGTGTGGAATCCAAGCAACCAGCGCTTCCCGGTCAAGAGACTGTGGCCGTGGGAAGCAGAGTAGCCCGAGCCGGGACGAAGAGGGGTGGGTGATGGGAGAGCGCACACCGCAAATTATCGGCTGTTTTGTCTCCCACTGGACGCTCCGTGAGGCTACTTTCTCATACCCCCGTTTGCTGGTCTCCAATAGGAGTCCAAGATGGTAGATCCATGCTGCGTTAGCTGGTAGGGGACCTCTGCGTGAATCTCTCCTCGCTCTCCGTTCTCTTTTAGTATTCTCACTCCATTTGGTGCTCGGCTGAGTTCTTTATCTCTTCATTTGATGTTCTAGGGTTTCAGGATTGTTGCATTCTCTGTTTGGCTTAGTTTTTTGGATCTTTGCTGCGGAGGGACGGCGTGGTGCTTCTGCCTAGAGCGCCATCTTGCCGGAACCATCTACTTTACTATATTTTTGATATAGTTAGAGATATCAGGTATATCAGGCAAGATATCTTATCTGAAAATGAGGCTGCAAAGAAAGTTAAAAAAAAAAGAAATACAATTTTTGATTTGCATTTCTTCTTAAATCACCTGATCTGAGCAATAGGTAAACCGGGCTTCTATTGTGATGATGATGGCAATGCATTACCTTTGGCCTGGTACTATTCTAGGCTTTTTCTCTGTGTTGTCTTATTGAATCTTCACAACATCCTTTGCCACGATTATATTCATTAGAGACAAGCAATAATTTACACAAAGAATGTAATCTATCAAGTTAGTTTTTTTTTTTTCTCGCATAGTTGGGATACATAGAGAGTCGCTGCTCTTGCCTGGAAAGTATGCTTCCTCTGGCGTGTGTAATGGGCCAGGGGATTCCCAGGGATTAGCTGTTTACACTGGCAGTCTTTAGAAGGCAAAACTTTCCTTGCTCAAAACAATCCGCTGAGGTGTTCCCTTTTAACAGATCAGAAGGAAAGACTTTTCTAGGAAATTAGTCTACTTATCTTGGCTTTTTCAAAATTCATTTAACTGAAGACCTTAGCTATCTGTCAAATCATCAGACCACCATTGCCAAAAATACATAGGTCAGCAATAATCAGGGCATGGAATCTTGAAGCATTTAGCAGATTGTTTTTAAAAGACAGCAACACACTTGTCATCCATTTTCCCTTGTAGGATCTTAAAGAATGAGCTGTACTGTATCCTTTTTTTAGAGAAGATCTCGGTGGCTATGGTCTGCTGCATGCTTCCATTCCTGGCACAGGGTGTAAGGCAAATGCCATTGTTAATCGTGGAGAACACTTTATGTGGGTCATTTTCTAGGGAAGCATTTCTTAAAGCAAACACCAAATTCGTAATGGAAGTAGCCGCAGGTAATTATTGTTGGCTATTTTGATGCTGGTCCATTTAAGCTGAAGGCATTTCTCAGTCTAACATTGCTTGGAATGTGGTTGTACTTAGTCACAACTCATGAGAAATGCATGAGGCCTGTTAATGCTTTATTCTAACCTTTAGAAAAAAATGAAGCAGTATCACGAATAACTATGAGGAAAAGTTGTCTAATAAATAGGAAGTCTCCAGTGTGAGCAGCTGAGTTCCAGAAGTTCATCTCTTGGTTAACTAGAACTCAGAACACATTTTTCATATAAATAATATTGTAAATAAAGGTCCCTGGGTGGTGTAAAGTTTGTGCTGGACTGCTAACCGTAGGTTGGTGATTCAAACCCACCCAGTGGTGCCACAGAAGAAAGGCCTGGCAGCCTACTTCTGTAAGATTACAGCCATCAAAAACCCTATGGGCATGAGTCAGAATCAATTTGACTTCTACAATGGTTAATATTATACATAATAAAATCCAAAAACAAACCCACTGCTGTCAAGTTGATTCCAACTCATGGCACTCTCATAGGTTTCCAAGGCTGTAAATCTCTACAGAAACAGACTGCCACACCTTTCTTCCTCGGAGGCACCGGTGGTTTCAAACCGCCGACCTTTCATTAGATCACTTTAACCACTCTGCCACCAGGGCTCAAACATACCATTTTATAAGCTTATATACTTTGTGTTATAGGCTCATGTTTTCCTGAAGGCAAGAGTTTTTCCACTGGTCTATTTATACCATAACCAAGACTCATGCATTAAAAATAGAACTTTTTGACCTATGTTGTACAACGGGTAATATTGTACATAATAGGATTCCAGGCCATGCATAAAAACTAATTTAAATGAAGATGTTCTCAAAGAATAAAACAAGGAGCTGTACAGAGATATTTTCTTTTTCTCAATCTGTTTTGTTGTTGTTGTAACTTATTTAGAGCTGGGTTTTCTTGCTTCCACTGTAAGGCCTGTCTCGACAGAGACTGCCAGTATAAACACAGTCTCAAGAAACTGCCTCTATCAATAAATATTTGTGGGAAAATGAGTAAATAACATGTAGAAATGATTGAAAAGTAATTTCAATCCTTACTACAGCATCTTAAGAAATTGCAAAGGGGTTTCCTTGATAACTTAGAGCAAAACTCCGTTTTAAATCTTCTTTTCCCAACACAGTGTGGCAGGTGACTCTAACGACCTACCCATGCTTTTCCCCAAACTCTCTCTCCAGCTTACCTGTGCTGTCACTTTTCTTTTTCTTATCTCCTCTTGCCTCTGAATTTATTCTTTTCTCTTCTGGAGTAACTCCCTGCCCTACACAACATGAATTTGTTAAGCCATTCTTAGCACCTTTAAATTATCCCCCTCACTTTTTAACCCTCGTGGCTTAGTGGTTAAAGTGCTCAGCTGCTAACAGAAAGGTCAGCAGTTCAAGCCCACCAGTCACTCCACCGAAGAAAGATATGGCAGTCTGTTCCCGTAAAAGTACAGCCTTGGAAGCCCTATGCGGCAGTTTTGCTCTGTCCTGTAGGGTCGCTATGAGTCAGAATCGACTCAGTGGCAGTGGGTTTGAGTTGGTTTCTTACTTAGGTAGGTTAAAGAAAAATACAGCTATATAGTATGAGGAGAATATTTATGATTAATGAGCAAATTATACATTGTCACTTCTTCCTGAACTACCCAAAAATTCTCTCTGAGAGTTTCATTTATTTGTTCACTGGTTCATTCACCCATTCATTTTAATGCTTCTGATATCAGACATGGAGCTCTGATGGCACAGTGGTTAAGAGCTCAGCCGCTAAACAAAAGAGCAGCAGCTCGAATCCACCAGCCACTCCTTGGAAACCCAGTGGGGCGGTTCTGCTCTGTCCTATAGGGTGGCTATGAGGTGGAATCGACTCGACAGCAACAGGTTTGGGTTTTTTTGTTGTTGTTGTTGAGTCAGACATACTATGTCTTTTGTGTTTAGGCTCATGTTTTCCTGAAGACAAGAGATATTTCCATTGGTCTGTTTGTGCCTCAACCAAGATTCATGTATTAAAAATAGAGCTTTTGGACTTACTGTGTTCATCTGGTAGGAAAAATGTTTGGGATAAAACTGGAAGGGGTGTGGCGATGTCATGGTTGTTTTCTCTTGTGGGTTTATCTTCCTGTTCTGTTTCTGGTTTTCTAAGTCTGTTGTTGGTTCAAAGAACATTTTTGTAAAATGTGTTTAGGCACCAGGAGAGAGATATTGACTTGAACCTTCGTTTCTCTGATTCTCAGTTAGCTAGGTTCCTTTGATGTAGGCATGAGGCAGACCACAGTGTTTTGGGTTTTAGAAGGAGGAAATGCAAGAGGCACACTTAATTAATAGCTCTTTTCCATGGATTTCTAATCCCATTTTTTGAATTATAAGTAATTTTTTCTTCATTGTTTCCAATATTTACTTTAGTAGCATGAAAAGAGCAGTTCTTTAGCTTTTGCATTTGTCCTGTTTAGTAATTTTACACTGAAAGAAACTTTACTTCTAATTCAGAGCAGTTCAGGGTGACAGCTGGGTTTCAAGCACTTGTGTTGGTCATTTACTACCACCCAACCACACCTTGCACTAGGAACTAACTTAGCTTAAATTCTTGTGGTTTTCCTCTTTTTGTAGACGTTAACGATATAAAGAAAACTCAATACTGTTTCTAAGAAGAGAATAGCTTATCTATTCAGGGCATAAAAGGGACACAAGTTTATCTATTTGATAAACATGTAGTGCCTATTATGTACTAGGTACTACTCTAGGTACTTGAGTATATCAATAAACAAAGCAGAAAAAAGTCTGTGCTATCGTAAGCTTAAGATGCTTAGCTTATTGACTGTTTTATATTTAGTTGTGGTGTACACAAAATCCAAGTTGCTACAGAAGAGCAAATAATTTAAAAAGGATAACCTGAGTGAGTCAAACTGCCAGACAATGGCAGCTAAACCTCTGTATTTAGCTGTAATCTTTTGTGTTTGTATTATGTGGAGTTTAACATGGAGCCCTGGTGGCACACTGGTTAAGAGCTCGGCTGCTAACCAAAAGGTTGGCAATTGGAATCCACCAGGCGCTCCTTGGAAACCCTATGGGGGCAGTTCTACTCTGTCCTATAGTGTCGCTATGAGTCAGAATTGACTCAACAGCAATGAGTTTGGTTTTGGGTTTTCTATAGGTCATGTAGCACAGACTCTGTTTTTTGTCAATTTAAGGGCAGATTCTTTTCTAATGTTAGTTTTATGCTTAGAAATCATAATATGCAGTGATGCTCACAATTCTTCACGATTCCCACTTTCCTGTATTTAGAATGTTCCGATACATAGCTAATACAGTAATACCATTTCATGAGGGATGTGAGCCTACTCACACCAAATAAATGAAGACTTTCTTTTATTTGTAAGACAGAAGACTAAAATGTATCATGAGCACCTAATCAGCATGTCACTTTCATAGGAAACAAACAAACAAAAAATATTAGAGAATTTTGTCATTAGCCTTTCCAGTATAAGATCAGCTAGTCTTAGAGATGGGAGGAACTTTACAAATCTGCTCCCTCATTTAGTGAAGGAGGAAAATGAGACTGAAAGGGGTTCGGTGACTTGTCTAAAGTTGCATTATTGGTAAATGGCAGAATTGAACTTGAACCCTGCCCCAAATTCCTAGACCTGTGGTCTGTTCCTGTACTGCTGTGTCTTAGATAATACTTTTCAAAGTATTTTCCATATATTATCTACTTGAGCCTTGCATCAGAGCAAGATATGTATTTTTATGTCCACCTGCAAATTAAGAGACTGAGACCCTAAGTGTCTTATTGACTTGCTCAAGAACTTAGTATGAACCTGAAACTTGAATTTACTTCTTGGACTTTCATTTCAAGACTCTTTCCATTATTTTAACATGGACATTATTTTATCTAAAGACAAAGCTAAGATAAATACAGGTTCTGTTGAGTCAACTAGATATGGTGGAAAAACAATCCTTCATTTTCGCTTCTTGTATCAGCTTGTTTGAAATACCAAGTTATCTATTGATTTATCTACTTTTTTTTTCAGTTAAATAAATAGAATTCAGTGGAATCTTCCAAAAACAGTACACTTTTCTTAAGCATTTTTTTAGTTGTCAATGTGAGATAGGATTTTTGAATCCATTCTAGTCGTCTCAGCCACTGAAACATAGTTACCAAGATTTGCGTGTAAAGTAAATAGCATAATGTCATCTATTTGGTGAATAAGTTTATATATTCTTATAAACTCAATATGGAGAAATTTCATAAATATCGTATAACCAATAAGAAATGGATATTGATATCCCGTAGTTTTTGTTCTGTTTCTGTCCTTGAGAACAAACATATTTATAGACTCTATGATTGGTGCAGATCATGATACAGTGCTCATTTTTATTCTTCATAACTATGCAGTAGCTTATAGTTTTAGTAATGACCTTCAGATTATTTTCTAACTATGAATTACAATCTTGGTTAAGAGTATCCCACCTTTTCCAGAAGATTTCATTCTGAAAGTTAGTATTGCTTAACCAGTAGAATAATGTATCTGTTTTAGATTTTAATTAAGAGACGGCCTTTGTCTTTTTTTTTTTTAACTATCTATCAAATAGTAAAAAATTTATCCCAGCAATTTCCTCTCTGTAAATAAAAAGTGATAAGATGAAAAGCATAGGCAAATATTATTGCACATTACAATCAGTATATAGAAATCCAAGCACTCAGTATCTGAAACATAAAATTACATGTGCTCCTTAAATTAATCAGTCTATTTTTCAAAGTTAAAGTTGGTCCCCTGCACTAGTGGTAAATGATAATTTGTAAGTATGATAAAAATTGAGAGCTAAATAATTTAATCACTGTACTTTTAAGTATATAGTGTCATTAATTATAAGCTGATAAATATATGAGCAAAAAGAGCTATTTGTTTTATATATGTAAATATATATTTTAATCTGTATATATGTGCAACATATATGTATAATAGACCTGTATGTTTTCTTGCCCTCCAATCCTTAATAGACAACTCTTTTATTTAAGAATATTGAATTTAAGTAAATGAATTTTCTAGTTCCTCTTTATAGTCAAATGTTACAAAAAAGTGAATGTTTTTAAAACATTTAGTATAAAAAACCAAAAAACCAAACCTGTTGCCATCAAGTTTATTCTGACTCATAGCAACCCTATAGGACAGAGTAGAACTGCCCCCATAGGGTTTCCAAGAAGCAGCTAGTGGAATTGAACTGCCGACCTTTTGGTTAGTAGCCAAGTTCTTAAGCACTGTGCCACCAGGGCTCTGTATATACATATATACGCACATATACATATATATATACATACATACACACATATATATGCATATATATGAAACAAAAACAAACCTGTTGCTGTCAAGTTAATTCTGACTCATGATGATATCATGTGTTATAGAGTAGAACTGCACTCCATAGGGTTTTCAATGGCTGTGATCTTTTGGAAACAGATCACCAGGACTTTCTTCCGAGGTGCCTCTTGGTGGACTCAAACCTCCAACCTTTCAGTTAACAGCTGAATGCTTAACCAATTGTACCACCCAGGTACTCCAATATATAGAAGGACAGGCTTTATCCTAATACCTCTCTTCTTCTGAATGGTACATATTTCTTCAAAGAAATTTACTAGCTTTTTCCTGGTCTCTAGCAGGAATTGTTTTACTCTATAAAATTGTCTTTCAAGATGAACAAAATAGTTACTGGCTCCAAAGAGGTCTAGTAAAATTCACATATGTAGGCATAAAATTGACCTTGTTCAAACATCAAAAAGCAAGTCTGATCATTTTGCTAACTTGCTAAAATCTTTCAACGACTCCCTTGACTCTTTGGCTAAAGACCAAAATCCTTGTTATGGTCCACCAAGTCCTTCATGGTCTGCCCTTGCTTCCCTTTATGGCTTCAGCTCCAGTGGCACTTCTCTTTAATCTCTGTACTCATTCCTTACATGAACGTTTTTTTGTTTGTTTCCTTGAACCTACCATACTTCCCTTCATGTTTTTCCTTCTGTTTAGAAAGTTTGATTGCTTCCTCTCCTCTCCCCTCCCCATCCCTGTGCCTTCACCTAGTTAATAATGGTCAACTCATCCTTCAGATCTCAATTATAGGTCACCTTTTCATGGAGATCTCCTCTGACAACCTCCTCCCCAGCCAGATTCAATGAGGAGCTGGCTTTATATTCTATTACAGCTCCTCTTCATAGCTCTTCTCGCTGACCATAATTATAGTTTATGGTCAAGTGATTAATGTTTGTCCCACACAGACACTGTGTGTCCTGCTCCCTATTGCCTTTTCGGTTTACTAGCACAGTTCCTGGCATGTATTAGGTGCACAATAAAGGGTTGCTGAGTAAATAAGGAAAGAATGAAATGGAGTTCTGGTCCAAGAAAGCTCATAATCTAGTTGGGTAGACAATAATAATACATAAGGAACAAAGCAAAAGACTTAATAATTATATTCCCAAGGTCAAAATATTGAGAACATGGCCACACACAGCAGTGCAGAGTTGTTCACCAAGGAAGCCCAGCTGTCTGGCTCCTACAAGGCTTCAAGAGATGGTATTCCATATATAATTATTTTGTCATTTAACTTAAATTAAGCAAGCTCATTCAATTTATATATAAAACTGAATGCCAATTATCGGGTTATAGAAAAAAACACAATTATCACAGGAACTTAATACTTTAGGTTTCGTGTTGCGATGTGATCGATCGCTTTTGTGTGGCCTTTCTCACCGTGGCCTTGTAACTCCCACCCAAGTGATTGGGTGGGACTGTGAGGATAGGGTAATTGTGGCCCACCAAGGGGATTGGTCAGTTTTGCCGTCCTGCTGGGCTTGAAATGAGCCACCCCAGACGGGGGAAAGAGAGGATCTCACCACTAAAAAAGAAGAACAGCCAGGAGCAGAGAGTGCATCTTTTGGACCCAGGATCCCTGCACTGAGAAGCTCCTGGAACCGAGAGACAGAGAGAGAGAGAGAACTCGAGAAGTAGTGGCAGAGAAATGAAGGCAGGAGATGACGTGTTGGGCTTCCCTGCCCAGGGATCGAGAAAGTTGAGTGCCTTTGGGCCAAAGTTTACTGGCAGAGTAGGGTGCCTCTGAGCACTTATTGGCAGAGCTAAAAGAACTTTGTAACACTTGTCTGGGCAGGGCAGAGGCCAAAGGACCAGAGAGGCGTGCCTGCGAGCATGGCTGGGGAGAGGCTCTCCTGATGGAAGAACTGTATCCTGAGTGTTCCTGAGCCTGAATTGTAACCTGTTACTTCCCTAATAAACCCCATAATTCTGAGTATTGTCTGTGAGTTCTGTATGGCCATTGCAATGAATTATAGAACCCAGCACAGAAGTAGAAAGTGCTGTGGGAGGGATGGTTTGTGTCAGAATTGGTAAAGATGGCAGAGAGATGAGGCATGTCTGACCTCTGCTTCATGGGAATCAGTCTTGGGCTGTTGATCTTGATTCTTCTTCCCCCTTGTGAAGAGAGAAGAGGTCAGACTCTGCCCCCACGCCTTTTTTTTTACACGTCTAGCCCATTTCTCTCTCTAGGCACACCATGGTGAAATCCAAATCAGATTTAGAAAAGTTTGTTAATGAGCATTGATTTTTAGAAAGGGGAATGAAATAATGTTCAGTGTCATCAGGTTAAAGTACCCTGATGGACCTTTCTCATAAAAAAGGTGTCTTGTCACTAGAACAAGAACATTAAAGCCTACTGACTTACAACCCTCTGCGTTACTCTATTTTTCACTGAAATAATGGAAGCCTGTTTGCTAAGGATCTCTCTTCCTTAGCTTTCATGGCCTGGACCAAGATAGATGTGTTAATGTTTTTTCTACTTCTCCTGAACTCAGATATAAGTCAGCACATTTTTGTAAAAAAAGATACTTTCAGATATTTACTGAGTTATGCTCAAGTTTGCAGGCCATATAGTTACTCTGTCTCATTAAGGTGATATTGTATGTGTCTTCCATGGAAAAGAAACCTTAAGGGAAAAATCCATGTAGTATTGATGGCATTAATGCCTTCAGAGAGTACCAGGTTTCAGGAAAGAGCACTGTAAAATGTAGAGCAGTCAGGGAAGAGGTCATGGGACGGGCAGAACTTGAGCTGGACCAGACAGGATAGTTTGGTTTTGGCTAGGCAGAGCAGGATGAACACATAGAGATTCAGGAAAAGTGAGCAACCTAAATGAAGATGTGGAGTTGGAAAAATGTGGAGTACACATTTGTAACAAGATATTAAAGTATGAATTTGGGCTGAGGCACTAAGATACATAGTCTATTCCACATTCCACAGGAATACTAGACTTTATGCAGGATTTGCAAAGGAGATACCTGAAAACCAGTTTTATTATTCTTCTAAACTTTATCGACCTTGTCAAAGGTTATTATACCCGTTCTCGTCGAGTTGATTCCTACTCATAGAACCCTACAGGACAGAGTAGAGCTGCCCCATAGGGTTTTCAAGGAGTGGCTGGTGGATTTGAACTGCTGGCCTTATGGTTAACAGCCATAATTCTTAACCACTGCACCACCAGGGCTCCATCAAAGGTATAAAAGGTTGATAAAATGGAGAGAAAAGGGTTGATAATTTGGAGAGAGCTGCTATTGACTTGTAGGTTCCCTCCAACCACCCAGTGTTTGTGGTACCTACACCACCTACACCTTACCTTAATGGAAAGAGGGTTTAACAGGACTACTCAAAGAACAGACTATGTTCCCTGAAGTTTGGGGCTAACTGTAGACTCATGTCTGACTCCCACCTGATAAATCTAAAGGGAGGAATGACTGACGGCAGAATAAAGGGAGAAGTTTCTGAGGTGGAAACAAATTGTACTCCAAGAGTTTGTAGGGGCAAGAGTAATTGGTTGCTTTTCAATTGTGAGGGGAAGCTGGCATGAGTTGTTTTAGGTCCTATCCAGAAAGGGCCTGATGGAGAAGCTCTGAGGTACAGCCGACTTTCTAGAAGAGAAGAAAGCAGTAAGCGAACAGCCTGAATAGAGATGTATTCACCTTCATTAAGGCCACTTCAGATTAGAGATAGCCAGGGTTAGAAGGTTTCTCCAAAAAATCCATAAAAGCACCCATAAGAGAGAGTGAATTTCAAACAGAGTACTGATGCTAGATCATCATGATATTGTTGTTGGGTGCCATCAAGTTTGTTCCAACTCATAGCAACCCTATGTGACAGAATAGGATGGCCCCATAGGGTTTTCTTGGCTAGAATCTTTACAAAAGCAGATTTCCCAAATCTTTCTCCTGCAGAGCCTCTGAGTGAGTTTGAACCACCAACCTTTTGGTTAGCAGCCAAGTGCCTAACCGTTACACCACATCATGATAGCAACTGTCAAGTAAGAACTTTCCTCCCCTCCCCTTCCCCTCTACACTGAGTGGGTGGATTATGAAGGAATTTAAAATCACAACAGAAGTTTAAACTTGATATTATAGGAAACAAGGAGTGATAGGAGGCAGGATTTAAACGTTAGAATGACATGGTGAAAGTTATATTTAAAGATAGTTAGCCTTGCAGCAGTGTGGCAGATGGATTATAGGACTAGAAAATTTTAATATGGAAACTAGTTATCATAATCTAGGAGTAGAGTAATGAGGTTTGTATTAAGGAGATAGTAATAAAAGTAGAGAGGAAAGGATTAATTTGAAGACATTTTAGAGGAAAATAATATAGAGGTGGTGGCTAATTAGATTTATAAGTGGAGAAATTGCATCACAGATAATTTCTTAATTTTAACTAAGATACTTGATGGTCCAGTTGACACCAAATTGACATATGCCACAGGGGAAGTGCCACCTAGAAAGAGATACAGAACCGTAATTCAGGTGAGAGTGCCTTCGGAGATACTAGGAAAAAGCAACTGTTGAAGCCATTACAATGTGGCTTTTGAAGGAATATTTGAAGAAAAGGGTACTTATCAGTGGTTTTCAAACTTTAGAGTTTATAAAGTTACTGGTAGAGCTTGTTCAAAATGCAATCACTAGGCACCAAATCTAGAAATCAGAATATCTGGGTAAGAGCCTGGAGTTTTTTATTTTTACAATTAGCCAAAGAGATTCTAATGCAGGCAGTCAGGGAATGCCCTTTGAGACACTCGAGAGAGCAGAACAAAAAGCGTAGAATTTAGCTGGAGGGATGCTTAGAAGTCCGAGGAGGAGGAAGGCCTGTTGGAGAAATATGAGGAATTGTTAGAAAAGGCAAAAGGAAAACTATAATATAACTGAAGGTAGTAACCTAAGAGTGAGGGAGCATCGTGTGTCAAATAAATAATAGGAGTCAAGGAGAACAAAGATGGCGAGAACATCTAGTTCGCCATCCTTGTACTTTCACCTTGTTCATATCCTTTTATTTCAGGTGTGTTTCTTATATGCTTGGATTTATTTTGAAATCCATTCTGATAATTTTGGTCTTTTTTTTCCCTAAATTTTATTTATTTAGTTGTTGTTGAGAGTATATACAGCAAAACATACACCAGTTCACCAGTTTCTACATGTACAGTTTAGTGACATTGATTGCATTCTTTGAGTTGTGCAACCATTCTCTCCCTCCTTTTCTGAGTTGTTCTTCCTCTATTAACATAAACTCACTGCCTCCTAAGGTTCCTATCTAATCTTTTGAGTTGCTCTTGTCAATTTGATAGCATACAGATAGTTCTTAAAAGAGCATAATGCTCAAGGCAGACCTTTATTGCTAGTTAAGCTAAACTATTGTTTGGTTTTAAGATGACTTCAGGGGTATTTTTGGTTTAAGGTTTAAAGATTATCTCAGGGCAAAGGTTTCAGGGTTTCATCCAGTCCCCATGGCTCCAGAAAGTCTGGAGTCCATGAGAATTTGAAATTCTGTTTTGCACTTTTCCCCTTTTGATCAGGATTCTTCTATATATCTTTGATCAAAATGTTCAGTAATGGTAGCTAGGCACCATCCAGTTCTCCTGGTCTCACAGAAAATGAGGCAGTTGTTCATGGAGGCAATTAGCCACGCATTCCATATCCTCCTCCTATTCCTGACTCTTCTTCTTCCTCTGTTGCTCCAGGTGAATAGAGACCAATTGTTGTGCCTTGGATGGCTACTTGCAAGCTTTTAAGACCCCAAGCACTATGCAACAAACAAGGAGGTAGAACAGAAGCACTGAACACTTTATTAGGCCAGTTACCTGGGATTTTTCAGGGAATCATGACCCTAAATACTACTCAGCCAGTAGAGAAATGAAGTCTTGAAACATGCTACAGTATGGGTGAAGCTTGAAGACATTATGCTGAGGGAAATAAGCCAATCACAAAAGGACAAATATTGTATGACCTCATTTATATAAAAAGACAAGAAAAGGCGAATGTACAGAGTCATTACCAGGAATGGGAGGGAGGGGGCAAAGGGAGGTTAACAGTGATGGAAAAATAGCATTGATTAAGGGTGGGGTTGCACAATCCATTATTGTAATTGCTGGCAATAAGTTGTATACCTGTAAATGCTGAATTGGCGAAAGTTGCGTGGTAGATATATTTACAACAATGACAAAAAAAAAAAAAATACAAAGTAGCTGCTGAGGCTGCTTATGTACAACCAAACACCTCATGGGATTTGGTCCTTGGTTGGAGGTTTAGGGTCATGGTTTCATGGGACATCTCAGTTAATTTTTGTCTTTTAGCTAGAGCATTTGTCCATTTCTATTTTCTGAAGTCTTTCGCAGTCTAAACCTGCTATTGGTTCTCAATCTCACTCATGGTAACATATTTCCTCATGTGTTTTGTGTTTTTTTGTGGACTTGGATCTTTGTCTAAGAGAATTCTTTGAACCCTGGGAATGAAGGTGGATCCTCTGGAAAGTATTTGGGCTTATTTTGCCCAAGTGCCCTAGGTCAGTACCACTCTATACTAATTTAAACTAAATTCTTGGCTTGAAATTTTTCATATCGTCCTGTAATGTGAATTCAGGAAAACTAGTGTAAAGGCTGGTTTATATTTAGGGATGTTCCAAGGAAATTTTTACCCCTCTATTTAACACCAAGTTTCAAGTCAGACAATTTTGTTTGCAGTGCTCTGGGGAGGCAGGGTTTTTTTTTCTAGTTCATCATTACACAGAGACATTTGTGGACCTAATTTTATTGGAAGAACTCTTGTGAGACTCTCCATCCCCACCTTGTCCGTACCCACAAAAAAACTCTGTGTTTATCTCCTGCCACCTGAGCCCCACAAGGCCATTGAAAGGAAAATTCAAGATCACTAGGGTTTGACAATGCCCTGCAGGCCAGAGCTGTATTTAGTAATCTGCTTATTGTTTAGGTTCCTGACATCACTTAGTTTTTTGCCTAAGTATTTCTTTTTCTTTATTGTCAATTTATTGATACATTTACAAGAATGTACTTTTATATAATATGTAGCACTTGCTTTCCAGAGGAATGTTACTATCTAGTGCCAAAAAACAAAAGTTCCCTTTAGTAGTTCTTTCAGTGATGGTTTATTGGTCTATGAGAGATAGATTCTCAGTCTGTGTTTTTCTGTAAATGTCTTTATTTTAGACTCAGCTTTTAAAATAGTTTATTCATAGGTGTCATCAAGTTGGTTCCGACTCATAGTGACCTTATGTGTAACAGAACAAAACAAAATAGTTTATCTGGGATAAAATGTAGATTGACAGTTATTTTCTTCCAGCACTTTCACAGTATTACCTCATTAGCTTCTGAGCTCCGTTGTTTCTGTTGAGAACTTGTCTGTCAGTCTAAACATCATTCCTTTATAGGTTCTTAGTCTTTTCTGCCTTATTACTGATAAGATTTTATCTTGGTATTTGTTGTTCAAAAATTTCACTAATGTATCTAAATATTGATTGATTTTTATTTATTTTGTTCATAGCTTCTTATTCTTCTTATATCTAAGAATGTATTTCTCTCTTTAATTCTGGAAATATCTTAGCCAAAAAAATCTCTGTGTTTCACCTATCTTTATTAACTCTTTTTCTAGAAATCTTATTAGACTTATATTTACTTTCTCATTCTATTTTCCCTCTCTTTTAAACTCTTTTATATATTCCAACTCTGTCTTTTCCTGGACTGTATACTGTATAATTTTTTTCAGATCTGTTTTCTAGGTCACTGTTGTTGTTAGGTGCCATTGAGTCAGTTCCAACTCATAGCGATCCTATGTACAGCAGAAGGAAACACTGCCCAATCCTGCGCCATCCTCACAATCATTGTTATGTTTGAGCCCATTGTTGCAACCACTGTGTCAATCCATCTTGTTGAGGGTCTTCCTGTTTTTCACTGACCCTCTACTTCCACAGGGACTGGTCCCTCCTGATAACATGTCCAAAGTATGTGAGACAAATTCTCATTGTCCTCACTTCTAAGGATCATTCCAGCTGTACTCCTTCTAAGACAGATTTGTTTGTTCTTCTAGCAGTCCGTGGTATATTCAATATCCTTTGCCAACACCATAATTCAAAGGCATCAATTCTTCTTCAGTCTTCCTTAGTCATTGTTCAGCTTTCATATGCATATGAGGTGATTGAAAACACCATGGCTTGGGACAGGCACACCTTAGTCCTTAAAGTGACATCTTTGCTTTTTAACATTTTAAAGAGATCTTTTGCGTCTGCCTAATTCATTATGTCATTTAATTTTTGACTGCTGCTTTCATGGGCATTGATTCTAGCTCACTATTTTTCTGTATTTAAACTGCTGTTAAACTGGTCATTGCATTTCTAATTTTAATGACTGTATTTTTCATTTCTTTAACTTCTGTTGTCTGTATAGGATTCCTTTTTATAAAAAAATCTGCTAAAAAAAGCACTAAAAAAAATCTGCTTGCTTATTAAAAAAAAAATTATCCTTTTTCTATAGCTTCTTTTACATATTACCTATTTCAGACTTTTTTCACCACTCATGGTGGCATATTTTTTAGGCTTTTTGTTATAATTTTTGTTGTGAGTTCATCTTTTAGCAGGGACTTTTTGTCCTATGGGCATTATGTGAGGCTTTGGTTGTTTAAGTATTCCTGTAGAGCAGTTTGGGGTTGCTTCTGCCTGAAGGGGCAGAGGTATCACTGGACTTAGAGTGAATTTTAATTTTTATATTTTGGAGGGGCCTTAAATATTATAGTTCTATGTGGATAGTATAAGTTTGGACTCTGAGTCCATATATGGCATATATGAACCCTTACAGGAGAGCTGTTGTGTTTGTTTTTTTGTTTTGTTTTTTGCTTTCCCAGAATGCTTGTCTGAAGATTTTATCATACTATTCTATTGTCTCTTTGAGCAAGTTGGAGTTTTTCTAGTTCCTGTTTGACAGAGTGTGCTTTCCTTTGAGATCTTGGCCCTAGCAGGAACCTCAGTTTGACGTTAGATTCCATGTTATCAGGGCCAGTTTTCTGTCAGATACTTGTGCTAGCTCCTCCGGCACCTCCCCCTTAGCCATGTCTCTTCAGCTTCAGCTGGCTTGCTTGCTTCCTTGGCCTTCAGTTCCCTGTTTCTGGCATTTAGAGATTGTTCTTCCTTGTGCCTAAGTCAGCTGTGCACTTATAATGTTTTATGCTGTAAACAGCATTTCTGAGTCATTTTTTTGCAAAAAAGGCTGCCACATTAGCTCAACCTACCATGTTGTTAGATTTATTTGAATTTTCTTTACATAGAGAAAATAGGGACCATTTGGTAAGGAGAAAGGCCTTTCTTATCCTTCCATAATCCTAATATCATACTTTCATGGACTTTATTTGGATATGAATCAGAACCTAGATGCTCGTCGTTTGACTTTAAGCTGCTAAGTAGAGAAAGCAACTGAGGCAAGGCACTGTCAGAGTGAGGAATCTATATAGGGCCAGTATTGCCTGGGTTTCATGAACAAGGCCTGAAAGGAAGCTGTGCACTTCCCAGAAAGTGGGGACGTTTACAAACGAGACACATAAAGTTTTCTCCTGGAGGCCTGATTCTTTTGAAAGGGCCATTAGATTCTAGATTCTACACCTCCTGCAATTGGAGGGGGTGGCTGCTCTTTGGTCCCCAAAAGCCCAAAAGGCTGAGCTCGGCATGGGGTGAGGATAAAGGACAACTGCTGCTTTTTATTATCCCAGCTTTATTGCTTTGGAGAAGGATCTACATCCACTCCGGTAGGGTGGGGCAACTGGGAACCCTCTAAGTATGATTAGAAATACTTTCAAGTTCACATCAAAAATAAAAGTTCAATGTAACAGATAATAGTAACTCTTTTAATTTTGGACAAACATGGATTTCTTTACAATTTGTGTGTGTGTGGGGTTAGTTCTCTGTATTCTCAGGAAAGTTGGAAATACCTAGTCATAATTATACTTAATACTGAATATAGCATGGACTGCCAGAAGAACAAACAAATCAGTCTTGGGGGAAATACAGCCAGAATGCTTCTTAGAAGCTAAGATAGCAAGATTTTGTCTTGCTTATTTTGGACACGTCATCATGAAAGACCAATCACTAGAAAAGGATATCGTGTTTGGTACAGTAGAGGGTCAGTAAAAACAAGGGAAACCCTCCATGAGATGTATTGATGCGGTAGCTGCAACAAGGGGCTCAAACATACCAAAAATTGTGAGGGTGGCACAGGACCAGGCAATATTTCCTTCTGTTATACATAAGGTCGCTATAAGTTGGAGCCAACTCAGTGGCAACTAACAACAACAACAATTATGATTAAATTCACTAATGAGCATAATTCATAGAGCTAGCAAAAATGCCTGGAAGAAGTCGATGCTTTCATTTAGAAGTTAAATATTTCAAAATATTGTTTAAATAAGAAGGTATTCATTCAGAAGAAACTACTTCCTGATGTAGGTAGTATTTTTCAACCATTTAAACGTAGATGATCTATAGTTCTCTATTTTTATCAGCTCAATTTTTTTGTAATTTCTTTTGTTTTTTACATTTGCATCATTTGTCTGTAATTTATACATTGCATTATAGAGCAAAGGAGCCCTGTTGGCGTGATGGTTAAGCGATCAGCTGCTAACCAAAAGGTTGGCAGTTCAAACCCACCAGCTGCTCACAAGAGAAAGACCTGGTGAGAAAGACCTCATAAAGATCATAGCCTAGAAAACCCTATGAGGCAATTCTGCTATATCACGTGGGGTCACCATGAGTCGAAAATCAACTCAATGTTACCCAACAACAAGCCTTTCTCCCTCCCTTATAGGACAATTCCAAACCTGTTGCTGTCAAATGTATTATGACTCCTAGTGAGTCTAGAGGATGGAGTAGAGCTGCCCAATAGGGTTTCCAAGGAGTGGCTGGTGGATTCGAACTGCCAGCCTTTTGGTTAGCAGCTGTAGCTGTTAACCACTGTGCCACCAGGGCTCCTTATAGAACAGTAAGTATTTGAATATGCTTTCCAGTCTGTAGCACCTCCCAGTTTCACCCACACCTGGCCCTGCACTCTGCTGTTGAGAAGCTATAGCATAATAAGTTACCAACATTTCCAGACAAGATGGCTCTCTTTTGGGACATACTCTACTGCAGCCATTTAAAACTCTTTCTTCCACTTCCCTTTTTCTTTTCTGTTGGCAATCTTTCACCGATTAATTTTTCCCTGTTTTACTTTGGTCACGCTGAATTTAATACACTGATTTAAATAAAATTCCCCTGGTCTTCAGCTCTAAGATGAAAAACAAACCTATTACAAATGTCAATGTTTACCCTAAGCTTTCCTCCATCCAAAAGGTTTCCTTACTATAGCATTCCTGTCACCGACAACCTGAACTCGAACCTGAGCTCTCCCTGTACCCCTGGTGAAGGCACGGCCAGGAGATGCCCACTTTCCAAGCACCTGCTTATTTTGTCCTCTCACTCTTAAACTGGTCTGTCACTTTTTAAACTTACATTATTTAAACAGATGTCCATTGTACCAAATGCTGATTATTACGTGTTTTGAATTTGACATTTTCCCTAAAGTCTAAATTCTCAGATAATTTTTGAAAACTTGCACTTTTGTAGAGTTCACAATTTTAACGGGAAGCTAATATGTTACTTTTGATGAAAATAAAAGTTAAAAATATTAAGAATGCTTTCGACGTTTTCTACCTGAAGTTAAAATTGTTACTTTCTAATAGGCCAAATATATGTGATTATATAGTCTGTGAAGAGAATGAGAGTTTAAAGCAAAATAGTAAGCGTTGGCTGGAAGTAGAAATTACAAAATACCATAAGGTTTTATAATCAAAGCAAATCTTGGATTTTGCTTACATATTGCTGTCTAACAGTTTGCTGTGCAGTTTTTAAACTGGACGTATAGAGTGACTTTAGAAAAAAAATAAATGCTATGATTTAAGAGAGATCAACTGGCAAGTATTCGGCATTACTCTTATAGATGCGGTATCAATTTAAACCAAGGTATCTCTTCTGTTTTCTGTATTTTGGGACCAGTGCACATATATAACTCAAATCAGCCTCAGAAAGTAGACAGGTGACAAAGCGTGGATGCAAATTTTGTCCTTGAGTTTACAAAAACAAACAAAAACTCAAAGATCTTCCCTAATCATTTTGAATTACGTAGATTACTTCTTTCTGGAGAAATGTTTTCTAATGACTTTTTAAATGTTTCTGGTATTAGATGTTGAACATATGAACTAAGTTGTTGAATTGTTGAAGTCTTTTATGTTAGATAATGAAAATCAAAGAAGTTCAGGCTTAAATGTCATTGGCATGAGAACAGTTATTTCAAAAAGTTATTGAACACTTGCCATATGCCCAATGCTATACTTCTCTCTTCATATGTAGCATCTCATATGAAGCCCACAAGGACCTGGTAAGGTCGATCCCATTAGTTTCCTTATGTTTCAGGTGAAGAAACAGATGCTCAGAGTTCACATCACTAGATGGAGCAGCCAGGCTCCTGTTTACAATGGAAAACCTCAAATGGACAGATTCCAGATTCTGAGATAGGGCCAAGACTGTTAGGAGCGAAGCAAAAAGCATTTTTATTTATCATCATCTCACAGATTTTATTTCTACAATTAGTGATGCACTTCTCATTTTTACTTTTCTGAAAATTCAAAATAAAATTGTTTCCAGTTTATTATTTAAAAGGTATTCATAAGCTATCTTCTTTACAAGTTTATTTTCTTGACAGTAATTATAGCAACAGAGTTCCTAGGTGGGGCAAACGGCTAACTCACTCAGCTGTTAACTGAAAGTTTGGGGGTTCAGGTCCACCCAGAGGCACCTTGGAAGAAAGGCCTGGTGATCTACTTCTGAAAAATCAGTCACTGAAAACCCTGTGGAGCACAGTTCTACTCTGACACACATGAGGTTGCCATGAGTCAGTAGTCAACTTGATGGCAGCTAACAACAACAGCTTATGCTAGCCACTATGCTAAGTGATTTGTTTATATATACTATTTAATTTTATTGTCACACCAGTTTTTCACAGTAAATGTTATTAGTCCACTTCTGCAGATGATAAACTGAGGCTCAGAGGGCTTAAGAAATTGCTCAAGATCATCCTAGTAATTGATAGAGCCAAAATTTGAACCTGGTTATATCTGACTCCAAGGATCTGATTCCATGCTCTTTTGTTATTCCATGAACTCTGAACAAGAGATTTCTTTCCTTGCTTTTAAGAAGCAGCTACCCATATGGAAAATATCTAAGATGCCAGGTTTATGTAGGAAGTCTGGTTCTTCTAAAATTTAATCAAAATCATTCCCAAATTAAGTCTACCACTAAGAACAGAAAATTAGCATATATAATCAGAAATCTAACATAGATGACATTTGAGGACAAGGATAAAAATTTCCAAACTTCACTCATTTGTTTGTGTAGTACTGAATTCTGGAAGGAGATTGACATTTTATACCTGAAATGATGAGTCTATGCCCCAAATGTATCGCATTGATTAAACTGGTCATCTAACCATCACAGAAACATCTTTAACATACCCTCCTAGCAAGGCTCACAAGAGTTGGATACATACACAGACCTTTTCACCTGCTTGAAAGTTGGGTTACTTCAGATGTCCGGTTTTGTGACCCAAACATGGTTGTTGAAATTTATTATGGTAAATGCTCCAGATCAAGAGGAAAAAGGAAAGTTTAAAATGCAAATGTTTGGGGTATATGTGAAAAAGACTTGTGATGGGTATCTAAGAGCTATGAATTATTTTTCTGTAGCTCTTTAAACATAAGCTAGTTTCCTATGGCTAGTAACAGGCCAGTATGGTCTTATGTAGAGGCAGATCAGTAAATAAATGACTTTTCAGGTTCTTCACAGATTCTTCTCTAAACATGAAGGGTTAGTAGGTACCTTTCCAGTGACTTCCTGATGATCAGGTAGAATTCACAAATAATATATTAAACTATTTATATACATTAATTCAGTAAGGCCCTGACATTACCAATAACATAAAAGTTAATTTATAGGCTGATACTCTACATTGTGTGGGATGAAGTTGTTGTGGGGTTTTGTTTACGTTTTTAAGTGTAATAAATCAGAAGCTAAAAGAATTCTTTGGTTAGCATCACAGACTTCAGAAGTGCCACCTCAATAGACAGCATCTTTTTAGGGATAATTCTTTCTGTTCTATTATCTATCCTTGCATTAGTACCACAGACTTTTAATGTAAAAGTAATTTTAATATTTGGCCTGCTAATTCCACCAAATTACTCTTCTTTTATATAATTCTCATGACTAATCTCAAAACAATGATGTTTTTTCCAGATTGATATGTTTGTTCATTTAATGAATCATTAACAGATAATTACTGAGCTCCTTCTATGAGCCTGTGACTGTGCTGGGTCCTGGATGGCCATGGTGAATAAGGTAGACATAGTCCTTGCTTTAAATTGTAGGTCTGAAATTGTAGAGGGGAACAAACAGCAAACAGACAGAATACTTGCAGGTTGTGATAGGTTCTATGAAGGAGTTGAGATAGAGGAGTTAAGATAGAGAATAAACGAAGAACCTACTTTATATAGGGTAGCTTAGTGGATAACTGTAGTTTTTGCCTGCTCAGCATCCACTCACATATGTGCTTGGAGAACCACCCACATTCCACTTTCAGTCTACGTGGTTCGTGTGGGAATGACTCCACCACTACCTTCATGCATGTGAGCAAGACCATGCCAATCAAAGTATCACATCCCTCAGGCCACAGTGACTAGTTCATATAACTAGTAATCAGGGCGGATTAACCAGTAAGCAAGGTACCCATGGACTTAATTGTGCTTACTTACTACAGTGCACAATTTCACCTGTTGTTCACCACATCTTTGGGCATCTTTGTGGTGAACAACAGGTGAAATTTTGCACTACGTATGGGGTGAAACGCATGTGAAATTGTGCACTACAGATTAGTAAATAAGCACAAGTAAGCCCATGTGTACCTTGCTTATTGGGTAATCCATCCCTGCTAGTAATCCAAGCCAGGTTAGTCAGAATCCGAGAGATCTGTACCAGTCGGGGTCTAGTCAGGAAAATAGAAACAACGGTTATAGTAACAGAAATAATTTAACATAGGAAATTGGTTAAGTGGGTAATGGAAGAGTTAAAAGGCAGAAGGGGACCTCTGAGGTAACACTGAGCTATTACATGGAGAAAGCAACTATCACCCTAGGTTAGGGGAAGTAAATTGGGAGGTAGGCCCCACAGGGCTAGGACCTAGACATCTGGAGAAAGGGCACTGCCAGGTTGGTGCTGGTACCCCAGGACACCATTACAGCTGCTTCCAGATAGATCCTGCCAGTGGGAGGCACTGGCAGGAAATTAGAAGTCAAGAGGAGGAGAGGAGCTATTTTCATGCTTTCTGCTTAGGTTGGCATTCCTCCCTAATCTTTTGGCCCCAGCTGTGTGTTGCCCTCAGAAATTCCATACTCAGCTGTACCAGCTATGCAGTGCCCATTGGGCATTAAGCACCACCCTCCACATGCCTGCTCAGAGGTTACAGTAGCTACACCATGGTGATCTGATCACCTGCTCGGCCCTGTCCCTTTGAAGGCTTGAACACTAGTTCTAAGTCACATCCCAGATGCCTGACTATCAGTTGTGAGGTGCTCCTTGGAACTTCGGGTACCACCCATGCAGCTCCCCCTCAGAGCTCCAAGCCCCACCTGCCGCAGCTTATTCTCCTTTTCCTTTTGATAAAGGTAGTAAAATCATGTCTTCCTTTTTGTTCCTACAGCCCTAGAGAAGATCACTGCTTCCTGTAGTTACTACTCATCATCCCCATTTTACTGGTTTAGCTTTCCCGTACTTACATAATTAGGTCCTTTAATTAAATATCCTCTAAAATTCCTAGTATGATTTCTGTTTTGACCTTGACTAAAACAAGTACATTTACTATATTTAAAGAAACAGAAGAGAAGATTGAATATAGAAGTAGGTATTTAAAAAAAAAAAAAAAAACCCAGCTGCCATCAAGTCGATTCCGGCTCATAGCAACCCTACAGGACAAGGTAGAACTGCCCCATAGGGTTTCCCAGGCTGTAAATCTGAACAGATGCAGACAGCCACATCTTTCTCCTGTGGCCTTTGGTGGATTTAAACTGCTGGCCTTTTGGTTAGCTGCCAAGTGCTTAACTACTGGGCCACTAGGGCACCTTCAGAAGTCAGTATGTTTACTATGACTTGTAAACACTAGTGTCTTTGCTTAAGTCTTTCCAAGTTGTGGCCTATTTACAAACCAATGTACAAGTTGTTTCCTTTGGGTGGTGTATTAGTTCCCTAGCGCTTTCATAACAAATCACAAACTGGGTGACTTAAAACAACAGAAATTTAATCTCTCTCAGTTCTGGACATTAATAGTTCAAAATCAAGGTGTCAGCAGGGCCATGCTACCTCTAAGGGCTTTAGGAGAGAATCTGCTCCATGCCTTTCTCTTAGATTCTGGTTTTGCCAGCAATTCTTGGTGTTCTTTGGACTGTAGATGCAACATTCCAATCTCTGCCTCTGTGGTCACATGGCATTCTCCCTGTGTGTCTGTCTGTTTCTTCTTTTCTTACAAAGGTATCAGTCATATTGGATTAGGGCCCACCCTAATCCAGCATGACCTCACCTTAACTTGATTACGTCTGTAAAGACCCTATTTCCAAATAAGGTCACAATCACAGAAACAGTGGGTAGAACTTCAGCATATCTTTTTTGAGGACACAATTCAACCTATAACATGTGGCTATTCTTAGATGACTATAATGCTTTCATTAAAACAAACAAACACCCAAAATTTTGGGTTTCTTGAAATAGAAGCACAAGAACTGGGCATTTCAGACAGGAACAAACTCTGTCTGACATTACTGAAGGGTTATCATCATCCTATTTTATATATAAGGAAGGTAAAACCATGATAGGTTTGTGGTCAGTTTGCAGACATGCACAGAAATCAGGGGACTTTGTTATATTACTTGGAGTTTGACAGTTGATTAACAGGTTTCTTGTTTATACCATATGGGTTAACCCATCATTACAGAGGAATTTTGTTCTGACAGAAGAATGGTGGCATTAGCTATTAGAGAGATAAAAAATGAAAACAACGAGATATCACCTCACCCCGGCAATAATGGCAATGATAAAAAAAAAAAAAAAAAAACCACACACACAGAAAACAACAAATGTTGGGGATGGTGTGGGGATATTGGAACTGTCATATATTGCTGATGGGAATGTAAACGGTACAATCACTGTGGAAAATGGTATGGCGCTTCCTTAAAAAGTTACAAATAAAAATACCTTATGATCCAGCAATCTCACTTCTAGGTATATATCCTAGAGAAATAAGAGCCATGACACAAATAGATACATGCACACCCATGTTCACTGCAGCATTATTCACAATACAAAAAGATGAAAACAACCTAAGTGCCTATCAACAGATGAATGGATAAACAAACTGTAGTACATACACACAATGGAATACTGTGCAACGTTAAAAAACAATGATGAATCTGCAAAACATCGCACAACATGGATGAATCTGGAGGGCATTATACTGAGTGAGATAAGTCAATTACAAAAAGACAAATATTGTATGAGGCCACTATTATAAAGAGTCCAGAAAAGGTTTATGCACAGGAAGAAATATTCTTTGATGGTTACCAGGGAAGGGAGGGAGAAGGAGGGAAAATCACTGACTAGACAGTAGACACACTTTACCTTGGCTGAAGGGAAAGGCAATACACAATTAAGGCAATACACAACATGACCAAGACAAAGGAAGACACTTAGAGATACACAAGAGTAAAAGGCAACAACAGTAATACACAGTCCTGCGATAACAGTAATAACAAACAATAATTTATGAATAGATACACAGGTAGATATATAAGCTGAACAGGGGTGGGTTGGCATATGAGTACGCCCAAGGACATATATAGGTTTAGCAGAGGATATTTCTACATTCACATTTGTATGTACTGCAAATATATCCATGTATATAGTAGAGCACACAGGGGCAAAGCTATGAAAACTTCTTAGCCATAACAAAACACCTTGAGGGACTGGGTCACTGGGCTTTGAGGCTTTGGGACCATAGTCTCAGGGGCATCTAGGTAAATTGGCATAACACTAGTCCATCAAGACACTGTTCAATATCCTACCTTGGTGAGTAGCAACTAGGGTCTTAAAATCTTGTGAGCAGCCATCTAAGATACAACTATTAGTCTCTTCCCACCTGGAGCAAGGAAGAATGAAGAAAATCAAAGTCTCAGGGAAACAATTGTCCAAAAGACTGATGGACCACATGAACCATAGCTTCTACTAGCCTGATACCAGAAGAACTAGATGGTGCCTGGATACCACTACTGACCACTCTGAGCAGGATCACAGTAGAAGGTCCTGGTCAGAGAGGGAGAAAAATGTAGAAAAAAATTCAAGTTCTTGAAAAAGACAAGACTTACTGGTCTGATAGAGACTGGTGGAACCCCTGAGACTAAGGCCCTTAGATACTCTTCAAACCTGGAACTGAACCCACTTCAGGAGATCACCTTTCAGCCAAACAGTACATAGGCCTATAAAGCAAACAGTAACACCTGTGAAGAACGTGCTCCTCAGAACAATCAAACACATGAGACCAAAAGGGCAGCATTTGCCCAAAAACAGAGTTCAGAAAGCAGGACTGAGCAGGAAAGAAGGGTGAATGGAAACAGGGAACTCAGGGAGGAGGTGAGTAGAGTGCTGTGACATTGAGGGGACTGTAACTAATGTCACAAAACAAAATGTGTATAAATTGTTGAATGAAAAACTAATTTGCTCTGCAAACTTTCACCCAAACTACAGTAAAATGCTCCAAAACAAGTTTCTTGGAGGCACAAAAAATAAAACAACCTGCAATATGCAGATGACACAGCCTTGGTTGCTGAAACTGAAGAGGACTTGAGGCACTTACTGATGAAGACCAATGACTACACCCTTCGGTAATTAATATAAAGAAAACAAAAATCCTCACAACTGGACCAATAAGCAACATCATGATAAACAAAGAAAATACTGAAATTGACAAGGATTTCATTTTACTTGACTCCACAATCAACGTCCATGGAAGCAGCAGTCAAGAAATCAAATGATGTATTGCGTTGGACAAATCTGCAAAAGACCTCTTTGAAGCGTTAAAAAACAAAGATGTCAGTTTGAGGACTAAGGTGAACCTGACCCAAGCCACGGTATTTTCAGTTGCCTCATATACAGATGAGAGCCAGACAGTGACTAAGGAAGACCGAAGAATCATTGATGTATTTGAATTATGGTGTTGGTGAAGAATATTGAATACACCATAGACTATCAGAAGAACAAGCAAATCTGTCTTGGAAGAAGTACGGCCAGAATAATCCTTAGAAGTGAGAACTGTGAGAATTTATCTGATGTACTTTGGACATGTTATCAGGAGGGACCAGTCCCTGGAGAAGGACATTATACTTGGTAAAGTAGAGGGTCAGTGAAAAAGAGGAAGACCCTAAAGGAGATGGATTGACACAATGGCTGCAACAATGGACTCAAACATAGCAACAATTGTGAGCATGGCACAGGACCAGACAGTGTTTTGTTCTGTTGTACATAGGGGTCTCTATGAGTTAGAACTGACTTGATGGCACCTAAAACAACAACCCACCACACGTCCATCAGTTTGTTGTACTGTAGTGGCTTGCGGTAATGCTGGAAGCTATGCTATTGGTATTTCACATACCAGCAGGATCACCCATGATGGACAGATTTCAGCACAGCGTCAAGACTAAGACAGACGGAAGAAGGACCTAGTGATTTACTTCTGAAAAAACTGGCCAGTGAAAACCTTATGAATAGCAGCAGAACATTGTCTGATATAGTGCCAGAATGTGAGCCCTGCAGGTTGGAAGTCACTCAAAATATAACTAGGGAAGAGCTGCCTCCTCAAAGTAGAGTTGACCTTAACAATGTGGATGGAGTTAAGCTTTCTGGACCTTCATTTGCTGATGTGGCATGATTCAAAATGAGAAGAAACAGCTACAAACATCCATTAATCATCGGAACATGGAATGCAGAATGTATGAACCTAGGAAAATTGGAAGTCGTCAGAAATGAAATGGAATGCATAAAGATCCATATCCTAGGCATTAGTGAGCTGAAATGGACTTGTATTGGCCATTTTGAATCAGATAATCATATGGTCTACTATGCCAGGAATGACAACTTGAACAGGAATGACGTTGCATAGAACATTTCAAGATCTATCCTGAAGTACAAGGCTATCAGTGATAGGATAATATCCATATGCCTGCAAGGAAGACCACTTAATATGATTATTATTCAAATTTACACACCAACCACTAAGGCCAAAGATAAAGAAATTGAAATTTTTGACCCGCTTCTGCAGCCTGATCAAACATGTGGTCAAGATGCATTGATAATTACTGGTGATTGGAATGCAGAAGTTGGAAACAAAGAAGAAGGATCAGTAGTTGGAACACATGGCCTTGGTGATAGAAATGATGCTGGAGATTGCATGATAGAATTTTGCAAGACCAATGACTTCTTCATTGCAGATACCTTTTTTCAACAACATAAACGGCAACTGTACAAGTGGCCCTCGCCAGATGGAATACACAGGAATCAAATCAACTACATTTGTGGAAAGCTCAATAATCATCAGTCAGAACAAGGCCAGGGGCCAACTGCAGAACAGACCATCAATTCCTCATATGCAAGTTCAAGTTCAAGCTGAAGAAAATTAGAGCAAGTCCACAACAGCCAAAGTATTACTTTGAGTATATCCCACCTGAATTTAGAGACCATCCAAGAATAGATTTGACACATTGAACACTAATGACCAAAGACCAGATGAGTTGTGGGATAACATCAAGGACATCATACATGAAGAATGCAAAAGGTCAATGAAAAGACAAGAAAGAAAGAAAACACCAAAATACGTGTTAGAAGAGACTATGAAACTTTGTCTTGAATGTAGCTAAAGCGAAAGGAGGAAATGATGAAGTAAAAGTCCTGAACAGAAGATTTAAAAGGCAGCTCGAGAAGACAAAGTAAAGTATTATAATGAAATGTGCAAAGACCTGGAGTTAGAAAACCAAAAAAGAAAAACACTGTTGGCATTTCTTAAGCTGAAAGAACTGAAGAAAAACAATCAAGCCTTGAGCTGCAATATCGAAGGATTCTATGGGCAAAAAAATTAAACAATATAGGAAGCATCAAAAGAAGATGGAAGGAATAGAGTCACTGCACCAAAAAGAATTGGTCGACATTCAACCATTTCAGGACGTAGCATATGATCAAGAACCAATGGTACTGAATGAAGTCGAAGCTGCTACTGAAGGCATTATTGAAAAACAAGATTCTAGGAACTGATGGAATACCAACTGAAGTGTTTCAACAAATGGATGCAACACTGGAAATGCTTGCTCATCTATGCCAAGAAATTTGGTAGACAGCTACCTGACCATCTGACTGGGAGAGGTCCATATTTGTGCCCAGTCCAAAGAAAGGTGATCCAACCGAATGCACAATTTATTGAACAGTATCATTAATATCACATGCAAGTAAAATTATGCTGAAGATAATTCAAAAGCATTTGTAGCAGTACCTATCAACAGGGAACTGCCAGAAATTTAAGCTGGATTCAGAAGAGGACGTGGAATGAGGGATATCATTGCTGATGTCAGATGGATATTGGATGAAAGCAGAGAATACCAGAAAGATGTTTAACCTGTGTTTTATTGACTATGCAAAGGCATTCAACTGTGTGGGTCATAACAAATTATGGATAACATTGAGAAGAATGGAAATTCCAGAACACTTAATTGTGCTCGTGTGGAACCTGTACGTAGACCAAGAGGCAGTCGTTTGAACAGAAAAAGGGGATACTGCATGGTTAAAATCAGGAAAAGTGTGCATTAGGGTTGTATGCTTTCACCATACTTATTCAATCTGTATGCTGAGAAAATAATCCAAGAAGCTGGACTGCGTGAAGAAGAACACAACATTAGGATTGGAGGAAGACTTATTAACAACTTGCAATAGACTAATGCCCGAAATGGAGGCTTAGTCAGACACACCATGCTGTCCCTGTATAGCCGAGACCCAAGAAACCAAGTGAAACAGATACAGATGAAAATCCTGGAACCCTGAGTATCAAATGAAAGGATAAAGAACTAGATCAAAACTGACTGGAAGAAGAAACTGATTGAAAACAGCGAAGGAGAAGAGATAGAGCAGAGGGGCCCTGCCAGCTAGCCTGGCACAGCGGGATCATCTTGAGATAAAGATAGCAGCAATCCCAGGTGAGGAGCACAGAAGGCAACTTCACAGGGTTTCCAGCAGGACACAGAGTAACTGTGTAGACATATCCAGAGTGTACTAAGGTCCCAATTGCTGGCAGCAGCCAACAGGAAGAGCCTAGGCACACTCGCCCAGTGACCAGAGGAGTATGCTTCTGCTCCCCTGAACCCTCCTGGTGATTAGTGGCACAAACTCCCCCATCCCTATAGCCACGACTTATTTACATGCACATGTTAATAATTAACATTATTAACCTGTGATATGCAGATGACACAGCCCTGCTTGCTGAAAGTGAACTTGAAGCACTCAGGTGAAGATCAAAGAATACAGCCTTCAGTATGGATTACATCTCAGCATAAAGAAAACAATAATCCTCACAAATGGACCAATAAGCAACATCATGATAAATAGAGAAAAAATTGAAGTTGTCAAGGATTTAATTTTACTTGGATCCACAGTCAACGCCCATGGAAGCAGCAGTCAAGAAATCAAATGACTTACTGCTTTGGGCAAATCTGCTGCAAAAGACCTCTTTCAAGTGTTAAAAAGCAAAGATGTCACTTTGAGGATTAAGGTGCGCCAGACCCCAAGCTGGACAATTAATAAGGAAGACCGAAGAAGAATTGATGCCTTTGAATTATGGTTTTGGCAAAGAATATTGAATATACCATGGACTGCCAGAAGAATGAACAAATCTGTCTTGGAAGAGGTGCAGCCAGAGTGTTCCTTACAAGTGAAGATGGTTAAGACTTCCTCTTACGTAATTTAGATGTTATCAGAAGGGACCAGTACCTGGAGAAGGCATCATGCTTGGTAAAGGAGAGGGTCATCAAAAAAGAGGAAGCTCCTTAATGAGATCGATTGACACAGTGGCTGCAAAAAGGGGCTCAAGCATAACAACAATTGTGAGGATGGCACAGTTCTGGGCAGCGTTTTGTACTGTTGTACCTAGGGTCGCTATGAGTGTAACAGACTCGACAGCACCTAACAACAACAACAATGGTCTCCCTTTCTCTTACTTTTCCCTTTCCTTAAAATTTATTGAGAGTCGTTAATATGACAAGATGGGCATTTATCGGTGAAATTGTATTAAAATAAGAAACTGTTTTCTTGCGTGGTGTATCTGTGGTATCAGAGATAAAATAATGAAAATATGATATTAGTTATGTGTTGCTTCTTGTTCCCCATTCTCAAATCATCTGGGGCCTCAAACCTTATTATTAGACTATCTCAATTTAAAATGCAAGTTTACACATTTGGAGGTGGAATAATTAAATACTAAATGAGTTTCACCAGAGATAATGCTTTTAAACAGCAGAGTGAATATAGTACAGCTGTTTAGTTTATTAGGTGTCATGATTTACCATATGTTACCATGACACATTTTGTTAGTAATTTGAGTATTTGAGACATTATTTTTGTTCATATCTAGGATGAAAACATGTTCAAAACAGGTTTATATAGACAATTTCTATGGAGCATATTTATCTCAACTTCAGGGATTCAATTAATTGAATACGGCTCTCCTGAATATCTTCACTGGCTTATTCTGAATTTTCCATTAATATTCATCCTCGAAGCTTTTTACCTAATAAGAATTCTCTTTTTAGAGAAGTGTCTTGTGAAGTAATTTTAAAAGGCACACATTTTAGTGTCCAATCTAAATTTTTACAGTAGTATGCAAGCTTCCTAAATAGCTTTAATGAAAGGTGGTATACTTTTTTGGTAACAAATATATCTTCTTTTTCCGAATATTTTTGTTATGTTTTATAATAAGATAAATATATGAATGTATTTTTTTCTAATTACAAAGGTTATATATGCTCCTTTTCCAATATTTGAAATACTATAGGAATGTAAGGAGTAGGGATTAAGTCCTTCCATAATCTCAACCCACAGAGATGATCTCTGTTTATACTTGTTCATATCCCTCCATGTTGGCAGTGTGTATATTTATCTTTGTGTGTACACACATAGTACATGTATTGTGTTTGCCATTATACTTTACATATTGTTCTATTATCTGATATTCACACTTATCAATATTTCATGAATTTTTATTTCACATAAATGTTGCTGTTAGATGCTGTTGAGTGAGTTCCAACTCATAATGACCCCATGTACAATAGAACAGAACACCACCCGGTCCTGTGCCATCCTCACAATTGTTGTTATGCTTGAGCCCATTGTTGCAGCCACTGTGTCAATCCTTCTCGTTGAAGTTCTTCCTCTTTTTCGTTGATCCTGTACTTTACCAAGCATGATACCCTTCTTCAGGGACTGGTCCCTCCTAGTAACATGTCCAAACTACATGAGATGAAGTCTCACCATCCTCACTTCTAAGGAGCATACTGGCTGTACTTCCAAGACATATTTGTTCATTCTTCTGGCAGTCATGGTATATTCAGTATTCTTTGCCAACATCATAATTCAAATGCATCAGTTCTTCTTTGGTCTTCCTTATTCATTGTCCAGCTTTTGCCTGTGTGATGGCTAAGGTTATGTGTCAGCTTGGCTGGGCCATGATTGTCAGTGGTTTGGCAGTTATATAATGATGTAATTTGACAGACATTGGACTGATTGTTCTTCCATAATGTAATCACGTCTGTGATGAGATCTTAAGGGGAGTTTCCTTGGGGGTGTGGCCTGCTTTCAATATATTTGTATGTCTGGCAGAGCTCACTGGCTGTGGATCCTGCATCTGTTTCATCATCATCTGACCACCGGTTCTTGGGACCTGAGCCAGCAGCCTGCCATATTACCTGCCAATCTTGAATTTGTCAACCCCTGGAGCTACGTGAGTCAAGAGAAGCCTCCAGCCTGACACAATTCACTGGTTTTGCTTCTCTGGAGAGCCCAGCCTTAGACAGCATGCACATGAGGCAATTGAAAATACCATGGTTAGGGTCTGGTTCACCTTAGTCCTCTAAGTGACATTTTTGCTTTTTAACACTTTAAAAAGGTATTTTGCAACAGATTTGATGCAAATAGAGATTTGCTTCATATAAATAGAGATACACAATTTTTAAATGTTATGTAGTATTAAATTTTTTAACACAATGGTTTGATCCCATGGATTTACTTTTGCAACTTGTTTTTCATGTAAAATGTAACATATAAAATCTTTCTAGAGCAATACATGGATATTTTCTTTATTCTTTTTGGGTGCTGTATAGTAATCCTATTGTATTAATGTACCATGATTGACTGAACCATTCATTCTCTTTCTGATGGATATTAAGACCATTTGTAATGTTTTAAAGAACATCTGACCATGTATTACTGTGCACTTATGCAAGTACAGTACCTTTCTAGGTTATTGAATATGAACAATTTACAGTTTGATAAATATTACTAGAGTGTCTTTTGGACAGTGTATATGAATACTACATTTTTATTAATCCTGGGTATTGTCACTTAAAAATTTTAGCTTTGTATAAAAAATTTTAAATGGAAACCTAATTTGCTATGTGAACTTTCACCTAAAACACAATAAAATATTTTTTAAAATTTTAGCAGACATTAGAGGTGTAAACTGAAAGTAATAGTTTTAATTTTGCATTTCATTTATTATTTTTAGTTGGAGCATTATATTTATCTTTTTTTTTTTTCTTACCTGAATTGCCTGCCCTTACCTGCAAACATAACTTTTGGTTTACTTGTGATTTTTTATCTTGATTGCAGAACTCTTTATTTATTGTGGATAGTAAATTCTCATATGCGTTGTAAATAGTTTTTTTCAAAATGTTGGCGTTTGAGGTTTTTTTTAAATCCTGAGTGACTGAATGAAGGAATAAATGATAAGAAAGATTTTAAAAACTAATAAAGTACAATGCAATAAATTTATAATAAACATATGTACACAGACTGCTGTGGGATCATAGAAGAATGACATCTAAAACAAAGGGAGGGTAAGAGAAGGCTGGCTACCTGCACCAGGTAAGACTTGAGGTGTGTTTTAAAGTATGAGCCCCATTGCCATCGAGTGGATTCCAACTCATAGGGACCCTATAGGATGTAGTAGAACTGCCCTATAGGGTTTACAAAGCTGTAATCTTTACCGAAGCAGACTGCTACATCTTTCTCTCGCAGGGTGGCTGGTGGATTCAAACTGCCACCTTTCACTTAACAGCACAACGCTTAACCACTGCCCCACCAGGGCTCCTTAAAGTATGAATAGATATCATTAAATGAAAGATGAAGAAAGTTGTTCAGGGAAGAGAATGCAGCATGTCCAAATGAGGGCAGTGAGTTTATGTTAATGGTGATGGAATAACTTGAAAAAAGCAAAAATGATTGCACAACTTGGAGAATGTAATCGATGTCACTGAATTGTACATGTAGAAATTGTGAAATGGTATCTCTTTTGCTGCATATATTTTCACCAAAAATAAATAAATAAATAAAATAAGATAAAGCAAATTAAAAAAAAAAAAAGAGCAAGATATATTCTAAGAGTGTACATAGTTCAGTGTGCCTAGAGAAAAAGGTATCGAGTGGGTAGTTGTGAGATGGGGCTGCAGAGGCAGAGCAGGGCCAACTTAGGAATGGTGTGGTACGTTAGGATAAGACATATGAACTTTACCCTGAAACTTGGGAAGACATTGATATATCTAGATTTGGATTTTCGGAAGTTTATTCTGACACAGGTATGGGAAATGTTACAGAAGAAGTGCGACGCAAACAGGAAAACCAGATTGTGCTCTTGTTGTGGCAGGCATTAATTTTGCATTGGCAAAATCATCAGGGATGCAAAATGAAATCTTTCCGGTTTCTCTAAAATTGAAATTGAGTCAATTCTAGAAAAATATATACCTGGGGAGTCGGAAGGTAGAGTAAAGGGACTTCTTATTTTCCTTTTGGCCTTTTTTAAAATTATTTGTTTTTAGTTTTTTTGTTTGTTTGTTTTTTTAAATCAAGGATAAACTTTAATAATAAAAACAAGGATTTTTTAAAAAACTGCACCAAAAACATAGGAAAGTTCTAACTTAGAACGTTGTATGGTAAATATTGTGCTTTGGTGGATCACCAAATCAGTATGAACCCAAATTGTGATATGGTTACTAAAATCTGGTATAATAATAGTTGGTTCCTTCAGTGTTTCTGCTGTGTAATCATCAGATTGTATCTGGAACTGTGTGTTCACTTCCGCTGTCCAACTTGAGAGGATCACCTGGACCATGTTCAGAAGGAAGGAACCTTGGTGGCGAAATGCATTGAAACCATGTTAGATAGGAAACTATTAAAGAAAACGGGCATGTTATGCTCAGAGTAGATCAGACAAGATATTTTATATTAGTTATTAAAGATCTATGATGCCGAAGAGAAATAAAACGTATTTCATTAAATTTGTAACAGAAGTAGGAACAAGGAATTGAAGCTACAAGGCGGGCAGATTTTGACTTAAAATAAAAATGAGTGGGTGCTACTTAACCCTTTCATGCCTAAAAAAACTGATGATTTTAATGCTGTTGCCAACTTCTTGTAAACTGGCAAAAAATGTAGCATTCCTTTATTAAACTAATAATTATGACCAGGTGTACTATAATAGAGTACATAAAGTTCAGCCATGTTTATTTGTATGTAAATTTATTTTAATAAGTGGGCATGTATTTTCTTTCCCATTAAATAAAACTAACACGACTATTTTTTTAAGTTTGTTATGTGGGATCTTCTTATGTTTCCAAGCTAGCACAGTAAATAGTTGTTGTTAGCTGACATCAAGTCGATTCTGACTCATGGCGGGCCTATGTGTGCAGAGTAGAACTGTGCTCCATAGAGTTTTCAATGCTGTGATCTTTCAAGAGCAGATCACCAGGCCTGTCTTTCCAGGTGCCTCTGGGTGGATTTGAACTGTCAATTTTTGGTTAATAGTCCAGTGCTTAACCATTTGTGTCATGTATTAACAACACTAAATAATCAGTTTTCTCAGCATTATGGATGTCTCCCTGACATGACCATAAACACCCCCTCCTCCCACACACACTGTATACATAGGTCTAACTTGCCACTTTTATCCCCATGGTTTTAACATTTATTGAAGCTTTCTTATCTATGGCTATAGGTGTCACATCCCCTAACCTATAATGATGGACTGGAGTCAGTTGAGAGAGACCTGTCCTACAATCTAGATCAGGGCAGATGTCAAATACCTCCAAAGATAAAATTTTAGTTTCATCCTGTAAGTGACTGGGCAGATTGTAATTGCGCTATAACCCCACAGTGGCCTCAAATACACTGGGCTATGGGATATGCTCTGTTATTCCATCATCCTGGGCTGGTGATATGGTGGTGTTTTTGTTGTATACCATCGAGTTGATTCTGACTCATGGTGACCCTATATGATAGTAGAACTTCACATAGGGTTACCAAGACTGTGATCTTTACGGGAGCTGATCATCATGTGTTTTCTCCCATGAAGCAGCTGGTGGGTTCGAACCGCCAACCTTTTTGGTTAGCACCCAAGTACTTAACCATTACACCACCAGGGATCCTGGTAATATGGTAGTGAGACTTAAGAAAGGCAACACGATTTTGTGTTTTCCTGGTGAATTGATATGATGTATTTCAAAGATGTGTAATCTTTAAACTCTAAGAAAATAAAGCTTACTAGAGAGAATTTGGACAATCATTTTGCAAATACACCCAATTTCTTTGGTTGGAAAGTAGACTTAACATACCAAAAGTTATTATTGCTCATCAGTAGTTGTTGCATGTTATCTGTTTATTAAGTCTTTCTTTCCCCTGCCCAGGAGTTATTTAACATCAACTCTTAGTCATTTGGAATCTACTACACTTCTGCTGATGGTCTGTGCTCGAGATGGTGATGGGCTCACATCTGCCATTAATGCTGATGTCACTATACACATTCTTCCAACAACTCTGGTGCCTGCCGTTTTTGAAAGGTCCAAGTATACTTTCTCAGTTTATGAAGATGTGCCTGAAGGCAGTCCTGTTGGAACAGTGAAAGCAAGAGAGCCCTTGAATAAGTGCTTTTTACACTGCATTAAAGTCCACTATTGGAGCATTTCCTGTATTTAGCCTGTGCAAACTTGTATGCATTTTTCCTTCTCTCCGTCTTACCTAATGCAAGAAAACCAAAGGGAGATAGTGAAGCTCTTTGTTCTTTCATCAGTGTTTCTATGATTACAAAAATAATGATTACAAAAGTAATAGGTTGTTTTAAAAGAAAGTTTAAAAAAATAAAGAATACTTATAGTGTAGAAAGTTTAAGTCTTCTATAACCCACTTCCCCAAACATACACAAGTTTAATTTTTTTTGTTGGAAAAATGTATCCTTTTATATTTTTTTTGTTCTGCAACTGCCTTCTTTTTGCCACTTATATATACCAGACATCATTCTGTATCATTGAAAAAAATAGCTGCAGAGTATTTCAACTAGGATATAAATCATGTTTTATTTAAACATTTCCCTTTTGCTATTAATTTGAGTGATTCACAATTTTTGCTAGTCCAAATAGTGCTGCAGTGAGTATCCTTGTCTTTTATACTTGTGAAGGTACCTCGGCAGGATAAATTTCTAGACATGAGTTACTTGTCCAAAGATCTTGTCCTCCTCAAAGTCCCCTCCCTTTCTTCCCTCTGCCTTCTCTCAACCTTTGCAGAGGGTTTTTGCCATTCATAGGTAGATATCTAGAGAAACATAAACACAGTGTGGCTTCCTCAAATATATAAAAAAGGTATCCAATTTATGCTTTGAATATCTTTCCCTTTTACCTAATGCAAGAAGAAGGAAGGAATGAAGACAGTTAAACTTGTGGCTTGCTCCTTGTTGGTTGGACATAACCTCTCTCCATTTATACATCTTAAACCACGTGTCCATTTTTCAACAGTCTTTGGAGAGCTGAGGAAGAAGCAATAAATTAAATTGTATTCTCTGGAGCTGTTGTTAGGTTCTGTTGAGTTGATTTTGACTCATAGTGACTTCATGTGAAGAGTAGAACTGCCCCATAGGGTTTCCTAGGCTGTAGTCTTTAAGGGAGCAGATTGCCATGTATTTCTCCCACAGAGCTGCTGGGTAGATTTGAATCGACCACCTCTTGATTAGCAGCTGGCTAAGCATTTAACTATTGCACCACTAGGGCTGTTTGTATTCTCTGTATGTGTAGAATATATCAACATTATTTTTTCAAATCCTTTTTTTATAATTTATTTTTATACCAACATTTTAGATGTAGTATGTATTAACATTTTCAGCTATCAGTGTTTTTTTTTTTTTTTTTAAATATACAGTGACTGTTTTCTCTTTTTTCCCCCCGGATTCCACAGAGCCAATCTTTTACAGAATCACTTCCGGCAGTCTGAATGGAAAGTTCACTATTCACCCATGGCTGGGCACCATTTGTACCCAGAAGCCTCTGGATCACAAAACGCAGCCTGTGGTTGTGCTCACCGTCCAGACGCAGCTGGCCAGCTCCCCAGGCTGCAGCAGCACAGAAGTCAACATAACTGTCCTCGACATCAATGATAACACCCAGCTTTTCTCGCAGACTCTGACGAGATTAAAATATTTCAGTTCACACCACCTGGCACAGCTTTGTACCTCGCACGAGCAGAAGACAAAGACAGTGGCCTGAATGGATTTATTCAATACTCCATTGCCAGCCAGACCCAAGCATCTTCACCACTGACCAAGGCCTTGGTGTGGTGTTCCTCAATGGGAGTTTGGGAGCGGATGCGCGGCAGAAGCACACGCTGATGCTCATGGCCAAGGACATCGGAGTTCCTCCTCAGGCATCCCTGTTGGTGCTGACAGTAGTTATTGAAAAACAAGAATCAAGTCCACCCTTGACTTTTGAAAATTTGGTCTATCAAGTAGAAATTAGTGAATCCCTCTCACCAACTGCCCAAATACTGCAAATACAGGCCTACTCACTTGGCCCACAGCACACTTCACAGCTCATGTATTTGCTGGAACCCAGTGTAGCCTCTGCTGTGTTTGGCATCAGCCCTTACACAGGTTGGATTTATTTGCGGCAACAGCTCAACTATGAATCCACACAAACATATAATTTTAGAGTATTTGCCTGGATTCCAGAGGACAGATTGTTGCAAAATGTGAGCACCTCAGTAATTGTTCGTGTCCTGGATGAGAATGACAATTCCCCTAACTTCTTGCATGATGTGTTGTTTCTGAAAGTCAAGGACAGTCCTGTTCACCAAGGGGTCATAGGCAAGATTACAGCAGTTGACAGAGACTCTGGGAAGAATGGACAGCTCTCATATTTCCTTTTGTCTGATGAAAAATTCTTCAAGATGAATCCTAATACAGATAGCATTTTGTAGATTCCAATGATTCCTATAAAATTGAGACTGACAAAACTCAAATCTTTCCAGTATAGCATTAGTTAAAAACATATAATTAAAGCTATAATTTATAGTAAATACACGTATTTGATTATAGTATTTTGTGATTTTAAAATGAAGTAAAAATTGAATAGAATTTTACCTATAATGTTTCATATTTCTCTTGCCTTACATCCATATATTGCTGATATATGGTTCGTACTCTGACTCAGAGGTATAGTCAGAATTGGATTGAAGAAATCCTTACATAAAGTCTGAAGTTTTTGACCAGTCATTCTTTTTCATTTGTAGATTTTTTTCAAAATATCACAAACATTTTATGAAATATAAATTTCCTCGTTGTAAAATTTCCTCATTTTGGTAAGGGAAAGGAGAAAAGGGAAAAATTTACAGTGAGTGTTTTTAAAGTTTTAATTAAGAAATTAAATATAAAAATGTTACTATATTTAAAATTTGTTGTTGTTAGGTGCCGTCAGGTCGGTTCCGACTCAGGGAATTTATTTCATTTTTATAACCACTTAAAAATGAAATATAATTTCCTCAACTCAACTATAGTTGAGGAAACTGAGACTTAGATAGCTCAAGGAACTTGCCCAAGGTCTCGGAGCTAGTAGAAGGAAAGAGAAGGCTACCACTCTGTAAAATTCCACCCTTGATTTTTGAAAATTTGGTCAATCAAATTTGGAGACACCATTTATTTTATAGCCTGTGTAAATGGTGCCCCCTGCCCTTTGCTGGGGTCAGAATTTGAATTCAGTTGGGATTGACTTCAAGCCTTTGATCTAAGAGCATCTTTACGTGTAAACTAGAAAAAGGTGCCTCTTCTTTCAGGCAGATGTAGCTTCTCATCAGGTACGTGGCTTGGCAAGAAGAGTACAAACTGGACTTACGCTCCCATTCACTCCTGAAGCCAGGACCCCTCTCCTGTGCAGGACACACACTGCGCACCTGTTCATGATGGCCCTGCTTGTACTTTACTCCCATATGGCTAGTTTTCTAGGTATTCTATTTCAGTTGACTTATTTTCTTGAAAATATACAAACTATAATTGGTTTCTCTATGATCTTCTATCTCCCACAATCAGTCCAGCTCCCAGATTCAGAAGACCAGGCATTATTCCCTTAGTTGTGTGACCTTGAGCAAGTAACTTAACCTCAGAGCTTCAATTTCCTTAGCATGAATAGGAGATAACTCTTGAAATGCTCTGTGTCATGCTCTGAGGGCACCCTTCAATGCACGCGGATGTGTCCATCCTCTACATCCTGGTGCTCTGAGCAGACATCATAGTGATCAGGACTCTTCTTCCCATTGAGCCCTGACTTGGCATCACCCACGCCCTAGCCCCAGGCTAAGCCCCACAGTCCTTTTCACCACTGACCTCTAAATAGCTGCTACTTATCAATCAGTATTTGTTCATCAAATAAAGATCTGTTTGCCATTTAGGACTCAGGGTTTTCAGAGAAGAATTACAGTTTGGAATTTAAATTTGAAAAAAAAGTGTGTGATTTTTGTTAATTAAAAAATGCTATAGTAAACACTGCCATTTAAACTCGCCAATCCAGTAACTTATCCAAATGTGAATTTTCTTATTTGCTCCTTACTTTGGTTTTTGTTTTGTTGTTAGTGGCCATCAAGTCGATTCCGACTCATGGCAACCCCATGTGTGCATAGTAGAATTGTGCTCCATAGGGTTTTCAAGGCTGTGACTTTTCGGAAGCAGATCACCAGGCCTGTCCTCTAAGCGCCTCTGGGTGGGTTCGAACAGCCAACCTTTCGGCTAGTAGTCGAGCACTTACTGGATGTCATTTTATTTGGATTAAGAGACAAAAAAATCTTAGAAATAGGAATGGTAGGTGGTCACTTGAAGGTGGTCACATGATGTCTGTTGTTGTTGCTGTTGGATGTTGTGGAGTCAGTTTTGACTGACAGCGACCCCATACGACAGTAGAACTGCCCTATAGGGTTTTCTTGGCTGTAATCTTTATGGAAGCAGATTGCCAAGTCTTTCTCCCTCCGAGTCACTGGGTGGATTGAGCTGCCAACCTTTCGGTTGGCAGCCAAGTGTTTAACCATTGCACCACTAGGTCTCCTTCACTTCATGAGTGCTTTGATATTTTCATAAGTGTGAGGAAACCAGTGTGCAGCAGAACTCCGCAGCAGGAGATGGGCTACCCAAGGGAGCACATGTCCCCTGACAGCCCTCAGCGGTAGGCAGGGGCAGTTAGGGGCATGTCTGAAACGTGTGAGAAGTTACAGAAGGTGGCACAGTTCTAGGCAAGAATATGTAAAATAAGGCTTGTAAAGCATTTAGAGTTATTTGATAAGTTACTGTCCATTGCTACACATATTTTGTGAGATAAAAAGGATTAACTGTGTAAGTAAAAGACAAACTATTGTCTGAGGAATATCATCTGATTTCCAGAAAGATATTCTGCCATTATTTTAAAGTAATAATAACAACTACTATGTGTGTAATAATTTACAGTTTACAAGATACTTTTAAATTTATGATTGCATTTGTTTCCAATAGCAGCTCCAGGAGGTGGGCTGATAGACATCATTGTCTGAGGTGGAGGTAGAGAGACCCAGCCCCAGACCTTGGGATGTCCGAGTTCATGTGTGTTCTGCTCTTCTGTATAGCAGCATATAGAGGAATCAACATTGATTTTAAGTCTTTCGAATTATTAATAAATTACTACAGAGTATTTTATTATTTGCTTTTATGAATTCACTTTTTAGTTCAAAAAGTTGATGGTAGATAATTTGAAATACAAAGGATGACAATTTTAATATTTTCAGTAGCAACTTCAGAAAATTCTTTCAACAGTAGAACCACGTACTACGCACATGGTCTTGAAAATTGTGCTTTTGCTCAGAGCTTTGTATTTGAACATCCTTTGTGTGAATTATTTTGGATGTGGTTCATAGTGTCAGTATCCTAATTCCCAATGCCAATCTCTATTGTTCTGCTCTGTGTTCCTCAGGTGAACTTATAGGTTGGGTGGCATTGGATTGTGAGCATCAAGCACACCATCAGGCGACTGTCCTAGTGAACCACGGCTCCCCATCACGCAATGCCACGATGGTGGTTTACATCTCCGTTACTGACATCAATGATAACAAGCCGTATTTCCCACAGTGTCTCCCTGGAAAGGAGTTACACGTCAAGGTATGTGAGGTGAAGTAGCCTCGCAGTGAATTTTCAGTATTCTTAGCAGACGTGGAATTATACATTTGTTTTGAGCACCATCTTGTGGTAGAAAGTGAGAATTTATTATATCAGTCAGTGTGGCGATGCGTACATTTCAAGAAGACCTAGAAACTGCACCAAGTGTCAAAAAAGACATTTTTTTAAAGAAAATGGTTGTATATGGTATTTGGAATTGCACATTCAGCTGTCTTATAATAATGTAGTTCTGCCCTTTGTATGCAAACATAATGGAACCGATTATCAGAAATACTCAGACATGAATTGTTTTTCCAATAGTACATGCATCTCTGTCTGTGCAGGCCTCCTTATGAGCAATTGATACACATCTCTAAAATGGTTAGTTAAAGGTAGGGGACAATCTGTAGTTCCAAAGTGGATAGATGTACACCTAGAGATTGTAAAAGTTCATCCTTTTGAGCACGTGCACAGACTTCCAATTATATTATTCTTTTTCTTCTTGTTCTTTTTCACTTCCATGATTTTGTATGTTTTATAATATATATAATAAATTAGCATATTTGTTTATGTACATAATAAATAAATATACCTTGCAGCTACTCCTAATGTTTTTTTCTTTTAATATTTTATTGTACTTCAGGTGAAGGCTTACAGAACAAATAGTTTCTCATGAAACAGTGGTACACATGTTGTTTTATGACATTGGTTAACAACCCGACAACATATTAACCCTCTAAATTCTCAACCTTTTTTTTTTCTTTTTTTTTTTGGTGAAAATACACATAGCCAAAGATACAACGTTTCAAAAATTTCGACATACACAGTTCAGTGACATTGACTACGCTCTTCCAGTTGTGCTGTTACTCTCACTTAAGATGAAGACGTACAGAGCAAAACAGTTTCTCATTTAACAGTTACTACAAATGTTGCCCTGTGACAATGGTTAACAGTCTCACAACACATCAACAATATCCTTACTCAACCTTGTGTTCCTTATCACCAGCTTCCTTGTCCCCTTCTGCCTTCTGGCCCTTGTCACTGGACACCTGTACCTTGTTAGTCTCATTTGGTTTCACAGGGCTGTCCACTCCCAGGCTGAACAGTGAACCTCGGAGGTAACTTCACCACTGAGCTAAAAGGGTGTCTGGGGGCCATACTCTC
>NW_004443995.1:1608022-1614578 GCF_000243295.1 Trichechus manatus latirostris
TTTTTTGTGGTGCTGAAGTTTTCTTTGTTCTTCTTACTCTCTTGTGCTGCATTACTTTTGTTTGTGGAGTTTTTTCTATTTCTTTTGTTTTTGTAGGTTTTGTTTTTGCTGAGACTTTATGTTTTTCATCTTTATTTTTATGAGAGAAGACAGTCCTGTGAAGACAGACTTATGCTGCAGCTTCAAGCCAAGAAATGCTTGGGGCTAGCAGAAGTCAAGATAGAAAAGATGAAAACTTCTCCTGGAAATTTCAGAGAGACCATGGCCCTGCCAACACCCTGAATTTGGATTCCTTTTCTCCAGACTACCACCCGTTTGTCAGTTTGTGGTACTGTGGTGCCTTGCATGTTGCTATGATTCTAGAAGCTATGCCACTGGTATTTCAGATACCAGCAGGGTCACCCATGGTGCACAGGTTTCAGCGGAGCTTCCAGACTAAGACAGACTAGGAAGAAGGACCTGGTGGTCTACTTCTGAAAAAACTGGCCAGTGAAAACCTTATGAATAGCAGCAGAACATTGACTAATACAGTGCTGGAAGATGAGCCCCTCAGGTTGAAAGGCATTCAAAATACGACTGGGGAAGAGCTGCCTACTCAAAGTAGAGTTGACCTTAATGACGTGGATAGAGTCAAGCATTCGAGATCTTCATTTGCTGATGTGGCATGACTCAAAATGAGAAGAAACAGCTGCAGACATCCATTAATAATGGGAACATGGAAAGCATGAAGTATGAATCTAGGAAAATGCATGTGAAATCTGGACAATGAGTAAGGAAAACCAAAGAAGAATTGATACATTTGAATCGTGGTGTTGTCCAAGAACACTGAATATACCATGGACTGCCAAAAGAATGAACAAATCTGTTTTGGAAGAAGTACAGCCAGAATGCTCAATAGAAGCGAGGATGGCAAGACTTAATTTCATGTAATTTGGACACGTTTTCAGGAGGGGCCAGTCCCTGGAGAAGGACATCATGCTTGGTAAAATAAAAAGTCAGAGAAAAAGAGGAAGACTTTCAACGAGATGGACTGACACAGTGGCTGCAACAATGGGCTGAAGCATAGCAACGATTGTAAGGATGGCGAAGGACCAGGCAGTGTTTCGTTCTGTTGTACATAGTGTCACTATAAGTCAGAACTGACTCGACAGCACCTAACAGCCAACAACGACAATTCTCCAGAACTGTGAGACAATAAATTTCTGTTGCTTAAACCACCTACTTTGAGATACTTTTGTGTGTGTGTGTGTGTGTGAGTTCTTCAGTCTTCCTTTTTCATTGTCCAGTTTTCACATACATGTGAGTCAATTGAAAATACCATGTCTTAGGTCAGGCACACTTTAGTCATCAAAGTGACATTTTTGCTTTTTAAGATTTTAAGGAGGTCTTTTGCCGCAGATTTGCCCAATGCAATACATGGTTTAATTTCTTGACTGCTGCTTCCATGGGCATTGACTGTTGATACAAGTAAAATGAAACCCTTGACAGCTTCAATCTTTTCTCCGTTTACCATGATGTTGCTTATTGGTCCAAGTGTAAGAATTTTTGTTTTCTTTATGTTGAGGTGTAATCCATACTGAAGGCTGTAGTCTTTGATCTTCATCAGTAAGTTCTTCAAGTCCTCTTCACTTTCAGCAAGCAAAGTTTAGTCATTTGCATATCACAGGTGGTTAGTGAGTCTTCCTCCTATCCTGATGCCATGTTCATCTTCATATAGTCCAGCTTCTTAGATTATTTGCTCAACATACATATTGAATAAGTATGATGAAAAAATACAGCCTTGATGCACACCTTTTTTTAATTTTAAACCACACAGTATCCACTTGTTTTGTTCAAACAACTGCCTCTTGGTCTATGTACAGGTCCCTCATGAGCATAATTAAGTGCTCTGGAATTCCCATTCTTCACAATGCTATCCATAATTTGTTATGATCCACATAGTCGAATGCCTTTGCATAGTCAATGAAATACAGGTAATCATCTTCTGGTATTTTCTGCTTTCAGCCAAGATCCATCTGACATCAGCAATGATATCTCTAATTCCACATCCTCTTCTGAATTTGGCTTGAGTTTCTGTCAGTTCCCTGTCTATGTATGGCAGCAGCCAGTTTTGAATTTAGCAAAGTTTTACTTGCATGTAATATTAATGATATTGTTAAATAATGTTCACATTCCATTGGATCACCTGTTTTTGGAATGAGCATGAATATGGCACTCTTCCAGTTGATTGTCCGGGTAGCTGTCTTCCAAATTTCTTGGCATATACACGTGCATGCTTTCAGCATTGCATCCATATGTTGAAGCATCTCAGTTGTTATTCAGTCAATTCCTGAAACCTTGTTTTTGCCAGTGCCTTCAATGCAGCTTGGCCTTCTTCCTTCAGTACCTAATTTGCACAAATTATTTTTAAAAAAGATATTTTTGAGACAATTGGAAATTTGAAAACTGATTGGATATTTGGTAATATTAAGAAATTATTACTAATTTTTCAAGATATAATGTTATTATGTTAATATTCCTTCTCTTTTAGAGCTGCATGTTGAAATATGTACAGATGAAATGTGATTTCTGGGATTTGCTTCAAATGAAAATGGGGGAGGAAAAGTGTATGAATGGGGTATAGATGAAATAAGATTGGCCATGAATTGATTATTGTTGAAGCTGGATGACTGGCACATGGGAGTTCATTATATCATTCTGTCTACTTTTTCATATTTTTTAAAATGTTCAAAAGAAAATATTTTTAAAAAATCTGTTATACTTCTTGTTTATGTTTTTAGTATTATTTTTATGTTCATATCCCATAGAGATAAAGGCAAATAAATCTTCCAAATTATTACACATGTTTGAATTAACTGATTCTTTGTTATCTGCATTGTCAATTAACATTAATTTCTTAATTTTTTTTCTTTTTTTTTTTTGCATATGTGGTCCATATATGTAGGAGATGGTTCTGATCACTTTAAGATTGATGCCAACGGTGATGAACTAAGAACAACCACAGTACCTTCGTATGATTGTAGACCTTCCTACAGGATGACTGTAATTGCCAGTGACCAGGGCATGCCTCCCCTTGAAGGACAGGCAGTTGTTAATATTCAGGTAATGTTCCGTTGTCACCACAGAATGAAAAAGGATGTTCTGAAGGTTTTGTATGATTTTTATGCAAGTGCATACAGTGACGATGTATTAAACATATGAATACTCTTTTATTCCATTGCACATACCGTAAGTACTTTTTGATTATCACTAGAGAAAGTATTTAGATCCAAATAATTTAAAAAATTCACTGTGTATAGTTCTTGACAAGATCATTACTTCCGTTACTGTATGGGCATTTATGTTGCTTTGTCTATCTAAAATGAGCAAAAAGTGTCTTTTCTTCTACTTGTTCCCAAATGCAAGGATGTGGTAAGTTTCCAGGAGAAACTTGTATGTAAACAAATGGCCACACGATAAATTACGTTGTTTTTTGTAATTTTTTTAAACTTAGAACTAAGTCATGTAAAATTCATATTTTAATATTTTTCTTTAATTGTAATGAAGAGACAAGTTGTGGAAAGTCTTTATAGTAGAAAAAATTACACCAACCATTCAAAAATAAGATGACTTTGCATTGCTAGATTTTTCTGTTCATACACATGACAGTTATACTAACGTAAGCATGTATAATGATCAATAATATATATTCCCAGGAGTTCTGTTTCCAAATTATATTCTTTATTGATTAAGGATATGTGAGTTAGCAGAAAATTCTATATGGTCATACGTCAACTCTTTTGTTTCAGAGAAACAAAGGCACATGATATTTAAAATGTACACATGTTGTCGTTATGCATATATTGGTCTCTAGGATTAAAAGTAATTTGGACAACTAGCCATTCCATATTCCCATTGAAGAATCACAAGCTGCAGTTCAGCATGACCTCATCAAACTATCATCTCACACTTTTTCCCCTTTTTTTCTTTTTTTTATTGTTGTTTAAATGAAGTTTACATTTCAAGTTAGTCTGTCTTACAAAAATTTACACACACATTGCTATTTGACCCCAACTGCTCTCCTCGTACTGTGACAGCACACTCCTCCTTCCCACCCGTGATTCCCCATATCCATTCAACCAGCTCTTAACCCTCTCAGCCTTCCCATCTCAACTCCAGACAGAAGCTGCCTGTTTAGTCTCTTGTATCTATTTGAGCTAAGAGGCACATTCCTCACAAGTATCGCTTTATGTCCCAAAGTCCAGTCAAATCCCTGTCTGAAGAGTTGGCCTCAGAAATTGTTTTAGTTCTGGGCTGATAGAGAATCCGGGGGCCGTGCTCTCCAGGGTTCCTCCAGTCTTAGACCATTAAGTCTGGTCTTCTTACTAGAATTTGAGTTCTGCACCCCACCTTTCTCCTGCTCTATCTGGGACTCTCTGGTGTGTTCCCTGTCAGAGCAGTCATTGGTGGTAGCTGGGCACCATCTAGTTCTTCTGGTCTCAGGCTGATGAAGTCTCTGGTTTATGGGGCCCTTTCTGTCTCTCGGTCTAATACTTTCCTTGTGTCTTTGGTGTTCTTCATTCTCCTTTACTCCAGGTGGTTGGAACCAATTGATGCGTCTTAGATGGCTGCTTGCAAGCTTTTAAGACCCCAGACGCCATTCACCAAAGGAGGATGCAGAACATTTTCTTAATAAGCTTTGTTATGCCAGTTGACGTGATGTCCCCTGAAAGCACGGTCCCCAGACCCCTACCCCTACTACTCTGTCCCTCAAAGTGTTTGATTGTATTCAGGAAACTTCTTAGCTTTGGTTTAGTCCAGTTGTGCTGACTTCCCCTGTAGTGTGTGTTGTCCTTCCCTTCACCTAAGATAATTCTTGTCTACTATCTAGTTAGTAAATAGACCTAACCTTCCTCCCCACCCTCGTTACCAATAAACAATGTTTTCTTCTGTGTTTAAACCTTTTCTTGAATTCTTATAATAGTGGTCTCATACAATATTTGTCCTTCTGTGACTGACTAAATTCACTCAGCATAATAAGCTCCAGATTCCTCCATGTTATAAGATGTTTCACAGCGTCATTGTTGTTCTTTATCGTTACATAGTATTCCATTGTGTGGATATACCATAATTTGTTTATCCATTCATCCGTTGATGGGCACCTAGGTTGCTTCCATCTTTTTGCTATTGTGAACAGTGCTGCAGTGAACATGGGTGTGCATATATCTATTTGTGTGACTGCTCTTATTTCTCTAGGATATATTCCAAGGAGCAAGATAGCCTGGATCGTATGGTACTTCTATTTCTAGCTTTTTAAGGAAGCACCAAATCAATTTCCAAAGTGGTTGTACCATTTTACATTCCCACTAACAGTGTATAAGTGTTCCAGTCTCTCCACAACCTCTCCAGCATTTATTGTTTTGTGTTTTTTGGATTAATGATAGCCTCTTTGGGGTGAGATGATATCTCATTGTAGATTTGATCTGCGTTTCTCTAATGGCTAATGATCTTGAGCATTTCTTCATCTGTCTGTTAGCCATCTGAATATCTTCTTTGGTGAAGTGCCTGTTCATATCCTTTGCCCATGTGTTAATTGGTTTATTTGTCTTTTTGTTGTTGAGGTTTTGCAGTATCTTGTAGATTTTAGAGATTAGACGCTGATGAGATTTGTTGTAGCCAAAAATTTTTGCCCAGTCTGTAGGTTGTCTTTTCACTCTTTTGGTGAAGTCTTTTGATGAGCATAAGTGTTTGATTTTTAGGAGCTCCCATTTATCAAGTCTCTCTTCTTGTGCTTGTGCATTGTTACTTATGGTTCATATTGTGTTCATGCCATGTGTTAGGGCTCCTAGCATTGTCCCTATTTTTTTCTTCCATGATCTTTATCGTTTTTCATTTTATGTTTAAGTCTTTGATCCATTTTGGTTAGTTTTTGTGCATGGTGAGAAGTACGGGTCTTGTTTCAGTTTTTTGCAGATGGATATCCAGTTATGCCAGCACCATTTGTTAAAGAGACTGTCTTTTCCCCACTGAACGGACTTTGGGCCTTTGTCAAATATCAGCTGCTCATAGGTGGATGAATTTACGTCCGGATTCTCAATTCTGTTCCATTGGTCTATGTATCTGTTGTTGTACCAGTACTAGGCTGTTTTGACTACCATGGCAGTATAATAGGTTCTAAACTCAGGTAGTGTGAGGACTCCCACTTTGTTCTTCTTCATCAGTAATGCTTTACTTATCCAAGGCCTCTTCCCTTTCCATATGAAGTTGGTGATTTGTTTCTCCATGTCATTAAACAATGCTGTTGAAATTTGGACTGAGATTGCATTTTATCTGTAGATCGCTTGGGGTTGAATTGACATTTTCACAATGTGAGTCTTCTCTCCATGAGCAAGTTATGTTTTTCCACTTATGCAGGTCTCTTTTGGTTTCTTGCAGTAGTGTCTTGTAGTTTTCATTGTGTAGGTCTTTTACGTCTCTGGTTAGATTTATTCCTAGTATTTTATCTTCTTGAGGGCTATTGTAAATGGTATTAATTTGGTGATTTCCTCTTGGAGGTTCTCTTTGTTGGTGTAAAGGA
>NW_004443995.1:1623122-1644796 GCF_000243295.1 Trichechus manatus latirostris
TTGACTTCCTCTCCATATGAAAAATCTATGTCTACATTTTTTAAGTCCGTCTTTTTTGTTTTAATGTTGTCATCTTTTACATATTGACATCTGTTTCCCTATTTTCAGTGTTTTAGCTTTGATTTATTTTTGTGACTTCCTGTCTGGGTTGATATCTGATTGCTCTATCCTGTTTTCTAGTCTTGGGCTGTCGTCTGATGTTATTGATTTTCTAACCAGAGGACTCCCTTTAGTATTTCTTGTAATTTTGATTTTATTTTTGCAAATTCCCTAACTTCTGTTTATGTGGAAATGCTCTAATTTTGCCATCATATTTGAGAAGCAGTTTTGCTGAGTATATAATTCTTGGCTGGCAATTGTTTTCCTTCAAGGCTTTACATATGTCTTCACATTGCCTTCCTGCCTGCGTGGTTTCTGCTGAGTAGTCGGAGCTTATTCTTATTGACTCTCCTTTGTAGATGACTTTTCGTTTATCCCTAGCCACTCTTAAAATTCTCTCTTTATCTTTGGTTTTGGAAAGTTTGATTATAATATGTCTTGGTGACTTTATTTTGGGATCTACCCGTTGTGGGGTTCGATGAGCATCTTGGATAGATATTTTGGCATCTTTCATGATGTCAGGGAAGTTTTTTGCCAACAAATCTTCAACAATTCTCTCTGCATTATCTGTTATCCTCCTGTTCTGTTACTCCAATCACTTAGGTTATTCCTTTTGAGAGAATCCCACATAATTCTTAGGGTTTCTTCATTTTTTAAAATCCTTTTACCTGATTTTTCCTCAAATAAGTTGGCATCCAGTGCTTTGTCTTCAATCTCACTAATTCTGACTTCCATTGCCTCAATTCTGCTCCTATGATTTTCTTTTAAGTTGTCTAATTCTGACATTTTATTGTTAATCTTCTGGATTTCTGATTGCTGTCTCTGTGGATTCTTTCAGTCTGTTAAGTTTGTTACTATGCTCTTCTCTAATCTTTTTAATTTCCTCTGTTGCTTATTCTGCATTTTGCTTAATATCCTTCCTAATTGCTTGAAGAGTTCTGTATATTAATCTTTTTATTCTGCCTCCAATAATTCCAAGAAATTTTCCTCCTCTGGAAAATTTCTAGATTCTTTCTTTTGGGACCTTGCTGAAGCCATCATGGACTGCCTGTTTATGTTATTTTATATAGACTGTTGTCTCTGAGCCATCAATAAGTTATTATATTTATTTATTTTATGTTTGCTTACTGTGTCCTAGCTTCTTGTTTTGTTTTGATATGCCCAAATAGGCTGCTCATGTGAGCTAGCTTGATTATTGGCACCTTTGAACCTCTAATGTCCTGTCACCAGGTGGTTAGATCTGTTACTAGGTATGTGAGCTCAGGAGTCCATCCACTCCTCCTGTATGGATTCAGCTCAGGTGCCCAGGTAGATAGCTACCAAGTGTATAGTACAGGCTCTCACCTTCAGTCCTAGACAGGCATGGGTGATTGGTGTAGGCACAGGCATTTGGCTGCAGCAGGGGGACACACTCCGAGCAAGGCAGGGGGCTGACGGCTGTCCCTGAGTGTCCAAGAGGAAGGCATGTCCCTGTTCCCTAGAGCACGTAGGTGGGTGGGTTTTGAGGCTGAAGTATGAGCACACAGTGCTGTTTGCTGTAAGGACTGGGGGCCACCTCTTATTCTTGGGCGCCTCTCGCAGGTGACTAGGTGGTGTGGGTGGAGCCACCAGTCCTCAGGCCCCTGCTGTGGGTAGGTGAAGACCCTGCTTATTGGGCAGAGTAGTGTCAAATGTCACGAACCTGCCACTTCCCAGCTGAAACAGTTGAATTTAGACTTCAGATATATACCCTGTTGTACTGTGGTAATGAGGGCCTATGCTGTTGAAATGAGCCCACACAAGTCTATGCAGGGTGACAGACACTCAAAGTCCATGGATGCCTTATGCCTGTGCCTAGGCAAAGGAGCTGTGCCTACCCTGAGTTCCTGGCTTAGAGGAGCTGGCAGTTTATTTTTTCCCGTTTGTTAATTTGTTCGCTCTCCAAGGCTGGGAGAATGGCTCAGGGCATGTGATGGATCCTACTTCCAGCCCAGGGGACTCGGCAATTGCTGAGGCCAGTCAGGGACCCAGTGCAGAGTAGGGAGTGGCAAGGTAAATGGGACAGAGGTTTTTCCCTAATGGGGGTGTTTTTGATCCGTCCGGTAAGCCAGACGCAAGCACTTATCTATTGGCGATCAAGGGCTACTTCTCACTGGTTCTGACTCTCTGCCGCTGGGTCTCTCCTGGTGTGGAATACGCCTCCTGAGCACGGCTGCTTGCCTGCCTCACTGATCACCCATGAGCTGATCAGGCCTGAAGGGCTCAGGCTTTCGCCAGGTCAGGTCTGGCAACTCCTCGCTGCTTCTTAACTGTCTCTCCCTCCCCCTGCCACTCAGTCTGGTTCCTCAACATTGCCTTTGATGTTCAGGGCTCCTTGATTGTCATATATAATTGATTCACTTGTTTTTTCTAGTCTTTGTTGTAAGAGGGTCCTCTGGAAGTGTCTGTCTACTCCACGATCTTGGACCCGCCTCTCATCTCACATTTTACAACAAATTGGGAATTATAAATTTCTGTAGTTTGTCTCCTAGTTATTATGCAGTTTTAATTCTTCTGAGAGACACTGGAATTATATAAAAAGATGTTTTCCCACCAATTAACATATGTTTATAACATAAATGGAATGAATTATATTTCAAAATAATGTCATAACAGGTATTGATATGACTGTTTAAAAAATACCCCAAAGTAACAGCTTTTTAAAATTCTTATTTCAGGTGTCACCACAATCCCAAGGGAGCACCGTCATTTCTCAGAATATTAGACATGTGGTTACACCAGAAAACTTAAAGCCTATGAAAATAATGAGCTTTATAAAATCACCTGACCACCTTCAACAACATCATAGTGGAAAGTTACATTTTTGTATAGTTACAGATGACAAAGATGGTCATTTTAAAATTAATGGCTCAACAGGAGACTTGTTCTTTTCTAAGGAACTTGATTATGAAATGACATCCCATTATCTCTTCAGGGTGGTTACTAAAGACCATAGCAAAAATCCTCCCCTGAATAGCACAGTCTTCCTTAATATTGATGTGGAAGACCAGAATGACCATTCCCCATCTTTCCAGTATGAGTTCATTGTGATAAGTATAGAAGAGAATGTTCCTGTAGGTACTCTGGTGTATGTTTTCAATGCCAAAGATGGTGACGGCAGTTTTTTGAACAGCAGAATACAGTACTTCATTGAATCCCACCACCCTGGGATGAACCCATTTCTCATCCACCTGTCATTTGGCACACTGGTCACTGCATCCCTCCTTGACAGAGAGAGTGTTCCCACGGTCATCCTGAAAATAACTGCATCCGATCAGGCTGTGAATGTGACAGACCGGCAACTGAGGTCACTGATGGTGAAGGTAGTAATTTTAGACGTGAATGACCACAGCCCCATGTTCATGTCCTTCCCCATTGCCCACATCAAAGAAGATGCCACGGTGGGCTCCATGGTGCACCACATAACTGCTCAAGATCCAGATGAAGGAAGAAATGGAAGAGTAACATACAGCATCCTCTCAGGAAATGAAAACATGACATTTGTACTAGATGAGTCATCAGGTATAGTGCAGAATATGTCACTTTAAATTATAGCCTCTGGTCACTCATTTTTGTTTATACCTTTCATTTTCATCTTTGTTAAAATGATAGTTCTCAAGAAACATATGCTTTAAAAAAATTGACTTGATTTACTTGTGTAAGACATATATGACAAGCACAGAGGTTATATGGCCTGTTTGTTGATCGTGACTAGGTTTTGTTCCTAGCTCATATTTCATGGGCTGAGTATACAGTAGCCAACTTCTTTGCCCCCATTGTAGGTCCTCACAGGGTAGGAAATGGTTCCAAAAGTGAATCAAGGTAAAAAAAACTGAAGCAAATGAGTCACCATCCAGTCAGTTCTGACTTATGGCAACCCCATGTGTGTAAGAGTAGACCTGTGCTCCATAGGGTTTTCTTGGCTGACTTTTCAGAAATATATCACCAGGCTTTTCTTCTGAGGTGCCCCTGGGTGGACTCAAACCACCAATGTTTTGGTTAGTAGCTGAGCTCTTAGGAACATGACTAATCAAAAGCATTATTCAAAGACTTTAGTGTGGAATCTTATCTTTAAGCTCATACAAGCATACATTTGTAAGCAGCTGGAAATGATACATATTTTATTTTTTTATTTAAATAGCTGGGCTTATTTGTGTATTCAGACTCTGACTTCTCACATCAACTAAAACTTTATTTTTTGCAGAAGCATTTAGTCACTCTCAAGTACTTGACAAAATTGTCACTCACTGTCACATCACTTGTCCTACTGTCACCATGTTGCCAGATAGCATCTACTGGAAATTTGATGTAGTTTGATGGAAGATTATATGTACAAAGTATCATTCTTACGAATTTGGAAATGAACTTCCCTCTACTTGTTTTTCAAGAGATTTTGAAAATTAGATGGACTACTATCTCATTCTCTAAGAAAATTAAAGTCATTTCCCCTTGAACCTTAGAAAAACTCTAGGATGTATATACCATTTGGCCCAGCTGCTACAAATATCATTATTTGGATAGGGACTAAATGTGTAGGATTTAGAAGTCATGATTGTGGTCTGGCTATATTCTGTTGGAAAATTTCATCAAAATATTTATTAAATACAGTACATATGGTTCCATTCTGATGCATGTGTGGACCCAACCTAAATACCCAACTGACAGAGAAATAGTTCAGATATAGCTGCTGATTTCTGTTAGAACCAGGACTCTACAAGGGCTTGTTTTCAGTGATACTTAAAACGTTTTTCAAGATGGCTAAGGAAGGTCTATTTCAGGTTGTTAAAGATGATGGATAAAATTAGAATTGTGTCTCAGTAATACATGTCTCATGAATCTCAATCCATTGCAGTGGCTGTTTCAGTTGAGATATTTTTCAAAGACATAAAATGGTAATTGCTGAATACGTGTACATAAGATAGGTAATTTTTTCTCTCACAAGGCTCATATTTCTTTTTTTTATTGTTGTAGTTTAAATGAAGTTTACTTTTCAAGTTAGTCTCCCATACAAAAATTTATATGTTGTTATGTGACCCTAATTGCTCTCTCCATACTGTGACAGCACACTCCTCCTTTCCACCCCTGATTCCCCACGTCCATTCAACCAGCACCTAACCCTCTCTGCCTTCCCATTTCACCTCCGGACAGAAGCTACCCGTTTAGTCTCTTGTATCTACTTGAGCTAAGAGGCACACTCCTCACAACTATCACTTTATGTCCCACAGCTAGTCCAATCCCTGTCTGAAGAGTTGAAGGTTCATATTTCTTATATAGTGAGTTTTTCAATGGCTTATGGCTGTGAAGTATAAAGTGATAAGTAATTGTTAAAAGACTATTTTATAAAATCTGAATCAGTAAACCTCTTCTTTAATTATTTGAATAAAAGCTCTTATAGGATGAGCTTGTTTTAGAGATATGAACAGCAATCCAAAAAAGAAAATGTGACAGTTGGAATTATGTGAAGTTACATGTGTGCAAGGCTTTCACATTTTGCTTATATGGGTTGTATGTTTAAATGAAAATAGACTGGAGACATGTTTTATTCCTGAAACTTATTGTCTGGATCATAAAGTCTTTGCTCTTTGTTGTTAATTAAAAAAAGACATTTAACTGAGGCTAAATATAAAGAGACCATAACTCTTTAACAAAAACCAAATCTCTTTAAAGAATCTAGCCATACTCATATTTTTATCTTTATTTGTATATTGTTTGTGTCCTAGTTATTTTTTTAAATGTAAGTAGAGGCTGGTAGAGTATAATTGTGATAGAGTGCTCTCAGTACATAATGGTATAGATTATTTCTGATTTTGAATTCATCCTTAAAATTTAAATTGGGATGACTTTTCTAACAATAATCTTATCTTTTTTATTTTAGATAATGTGTCAATTTAAAGTTAGGTCAGTAAGATTTATTCTTTGACAGTGAAAGCTTCTGAATTTTTATCAAGTTAGGTAAGTCAGACATAGAGTGAACATGATTTCTCTAAAGAATATTTATTACATGTTGTTTCTCCTCTCTTTCAAAACAGGTCTACTAACTACAACTTGTCCTTTGGATCATGAAATCCAAGCACAGCACATTTTGACCCTTCTGGCACCAGATGATGGAATACCGGCACTTTCTTCATCCCAGACCTTGACAATTACTGTTCTTGATATAAATGACAAGGCACCAGTGTTTAAGCAGCTCCTGTATAACGCATCAGTTAGAGAAAACCAAAATCCAAGAGAGTTTGTCACAAGGGTAGAAGCTACAGATAGAGATTCAGGTAACTTAAAAACATGGGAACTATGTAGTTAATGCTAAAAAAAACAAACAACAAAAAAAAAACACTCAAAGGTTATTACTGATGTAATTTAAACTAGTTATGGACCAGGAGAATGAAAGCAGTCGGTAGTTATTTCAAACCTTTTATTCTTCTTTCATTCACACACACATAAAAACCCAAGCACATGTCAAACTAATGTGTGCTTTTATAGCATTTGGTTGCATTGACCTTTATTATTATTTATAGCAGAGTGTTATATACCCAACTAGCATACAATTTATTGATCTGATCTTGATGATAAACAGAAGTATAGACACAGCACCACATTTTTTTTCAGAGTCTCATATTTAGGTACGCTGAGTACAAGAAGATAACTGGGTCTTTATTTCCTGTATAAATAGCATAGTGCAGGAGCCAGGATGCTGGCCTCAGACTGAATCCTGGTGCTACCACTTGCTAGGTATGTAGCCTTAAACAAGCTACTAAACCTCCCTGTGCCTGTTTGCTCATCTGTAAAATGGGGATAACAACAGTGCTTACTTCACAGTTCTGTTATATGTTTGAAATGAGTTATTACATGTAGAGAGCTTAGCCTAGGGTCTAGAACACTAAGTGCTCAATACATGTTAATAGATATTATTACTGCTGTTAATATTATTATTAATATCAACTACTGTGTCCAGACAAATGACTTTGAAGTGAACAGTTACAGTGGTTAGAAATGTATAACTTTTATAGACTTGTTTTTCAGTATGTCTATAGCTCTTTTGGTATTTAAGTTTCAGTTACTTTAATAATATTCTGTTTTTATTTTAAACAAAATAATTATAAATATTACAGTGCAGTATTTGCCAATGGAAGCAACGATGGTTCTGTGGTAAAATTCTTGCCTTCCATGCAGGAGACCTGGGTTCCATTCCCAGCCAATGCAGCTCGTACACAGCCATATTCCACCTATCAGTGGAGGCTTGCGTAGTGTTATGACGCTGAACAGGTTTCACCAGAGCTTCTGGACTAAGAGAGACTAGGAAGAAAAGCCTGGTGATCTACTCCCAAAAATCAACCAATGAAAATCCTATGTATCACAAAGGTCCGATCCTGTTGTGCATGGGGTCGCCATTAGTCAGGGGCCAACTGGACAACAACTAATAACCTCAACAATTTATCATTGATAGCATATACTGAATTTTCCCATATGAATTAACATAGATAATTTAATAAACTAGAATTTTAAATTCAAATTTGTATATAGCAAGTGGATTACATGTCAATATAATATTTTGTTCTATTCTTGCAAGAATAATAATAGATGTTTCTACGGAAATAATAGTATTAACAATAGCATTTTCCCACTAAATTGTTAAATTGAAGGGGTAAAAGATGCATTTACTTGAGTTTTAAAACTAATTTATGTACCATTTGGATGATTTTTCCTTTTGGGAAACATTGTCTTTTAATGAAATGCATTTTACATGAATTGTATGTGATGCTATGAACACCTCCAAAGGCTAACCTGATTTCCTCTCTTTGACCAGAGTGGGGTGGTATGATCAAAGAGTTTTTCTCAGTATGCTCAAAGACACAGGACTGGAGCATGTTAAAAGTCGTTTCTCCCAACCAGTGCTTAAATAATTCATTTATCACACTTCTGGCAGTATCGTTTTAGAGTGATAGAAACAATGTAGAATCTACGTAAGCTTTGTTACATCATAATACCAATTCCGGAAAGTTCTCTTAGAGTGTTCTCTGTTGTAAACAGCAACAGAGGACTCTGGGCAACCCAGAAACCACTTCCCAAAGTGTAGAAATATGTGCTGCACCTACCACTGATATGGTGTGATTTAGCAATTATTAAGGTATGTAAAATGCTTCCCCTTGGGCATACATTATTAGTTGTATTTTTTGCAATGGATTCTGGTGAAATGATTTCCTTTGCTTCAATGTTTTAAGAGGGAGGAAAGAATTTCTCTCAATTTTTTGTGTAGATCAACTAAAGATGATTATCATAAATACACTCTTTTGATCTTTATTGTCAAGTAGCCTAGTGTTATTTTCTTTTTGAATAGTTTGTAGCCTGTTACTTATAAGTGAATTGAAATTTCATTATTCTAGAGATTATAATGCCGCCTGAGAATTTAGATGCAAAAATGGTATCTCTGGCTTTGCATTTATGGAGGTTTAAAAAATACTTTAACCCTTTCATGAGTCATATGTTTTGAAGATTATTTTGATTTACTGGAAATCTCAGTGTTTCTAATGAGGACAGATCCGTTAAGCAAGGGGTTGTGTGAATGCATGTGAATTTGTCTGTATGGGTGTGTTTATTAACATATTTTCCCTCAATCTTTTTTTTTTTTTTCCCTTCTGCTAGTTGGGTCAAAACAGTGAAAAAGGATTACGTGTGAGAATTAAATGACGTAGTCAAGATTTTAACATAACTGGCATCACATTGGAATTTATGAATGGTTTACTTTATAGTATGTATTTTTAAAAATACTATAGCATTACATAAGAGTAGAAAGCTCAACATATGCTTTCCAGCATTATACAATGCAGTTTTTTTGTTTGTTTGTTTGTTTTTTTAATGTAAGCCTACAGTGTCATTTGGCATTCAAAACCCATGGGGGACGAGAGCACTGAATATTTATGGTGTATGAGTCACACCAGTTCTAACAAGAATTTCTTCTTCTATTAAAAGAGAAACAACCACCATGTTTTAACAAGATATTAAAACTGCTACAGGATTTGGTGCTACCAACAAGAGCTCCATTGTTAGTGAGAAAGAGCTATCCCCGCGGTGCTCCTCCCCCACTCCCTGGGGGACAAGATGCCCCACCAGGGAAGAGGAGTCACTCTGGCTTATACTTTTCTACAAAGGTGGTGAAGAAAAAAATAATCTAACAGTACATTACGACACAACAGTGTCCAATTATATAATGAGATCTTTCTATTCTATAAAAATGTTTTCTCTAGCTGGACTTATTGTAAATAAGCTCTACATCTGGTTTACTGGAAAATGTCTCCTGTTGTATGTGCATCCACACCCAACAGCCTGCACTTGAAGCAAGAGAGAAGCAGCGCCATCACACTATTGCTTACAACCTAAGACACCGTTGTTTCTAAGATACCTCTAATTTCAGAAATGTGAAAAAAAAGTCTTAGAAGTAATGAAATATGGTAAAGAGGTGTTCCTTGCCTCAGCTTTTGGAATACATCTGCTAGACAGGGAGCTATGAGCTTTCTCCTTATGCACAACTGTAGGGCAGCATTCTGTAAACCCTTTAGAAGGAGACTTATTTGCACATACAACAAAGGATAAGGGATAAGGAAGCTTAAAATAAGAGATTATGTGGCATTTTCTGATGATCATTTCTCACTCTAATAGACTACCTGGTGGCTATTCAGGTTTTGATTTTTGTTTTTTTTAAGTCAATTTTTTTATGGAGTGGTATTTCACCAGTATTTTCTTGTACTCAGACAAAATATCCATCAACTGTTCCTCTGCACTTCATTAGTAGTTTCTCGCTGACATGCTCTCTATTCCTTCACAGCATGTGACCCATAGCTTTAGATAAAACCCCAGTCTAGGGATGCATAAGGAGAGTGGTAGGATTCAGGCCCAAGAACTTTATAGTGTGCATTTTTAAAAATGCCATACTTTGTGCACTGGTTCTAGCAGCTTTGATTCTCCCAAAGCTCTGAAAGAGGAATCTAGAGGTGGGCTAGACCATTGGCATTCCAAAGCTTGAATTCCCCACACCTGGGAAACAGAACATAGGGAGAGAAAGTCGCAAAAACATGCCAACCAAAGCCCTCGCCTACTCATACTGTATTATTTCTGCTAATCTCTTACTGCTGTTCTGCAGGTCTTTTGTAGATATCTGATTGGCTGTCTCTATATAAATTCTCTCTATAATCCTTACTATAAAAGCATTTACAGAAAGGTCAGAAAATAAAAGACAAAAAAGAATGAGGACCACTCATAATCTCACTCACCCAGAGACAATCATTGTTAACGCTTGGATATATATTCTTAGTGCACTTATTGTGTTGTATTATAATTGTATAACTGCTTACTGTCTGTCCCCACTCTAGGCTGTGAACTCCTCATGGACTCAGGACGTGTTTTAATCACTCTTTCATCCCAGGTCCCTATGATAGTGCAAGATAATGACATACGAACTCAAGTATTTTTGATAATAGGATCTGAAAAACTGGAGCATCTGTGACATAAGCTGCTTCAATTTGTCTTCACTCTTCAGAATTCATTCGTTTATTTATTCCTTCATTCAGTCAACCAGGCATGGTTCTATTTTTGATCTAGACATGTGTGAGTGCATGGGTATTGTACAGTTGAGGAATTACATGAAAATGATCTTCCTAAAAAAGCAAATTTGACAGTAGCACTCCCTTGGTCAAAATTCTTTTTTAATTCTCCTAGTTTTGAGGATAAATTCCTCCCTCTTTTAGCATAGTAAGCAGACATTTTATGATGTGACTACAGATTTCCTCTCTCCCCTCAACTCCAATCCCCCTCCCACTCTATAAGGGATCTGCAAACTTTTCTGTAAAGGGCAAGATGATAAATACTTTAGGCCTTGTGGGTCATACAGTCTCTGTTGCTCAGCTCTAACATTGTAGCAAAATAGCAACCATAGATAATGCATAAAGAAATGAGTATGGCTTTGTTTTAACAAAACTTTATTTACAAAAACAAGTGAGGGGCCAGATTTGGCCAGTGGGTCCTAGTTTTTAACCCCTGATCTAACACATGTGTCTAATTCAGACATCTAAGTTACTTGCTAATTTCTGCTCATCAGATCAAATTATCATGATGTCATCAAAGAATTGAATCAGCATGATGTTCTATTGGATGTCGAGATGATCGGCATCTCTGATGAGAGATTATGGTAGACAGTGGAAGAGTTTACATAAAGAAGTGCTTTTGTTCCTGCTAGGTGAAAGCAAATGATTTCTGATAGTCCTTACACATTGGTATAAAGTGTTAGTTCTCAAAAGCTGGTCCCTGGGACCAGTAGCACCATCATCTACAGCCTATAGAAGACAACCACCATAAAGCATTTCAAGCATGCTGGTGTCCTAAGTAATGGCTTTCCCAGTGTTTTATGAAGGGGATGTCCTCTGAACTCTTAGGAAACATAACAAGGGGAAGTTGACAGGCATGCCACATATTCCCTTTTTTGGATCCTTAACTTTTGGATTCTTAACTGTATGGAATGCAAAGGAAGATCTGGCCTCTCAACCTCAATAACTATAGACCACATTGAGTCCAACCAATCAAAGAAACTGTCAAGAGACAGCTATATGAGCTAACACATTAAATTTCAAAATCTCTAGTAAATACATCATATCAATAAATCCAGCCTAAACCAATGTTATATTTTATCTGTCTGGGTCTGACATCCTTAGAATTGTTTCTCATACAGATTTATGCCCATATAGGTTAGAAAAATTTTGCCATTCTTTTGAAACTGTGAGCTACCTCCTACTGAGTCAGATTTATACTTTGCTGCCTGCAATATGCTAAGGTTTGACTATGGGTACTCAGGTGACTAGACAGCCTTTTGCAAGGTACCTATTGTATCTGCCACCCAATTTGGGTATGATTTTCAGGGCCATTAATTTTAGGGATTCCATAGAAGCTTTCTGATTTTCTGACTATGAATTGAGCTGTGAATTTAAAGCCTCAGCTTGTCATTTTCTTTCTGTAAGTTTCCAGAACATTAAGAAACAACCATCCCATGTTATATTCCTTGTTACTATTATATGGTGAAAGTCAACACCATTTGGGCCTCTAAGGAATATGATTCTTTGATAGTCACTTCATCACAAATACAGGTGATAATTCGATTGATCATGGTATTACTGCAAATCATGAACTGCTAGTATTCCATTTCCCAGGAGCAAGGAACTCAGCAGAACATTCAAGGTCAAAGGCATAACAAAACCAATCCCAAAATCCTGGTTACCTAGACTCACTCCTGTTACCAAGTACTGTAGCTGTCAGGAAAACTAGTTACTACCACACAGATGTTGGAAAACTGAGTAAGCAAAAAGGGAATAACTGTAGAAAGCAGCTGTCACCCTAATATTGGGAAACAAGAAGAAGAGGTTGAGGTTAGCAGAACCTAGAAAGAAAATGAGAGAAAAGGCCCTATAGAGTCTAGTTCTGCAAGTACCAAAAGGCTGAAAGCCACACCCAGTCTGTTGCTGGGTGAAATACCATTGCTGATGGGGACAGTAAGCCAACAAGAAGAAAGGAGTCCCATCTCCTTTCCTTCCGACTGTGAATCTCCTTCTAGTGTTCCTTTTTGACAGAACCTAGCAGAGGGTCATTTGGCAATAGAGAAGTGTGATTTGAAGATCCCCAGCCCCAGCATCACAAGGTAGAGTATAAAGGAATGGATTTAGATTTGGGACACGGTTGTTTAATAGCTAGTACACCATGTAAAGAACTGCTGGAGAAGTTCTTTACATGGTAGAGGGAACAGCAGCTGTGAAGGCCCCAAAAGAAAGAAACTTATCATGTCCAGAGAACAGAAGAGAAACCAGTGGGCCAGGAATATAGCAAGGGAGAGAGTACGTGAGATGAAGTTGGAGAAAGAGGGTCCAGGTCATATGGGATGTTGTAACCCGGGTAAGGAGTCTGGATTTTATTTTCAATACATTCAGACATTCTTTCCTCCCTCTTTTCCTGTTAACTATTTATCTTTAAGATTCCAGCTTATTCAGAAGGTCTTTCATTACTATTCCCTTCAAAGCAGCTCATACTTACTCAGCTGTATCTCATCACGTAGAATTGTAATTGCTTGCTTACTTACCTGTATCCAGTGCTGTATTGTAAGCACTGTGAGGGTACAGAATTCTTGTTAGCAGTTATATTCTTAGCACCTGGCATGGTACTTTGGCACCTAATATCACTCTTTATATGTGCATATTGAATGAGTTAATTAATGAACAAACTATCTGCCTGTGATAAGTCTTTCCTGTTCTATTTTCTCGGTGATTTCATATATTCTACCACTTTCTATAACTCATTGATTTAATTTCCTACCCACTAGAGGGGAGAACTCTGAGGACCGAGATAATAGTTCATTATTCAATGGTATCCTTTCAGTGTCTAGCACTCAGTAAATGTGCCTTGCACAAATGAACACATTAATTAATTAACCAACCAAACAAATAACTGGAGCTCAGTGTAGATACCTGGACATCATCTGCATATGGGTGGAAGCTGAAGCCATTGGTTTGGGAGGAAGATAGAATGAATGGATAGAGTGAGATAACAATGAAGTGATGACCAGTATATCAGTTGTTAATATACAAAAAGACCCTGTCACCCCAGCCTAAGAAGTAGGAGAGAAATGTGGCATGGAGATTTTTTTAATAGATCTTTTTTCTTTCTTCCTTCATTACTTCCTTTCTTTTTTAATATCAGTCAGCAGTGTCTGATGCCAAAGAGAAGACAAGTTATGTAAGAACTAAAAACGGCCAGTAGATTTTATAACCAGGTCATTGGTGACTGTGAAGAGCCTGGGAATGACAGTGGTTTGAAGCCAGCTGCAAAGAATGGATATCATCTTTAAAAGAAGTTTGGCTATAAAAAGAAGGGGAAAACCTTTATTCTTATAGCTAGAGAAGAGTATGGAAAAAGTTATTGTAATGAGAATGACTAGAACTGATAGGAAGTACCTAAGACTATTGGGAGATTAACTTCTGCCGTTGAGACAGAAAGCAAGAGGTAGACTTGAACCTAGATACAGAAGGTTGAGAGAGTTCTTGCCCAAGCCTCCGTTTTCTCTGGGAAATAGAGAAGAAATCTGTGAGAGTAGTCAGGTGGTGGTTGGGTAGGAGATACGAAGGAGAAAGGGTTGACCAAACAGACTTGGAAAGATTGCCAGATGAACATGACATTTCAGTGGCCTGAATCTATGCCCTTGTGAAATTTTTCCTAGCCCCAGCCAGCTGCTGGATAGTCAAGAAGAGAAGAGAGATGGTTGGAATGGTACTGGGTTGAGGCTTTGCTGGACATTTTGGCAAAAAGCCACAGAAACTGAGGAAATTCGCAAGCTGATAACATATCAGTCTGGGCTGGATCAGGAAAGAAACGACTTGAAGGGTGTCCTTGAGTGCGAGAAAATGAAGAGGTCATGGGACTGTGGGGTTGAGGTCTAAGAGCAGGTGTACATGTGTGTGCATACAGGTGCATGAGCACATTTACTCACCCTTCACCAGGTGTGCGTCCTAAGGGTGATGCTACATATCTTCAGGCTGAGAAGTCTAATATACTTAGTAAGATGATTGAATTTGACAAAATAACCTCTAATTTTTGTTGGTTTAGCTCTCAAGTTTGATGATGCTATGTTTGTTTTGTAGGGTGTGAGGAGGAAGAAGCAAGACACTAATTAAATTCTAAACAAGCCATAGTAAAAGGCTCTGAATTTACCTCGTGTTAAGTTGTGAAGTGTATAAAGTTTGCAGTGGGGAAAATGTAGGTATGCAGTCTACAATTATAAAGATCTTGTTTATCCTTAATAAAATACTAGAGGAATAGAAGGTAAGTGGATTATTGGCTTAGGGATAAAAGCTATATATAATAACAGAAATGAGATCTTTAAGTTTCTAAAAAGTCAGAGAAATATTGGATACAATGCTAAAGCACACTAGAGGATATTAGGAATAATGGGAGGAAGAGAAACTATGAAGATTTGACTTTGTTTAAACATTTGAAGGCATTTTCTGTTTGGTTAATGTTGGGAATTAAAAATGTACAATATATAACGCATATATGATATGTAATAGAATATATAACAATATTATGCATAATATAGAATAGAATCATAAGATACATGAGTGAATTTATTTCAGAAATAAAAGGTTAAAAAATAAAAAGGTGGTGTTCTCCATGTGAGGTTTCTGGGTGGGGTAGTTTGTGCTCCTCTACTAACAAGAGATTGGTGGTTCAGACTCAGCCAGCAGCACTACAGAATAAAGGCCTGGTGATCTACTTCCATAAAGATTACAGCCAAGAAAACCTATGAAGCAGGTCTGCTCTCTCACACGTGGAGTCACCATGAGTTGGAATCAATTCTACATCAAAGGTTTAAGGGTTCTCCATGTAAGCTCCATGAAGGAAGAGGCTATGTCTTTTATTTCCTACTGTATCTTTGGCACAGAGCACTATGCTTGGCACCCGATGTTGCTCACCAAATATTTGAGAAACACTGAAAGCCAATGTAAGATGGTATTGTTCCATTTTTATAAAGTGGGTAGAGATTGATAGAAATTATAAACTTTAACAGCCTAGAATATTTAGAAATTCTGTCTTGGCTGTAGAAGAGTTTATGTGATCATTATATGATCAAAATAATCACTATGATTATTTAATGATCATTAACTTCATAATATGCCTAATGATAAAGTGAAATATTTTGGTAAACTCTGACCATACCATATCAGATACATGATCCTATCTTATTAGACTTTTTTCTCAAGGTCATTAAAATGACTTTGGTTATCTTAAGTATCCTTTTTCTTCCCAGTGACATACTAAGAAACATATATAATTATTCTTATATAAAACTAGAATTACCTGCCACTCCTTCCAGTATTTAGTCCTATATTATATCCTCTAGACTACAGTGGGATGTAAATCTACCTTTTAATACTGGCAAGATGGGAATTTGTAATTGAAGCGTTTTTATTGTTGTTAAGGCCAAAAGGATGATATTTCATCTTTTATTAAAGCATAACATCATGTATTTAGAGTAGTATAGCTATAGCTAGATTCTTGACAGTTAAGAAAAGAACATAGGAAAATGGTTGAAAGGAACTTGTGTCAAATGCAAACAAGGTACAAAGGTATGGGATAAACTCAGTTAAGCTAATGGCATGAATGATCTTCATAACCAATGCTGGAAATGATGTGATACTTTTCTCAGGGGAGAAATGAAACCACAAAAATATGGGAAGAATTAGTTTCAAAATGCATAATAATGTGGTACCACATTTCTCACTCCAGAATGGAGACTGAATACTAAGTGAAAAACAAAATGAAACAAAAATACTTGTATAAGCAACTATATGTGATAGCCTCCTGAGGTTGAGAGTAAACAGAATACTGTAACTGAGCACAAGCTTTTAAATAGAGGGTTCATCTACAGAAATCGTCATTTGCCCTGCAAGGTTACAATTATGTGATTAATTCACAATCAGGGGTGTTATAAGGAGTAATTAGGAATATGTCACAGAGTTGCACACTCGTAAGAAATTTTTTATGGGAGGGAAAAAATCTTAAGCATTCACTGTGGGGAAGTCTCACAAAACTTCTGAAAATCAAGCACTTCAGCCTATGAGGCTTTTATTTAGCAAGAACAGTCAAAAACGTTGTTAGTTTTTTGGTTTTTTTTGGTGTGTGTATGTGTGTGTGTGTGTTTTATTTTAACCTTAATTTGAAGGTTGTGTGGGCATCTTGCCTTTTTCATCTATGTCCTAAGATATTCGTAGAGAAAAGAATAGGAAAGCAGACAAATGGATTCTGAAGAGTAATTGCCAAGTTTTTCCTTATATTTTCTTTAAGGAATCAATTCCAAGCTTCAATTTGAAATCATGCCAGGTGCTTCATTTGGGTTGTTCGATATCAATCCTGACACGAGAGAGGTAGTGACAGCTGCCACACTCGACAGAGAAGTCCAGGAAGTCTTCACCCTCAGAGGTAAGGAATCCCTTGACTACGCTAAAAAAAAAAAAAAAAAAAAAAAAAAAAAAAAGGACAATGAATACAGCGGAGGTTTGTTGGTGAATTTCTACATTTCAGAAGGATGTCAGTGCTGCCTGATTAGTCTGATGATATGTACTTAGGACAATGTATTTTAGGTATAGATGAATGGCCACAACCCATGCCATCTTTATTTCCATGTCAGTACTTGTGCGTGATGGGGGCATCCCTTCGTTGTCCAGCTCCACCATGATTCTCTGCACTGTTGAAGATGAACGTGATCATGCACCAGAGTTTATCGTCTCCTGGCGTGACACTGAGGTCCAGAAAACCGAGAGCCGGAGGTCATCTATACTGTTTTGGCCTCTGATATGGATGCTGGCAATAATGGAGCTGTCAAGTATTACATCATTGGTAAATATTTTCTTTTTTAAAATTCCCCTGATCCACAGGGACCCCATGCACAGTGGAACAAAATGCTGCCTAGTCCTGCACCATCCCCATGGTTGGTTGTGACAGAGACTATTGTGATCCACAGAGTTTTCATTTGATGATTTTCAGAAATAGAGCTTCTATACTAAGACAGACTAGTTCAGCATCATAGCAGCATGCAAGCCTCCACTGACAGATGAGTGGTGGTTGTGCATGAGGTGTGTTGGCAAGGACTCAAACCTAGGTCTCCCTCACGGAAGGTGAGAATTCTATCACTGAACCACCAATGCCCCCTGACACACACTATCTGGTGATTATTCTATATTTGGTTTCTGTTTCATTGTCTATGAAGTAAGCCAAAAAACCAAACCTGTTGCCGTTGATTCCGACTCATAGCGCCCCTATAGCACAGAGTAGAACTGCCCTATAGGGTTTCCAAGGAGTGCCTGGTGGATTCGAACTTCTGACCTTTTGGTTAGCAGCTGAGCTCTTAACCACTGTGCCACCAGGGCTCCACCACAGGTATACGGGTTAGGATTTACAATACATATTTTGGGAGGACACAATTAAATCCATAATATTCCACCCTTCGGCCTCCCAAAATTTATGTCCTTCCCACATGCAAAACACATTCACTTCATCACATCATCCCAAAAGTCTTAAATCAACTCCAAGTCCAAAATCTCATCTTCTGAATCATATAAATCAAATATGGGTGAGACTTTAGGCATTTTCTGTCCTGGGACAAAATTCCTCTTCATCTGTGAACCTGTGAAATCTAGAATACACGTTATCTGCTTCCAAAGTACAGTGGGGGAACAAGCACAAGGTAGAGATTTCCATTACAAATAGGAGAAATTGGAGGGAAAGAAGGGATAACAGGCACCAAGCAAGTCAATTTACATTAGCTCTTAAGACTTGAAAATAACCCTTGTTCTCTGAGACTATCTGAGCAAAAGTCCTGCCCTCCAGTGTCTGGGTGTTGGCCATGCCCTCTGGATTCTGGGTGGAGGCCCCTCGGCCTGGGTTTCAGCCCTGCCTTCTAGGCACACTGGGATAGCAACTCTGCTCCTTAGCTTTGGGTGGCTCCATTCTCCTAGTCCAGTGTTCCTTAGTAGCAAGGATGGCAAGACTTCATCTCACATGTTTTGGACATGTTATCAGGAGGGACCAGTCCCTGGAGAAGGACATTATGCTTAGTAAAGTAGACAGTCAGCAAAAAAGAGAAAAACCCTCAACAAGACAGATTGACACAGTGGCTGCAACAGTGGGCTCAAGCATAACAACAATTGTGAGGATGGCACAGGACCAGGCAGTGTTGTACGTAGGGTTGCTATGAGTCAGAACTGACTCTGTGATGCCTAACAACAACAAAAACAAAATTCTCCTAGTCCTTCTGAGTGATCACCCCACCCCCTCGGTCCCAGCAGTCTCCATTCCTCTGTGCCTTGCGCATGGCAGCCCCATCCCCTCAGCTTTGGGCTTCGGGCAGCAACTCTATCCCCTTGGCTTACCTGAAAGGCAGCCCCACACTCCAAAACTGAGTTGGTGGAGATCCGACTCTTCGAAATCTAGGAGGCCTTGGCTCTACCCTTTGTAACCTAAGAGGCCATGGCTCCACCTTTTGAAACCAAGGCACCCTGCTTTCAATGCTCCTTCCAACAGTTCTGCTGATCTCTGAGCTGCTCCAGGGATGGTCTTTTTCTTTTCTTGGAAGACAGCAAATGTAGCTTCTTTGGCCTGTTTCCTGCCTGGAGAATTCCAAGAGGCAGACAGCTTTCCATCCTTTTGTCCTGTCTCTGTCCCCTTTAGTCTAAGCTGATAGGTTTTCTGCTGTGGTGGTTGGGTAGATCCATCAGTCACAGGCTTAATCTCTAACAAAAGATAGTGTAGCCACGTCCTTGGTGAAAGTTCCAGGATACATCTGAATGTGAGAAAGATAAACCCACACCATCCTAGGTGAGTCCTCAGGCAGAACAATTTTAGGAATAATGACACATAAACTAAGCTTTTGGAAATTGTTTCCCTTAAAACTCCCTGTTCCCTGGTCCTCCTTGGAGGGCCTTCATATAACCTCAGGGGTGCTCACACCTTATTTTAAAAACAACTGGTCTAAACACTCTTCAGTCTTTGCCCTAAGTGAGAATCATGAATCCTTGCTCCCTTACTCCTTGTTTTTCCTCCTTAATATCTTTGGAATGTGTCACATCCTCTTTGCACGTTATTTCCAGAACCTCCTCATTGCTCAAGTAAATTATTGTAATGGCCTCCCAACCTTCTCGTATTCTAATCAAGCTTTGATGTTGCTGCCCCAGTGTTCTTCCTAATACAGATATTTGATTCCTGACACTTTGCTATATAAAATCCTTCAGGGGCTTTCCATAGACTTCAAGATAAAGTACAGACTTTCAGCAGGGTATACAGGGCTCTTGGCAAGTTGACGCCTACTTACCTCCATATTCATGTGTTCACCACCGCCCACCCTTTCCTTATCCTCTACACAAATACCCAGGGAACCCTGTGTTCTAGTCTTAACAAAACATTTGCAGGCGATTAGTTTCTCATGCTCCTGGGACTTCACACAGGCTCCTCCCTCTGTGTGGAAAACTCTGTTTGAAACTTGTAGCCTGGCTTCCTCCCCTTCAAGAGTCAGTTTTGATGTCACTTTTTCTAAGCATGTCCTGACCATCGTAACACTGGGCTCTGTGCCCTTCCTCTGTGCTTCCAAGAGGCTTGTAAATATGATTTTTGTGCTCTAATGTCTGGGTACTGACCTGCCGCTCCTCCTAGATTTTAAACTCTTGAAGACTGGGGTCATATCCTAACCCTTTTGCAGCCCAGTTGATTTCAGCTCATGGCGACCCCCTGTGACAGAGTAGAACTGTTCCATAGGGTTTTCTTGGCTGTAATTTTTATGGAAGCAGATCTCCAGGCCTTTATTTCATGGCACTGCTGGGTAAGTTCAAACCACCAGCCTTTAGGTTACTAGTTGAGCACAAACCATTTGCTCTACTAGGGATCTGGGGTCATACCCCACTCTCCTCATATTCCCATATCTAGCACAAGCTTGGCACATGGGAGGTGCTCATTAGATGTTTACCAAGTGAATGAATTACTTTATCAACCATATATGCCTCAGAAATGAAGGTTTGTCTGATCATCCCTACTTTTGGTACAAATTAACGATGTCTTATCCACAAATACAAATATAGGCCCACTCTCTCCAGCCACCAACACTACCTACCACTATTGTTTTCTGTGAATGCCATTTCACTTCTGGCCCTATGTCTCTGGTACTTGGATTCCAGAAAGTTCCTACAGTGTTGGACCTGGCACTTTCACCCAGTCCCTCATTCAAGAATAAGACCAGTAAGTCATTAAGCCACATTTTTTCTAACTAATTTACAGGGTTACTTTAAAATGTCTTTGAAAGCTTTTTGCCCCTGTGTTCAATTTTATCTTTTACTCCACTGAGCACCATAGAAAATAGAAAGGGCATACTAATGGACCACAACTACCACAAGCCTCCACCAGACTGCGTCCAGTACATCTAGATGGTGCCCGGCTACCACCACCGACTACTTTGACAAGAATCACAACAGAGGGTCCTGGACAGAGCTGGAGAAAAATGTAGAACAAAATTCTAACTCCAAAAAAGACCAGATTTACTGGCCTGACAGAGACTGGAGAAACCCCGAGAGTACGACACCCTTTTAGCTCAGTAACGAAGTCACTCCCGAGGTTCACTATTCAGCCAAAGATTAGACAGCCCCATAAAACAAAACGAGACTAATGGGGCACAACAGTCCAGGGACGAGGACTAGAAGGCAGGAGGGGACAGGAAAGCTGGTAATAGGGAACCCAAGGGTGAGAAGGGACAGTGTTGACCTGTCGTGGGGTTGTTGACCATCATCATAAAACAATATGTGTACTGTTTAAAGAGAAACTATTTGTTCTGTAAACCTTCATCTAAAGTACTATAAAAAAAGAAGAGCAAAAAAAACCTGAAGCAAGCAGAAGAATGGAAATAATAAAGATCAGAGCAGAAATAAATGAAATAGAGAATGGAAAAAACAATAGAAAGAATCAACAAAACCAAAAGTTGGTTCTTTGAAAGA
>NW_004443995.1:1644896-1654943 GCF_000243295.1 Trichechus manatus latirostris
TAAAGTACTATAAAAAAAGAAGAGCAAAAAAAAAAAAAAAAAAAACTTGCAGCTACACACACAAAAAAATCAGACTGTTGCAAATCAGTCGAAGCAAATGTTTTCATTATTGATGAATTAATAGATATATATTGAACTATATTATTCTATTTAGTCCCCCAATAGAATAGAAGTTTCATTATGGCAGAGACTTTGTCATGGTCCCTGTTATATCCTCAGTACCTACAAAAGTGCTAGCATGTAATAATCAAAAAATAAATATTTGTTGAATGAATAAATGAATGGGCATAATGTTAGTGACGGGTTGATATATTTTCAATGCAAATGATTCTTGATTTTTTTTCTTTGACAGATGGAAATACTGAGGAGTACTTTACTATTAATGAAACATCAGGAAAACTGTCAACTACTCGTGCTTTGGACCGGGAGCAGATCAACAACTTTGCCCTTGTCATCCTGTGCTCTGATCTGGGGGATCCACCTAGAAGCTCTGTGATGCAGCTGCAAGTTACGGTTTTGGATGACAATGATCACAGCCTCTGCTTCCTCATGCTTCATTACCAGTCCTCTGTGAGAGAAGATATTGAAATGGGAGCAGTGGTTCTCATGCTCTCTGCTATGGATGAAGATGAAGGCCCAAATGGGCAAATTGAGTATTTTCTGATGGATGAGGCTTCTGGTGCATTTATCATTGACCCTGTGGCAGTCATATTGAGAACTGCCCACACCCTCGACCGAGAAGCCAGATCCCAGCATACATTCAGGGCGGTGGCCAGAGACTGTAGCATCCAGTGCTCAAGAAGCACCACAGTAATTATAAATGTGCATGTCACTGATGTCAATGACAATGATCTAATCTGGGGGCAGAACCCCTTTGATCTTTTTCTTTCCCCCCAGTTGCCTGCAAACCTGACGATTGCCAGCCTGAGAGCTGATGTCCCAGACCTGGGGCCCAATGGAACTGTCATTTTTAGTTTTGCAGAAACCCAGTCAGTGTTTTCTATTGATAAACATACAGGAGAAATTCAGCTTCAGCAAAGCCCACCTTCAGAATATCTTCCTATCTGGCTTCAGTTAAAAGTTATGGACCAAGGAGGCCCAGCCAGGACAACCACTGGTCTCTTGGTCTTTCACATGGATGGAGAAGATGTAAAGCTTTCCTTCACTCACTATCTCTATGAAGGAATTGTGACATAAAATTGTGAAACAGGTAAGTGTCCCGTCAAGTTAATGTATATTGTACATATTTTGGCCAAACACTTAAAACTAAGGATCATATGAGAGTGTTATTTTGGATTCACTTATAAATTTTGGAGTTCAGCCTGTTCTTGGCATGCCAAATTCCATCCAAAGAATTTTATTATATATGCTCAATACAGTAAAATAAACCCCCTTTAAAGACAACAAGAAGTAATGAAAAGACTGAAAGGTATGTCTTCCATGGCTCTTGAAGTTTCCGTTCATTTAAATTTACAATCTCAAAAATCCTTACCAACTGTACATTTTTTAAGGAACTTTCTTAGAAGTACAATGAAAGGTGAAATATAAGGTCATAGTTAAGTGCTTGGGCTCTGGCTGGGTTTGAATTCAGACTCTGCCTCCATGTGCTCTTGGGCAGCTGACACTCTGAGACTCAGTTTCCTTATCTGAGAAGTAGGGATAATGAGCATACTTACCTTATTAGTCATTATGAGGGTTGAGCGAGCTAGTTCATATAAAGCACATAGAACGGTGCCTAATACACCCAGTAAGCAAGTAGTAAATATACACTACTATTATTATTACTATTATTACGAAGATACAGTCAACAGAGGCTTTCAGAACAATACACTATTATTTAAAGAATTTGATGCAGTTCGGAACAGACATAGTTCAGAACAGGCTTCTGTGAATTATAAGTGTATTCTGTATTTCCTCATAATGCTACAGTCTTTTAAATTACTTCCCCACTACAATTTATGCCATAATAAGAAACATGAAAAAAAAAAAGATTAATTTAAATGATCTTTTTTTACCAAAAGTGGAAAAATCTATAGATAGTTGTGAATTGAAAGAAATTCCATCTAGGTAATCATATCTAAGCAGTGAATGGGAAAAGGCTCTGGATGGTGCAAATGGTTAAGCGGCCTACTATTAGCCAAAAGGTTGGCGGTTCAAACTCTCCCAGTGGTGCCTCAGAAGATAGGCCTGGCGATCTGCCTCCGAAAGATCACAGCCTTGAGAACCCAATGGACCACAGTTCTACTCTGATACTTGTGGGGTCTCCATGAGTAGGATTCCACTCCACAGCAGCCAACAACAACAGCAAATGGGAAAGTCAGAATCCACTGGAGGGCAGCCAGTTTTTACTGGTAGTGAATAGAGAAATGAATATTCTGATCCTTTCAGCCAGCCACAGGGCAAAGCCAACAGGCTGCAGAGTTTGGGAGAGGAGGAGTTTAGTGGCTAAAGGCCTGAAGTGTGCTGTTTGCCTGTTCGTGTCATTTTGTCGTTTTATAAGGATTCAATTTCACTTGATCCATGCCTACATAAACCCACCATTTAGAAGAAATCCTGCATTTTTCTGAAATTGATTTGCTCAAGACATAGTGCAAATATTTTTAAACTATGCATTATATGCTGTGTTCTCTATGAAAAATAAACATTAATATTACATTAAGGATGTCTTTAGTTGCAGAAATTAACCTGAGTTTGAAGCCGCTTGTAATTCTGCATATCCCATGGTCTGCTTACTTAGACGCCTTTTATTGAGTATGAACATAATTAAGAACAAATTGTAATTATCTTCATTAAATGAAATTACAATGACTTCCAAAATAAGTCAGAAGTTTTCTACCTGTATTCTTATGTACAGTGATATTTCCACATAAGAGATACACCTATAGTTAACATTTCTATTTCTCTTAGAGGCATATATCCCAACACCAGAGCAGAGCTGGATGGAAAGTAAACACTTTCTAAATAATAACAGTACAAAATATACTAATCAATCTTGAAATTGATCTCAAAATCCTAGAATCTTTAAGCTCAGCCTTGTCTGCAGTGCAGAGATAAACATCTCTCCTGGAACACCCCAACATGTATGCTTTCAGTCTCTACTGACTGAGAGTTTAGGGCAGTGATTCCTGAAGGTGGGTGTTTAACATGTGATCCATGGCTCACCCCTGGAGGTTCTGCTTTATTAGGTCTGCCGTCCAGAAGCTGTTGTTTTTAACAAGATCTGAAGATGGTCTGATTGCACAACAAAGCTGGAAAACCCCTCATTTGGAAAGCCTTTCATGTGTCGAACCCAGTTCTGCTCCCTTTATGTCTACCCATAAATCTTAGTTCTGCCTTCTGCAGCACTCCACTGCTCTGCACAGTCATCCTTCAGATACTTTATTCCTTCAGTGTGTTTTTATTGAATATTTACTATGTGTGAAGTACTCTTCTCCCAGGATATATTAGTAAACTAACAGACAAAGGATCCTTGCCCTTTGAGGCTTACATTCTAGCAGGGGTTGAGAGACGGTAGCAATGAACATAATAAATAAGTATAGGATGTTAATATAGAGGTGGTGAGTGCTATGGAATAAAGAAAAGGCAGAACAAGGTAATTGGGAATTGGGAGTGCTAGGGGAGTGACAAATTGCAGCTTTGTGTAGGTGATAAGCGTAGGCATCACCGCGAAAGTGACATTTGGGCAAAGACTAAAAGAAGGTAGCTATCTGAATATTTGGGGGGTGGAGCACTTTAGACAAAAGGAAAAGCTGGTGACAGCCTGCCTGCTTTGTTCAAGGAACAGTAAAGACCACCGTGTATCTGTGCAGAATAAGCAATAGTAGGAAATGAGATCATGTAGGACCTGGAAGGCCACTGGACGGACTTTGGCTTTTACTTATAGTTTTCCTTCTCTACATACTTCTGGCAACATGGTGCTCTAGGCAGAAGCACCACGCTGTCCCTCCACAGCAAAGATCCGAAAAACTAAGCCAAACAGAAAACAGCAGTCCTGAAACCCTAAACATCAAATGAAGAGATAAAGAGCTCAGCCAAGCACCAAATGGAATAAGAAACTGACAGACAACAGAGAGCAAGGAGACATACATGCAGAGATCCCCTATCAGCTAACACAGCACAGATCCGCCATGTTGCACTCCTACAGAGACCAGCAAATAGAGGTTATGAGAAAGCAGCTTCACAGAGCTTCCAGCAGGAGACAGAACAACTGGTAACTGGTGATATATGCTTTCCCACTCCCCACCCTTCTTCACCCCCACTCCGTCTCCTCTGCTTCCCACGGCCACAGTCTCTTGACAAGGAAGTACTGGCTGCTTGGATTCTACCTGCCAACACTGGCCGACTCCCTGAGTGCCATTTGAAGGCTGCTGGTATTGCTTTTTTCTGCTTCTTTTGATTTCTTCCTTACCTCTCACCACCTCCCCCTCCTTTTGCTCAAATACCTGGCTCCGTGCACCAACTTTGCTTCTTCCTGAGGGGCTGTGGAGCTCCACTCGAGTGTGGAACTGCTTCCCAGTCCGTGCTGCCATGCTGGTGGGATCCCGGGGCTTTTTTTGTTTGTTTGTTTGTTTTCTTTTAGTTTTCTTGAGTTGGGAGCCCGTTCTGGCCGGGCAGTGCTGTGCTTCTTGGGACCTACCCTCTCAGCTTGTGCAGACACACAGAGCGATCCCTAAGAACATTTCTTTTTCCGTGGATTTGTTTTTTTAATTTTTTGGGGGGGTTTTCTTGTTCTTTTTTTTTTTAATTTGTTTTGTTTTCTTTTCCCTCTTTTTCCCTTTTTGTCTTTCTTCATTACTCAGTTTCTCATCTCTCTATACCTTCCTTCTCTTCCTGTCCCCTGAATACCAGGTGCTGAGTGACACCTCTACACCTTCTAGCCAGCCTGTACTTCAACACCTGGGAACAACTTCCTCAGACCTCGTAGCCACACTGGTAGGATCCCTAGGAGCTTTTCTTTTTTCTAATTTTTTATTTATTCAATCTTTTCTTTTCTTTTTATTCTTCTTCTGCTTTTTCTTTTTCTTCCTTTCATAGTCTCTCATCTCTCCACTCCAACAGCAAGCTCCCCAAGCACTCTGTTCTGTTTGGAATTTTTTGGCTCCTGCTCCTCCCTCCTCTCTCCCATATCCATCTTAGCACCACACATCACAATCTCCCCCCTCCATCCTGCCTGCCTTCACTGTGCACTTAACATCACACCACCAAGCAGCACAGGTGAGGCCTACTGGAACCTGCCCTGCACTGGTTACTGACCCGCCCTGATGGCTGCAGTAATTGCCACAAACAACGCATCCCAGTAACTCCTATTCAGCTAAACCTGTCCCGCTGTACCATATCTGAATGACTGACCCTGCCAATTGGAGAAGGAGGCAAAAAAGTATTGTTCCCACAGACAAGCAAACAACAAAGAACACACAGCCTGCCTGCTCAGACATAGCCAAATTAAAAAAAAAAAGGATGAAACAAACAAATCTACAATCAATAAACAAGAAAAATAACTACTGAGTGCCCCCAAAGACAGCAGACAATATCAAAACATTTACAAAAACAGGACAGGATGGTTCCAGTAGGCATCCAAAATAAAACACCAGCTGACTTTCCAGCAGAAGAAAAGACACTAGAACTACCTAATAGGGAATTCAAATCTCTAATACTCAGAATTATCCAAGAGTTGAAGCAAAAAGTAGACAAAAATGAGGAAAAAATAGACAAATTCATGGAAAAGGCAGAAAAATTCATGGAAAATAGAGACAAAAAAATGGAAGAATTCAGGAAAATAATGCAGGAACAAAATGCAAAAATAAATTCATAACTAGAAATCATACAAAAACAACAATTAGAAATCAAAAAGATAAACAACAAGGTATCAGAAATGGACAGTGTCATAGAAGGGCTGAGGAACAGATTTGAAATGGTGGAAGACAGGATCAGTGGAATTGAAGACAAACACTTGGATACAACTCTGAGGAAAACTCGGAAAAAAGAACAAAGAAAAATGAAGAGACCCTGAGAATTATGTGGGATACAATCAAAAGCTAAATTTGTGTGATCAGAATTCTAGAACAGGGGAAGAAAACAGAAAACAGAGAGGATCATTGAAGAACTGCTGACAGAAAACTTCCCCAATATCATGAAAGATGAGAAGCTGGCCATCCAAGAAGCTCAGTGAACCCCATGTAGGACAGATCCCAAAAGAAAATCACCAAGGCATATCATAATCACACTCACCAAAACCGAAGACAAACAAAGAATCCTGAGGGCAGCTTGTGAAAAACAAGAAGTCACATACAGAGGAGAAACAATAAGACTAACCTCAGGTTATTCGGCAGAAACCATGCAGCCAAAAATGGAATGGGATGACATATATAAAACCTTGAAAGAAAAAAATTGCCAGCCAAGAATAATATATCCTGCAACACTCTCATTCAGATATGATGATGAAAGTAGGACATTTCCAGATAAACAGAAATTAAGGGAATATGTAAAAACCAAACCAAGCTTACATGAATTATTAAAAGGAGTCCTTCGATCTGAGAACAAACAACTTCAGCTCACAGGCTGAATCTAGGATCCAGGATTGTACCAGCCAGATACCAATCTAGGAAATGAACTCTCAAGGACTATCCAAAACCAAAAGAAATACAACAGGGAATCAGAGCAGTTAATCTGTAAATGACAACAACATCAGAAGAATAAAAGAGGGAATAAATGGTGTAGGTATAACCTTCTAATGGAGAGGAAGGCAAGGCAATACCAAGTAATAATAGACTGCTTCAAACTTAGAAGGATAAGGGTAAATTTCATGGTAACCACAAAGAAAGTTAACAAAGATACTCATAAAAATAAAGAGGAAAAACATAAAGTCTCAGTAAAAACAAAACCTACAGAAACGAATGAAAAAAATCCACAAACAAAAGGAATTCAGCACAGGAGAGTAAGAGGAGCAAAGAAAACATCAGCACCACCAAAAAAAGCACTACAAAATGACAGCAATAAACTCACATCTATCAATAATTACACTGAATGTAAATGGACACAATGCACCCATAAAGAGATGGAGAGTGACAGAATGGATTAAAAAACAGGATCCGTCAATATGCTGTCTACAAGAGACACACCTTAGAAACAAAGATGTGAATTTATTAAAAATCAAAGGTTGGAAAAAATATATCAAGCTAATAACTACCGAAAAAGAGCAGGAGTGGCAATACTAATCTCAGATAAAATAGACTTCAAAACAAAATCCACCATAAAAGACAAAGAAGGACACTATATAATGAGTAAGAGGATGATCCATCATGAAGACATAACCATAATAAACATCTACACACCCAATGACAGGGCTCCAAAATACATGAAACAAACTCTAACAGTACTGAAAAGAGAAATTGACAGTTCCACAATAATAGTAGGAGACTTCAGTGGCACTGTCAGTAAAAGACAGAACATCTAAAAAGAAACTCAGCAAAGATACAGAAGACCTAAAGGGCACAATCAGCCAACTTGACCTCATAGACATATATAGAACACTCCATCCAACCGCTGCAAAGTACACATTATTTTCCAATGCACATGGAACGTTCTCCAGAACAGACCATATCTGAGGCCACAGAGCAGTCCTCAACAAGATCCAAAACGTTGAGATAATACAAAGTATCTTCTCTGACCACAGTGCCATCAAGGTAGAAACTAACAACAGAAAGAGCAAGGAAAAAATCAATTACATGGAAACTGAATAACACCCTGCTTACAAACCACTGGATAATAGAAGAAATCAGAGATGGAATAAAAAAATGCCTAGAATGAAACGAGAATGAAAACCCATCATACCAAAGCCTTTGGGACACAGCAAAGGCAGTCCTCAGAGGACAATTTATAGCAATAAATGCACACATCAAAAAAGAAGAAAGGAACAAAATCAAAACATTAACTACAGAACTCAAACAAATACAAAGAGAACAGCAAGAAAAGCCCACAGTCACCAGAAGAAAAGAAATACTAAAGATCAGAGCAGAAATAAATGAAATAGAGAATAGAAAAACAATAGAAAGAATCAACAAAATCAAAAGTTGGTGCTTTGAAAGAATCAACAAAATCGACAAACTACTGACCAGACTGACAAAAAAGTTTTCCTTCTCTAGTTCATTCATTTTTCCAACCACTGCTTGTGAACGTTCACATCCGATATAAATTTTGTGGAGTAATAGACACTAAATATACCATTCCTCAAAAGAATTGGCATGGAAGTCATCCTTATCATAGTTTTGCACATTAAATAAATTTTGCATATTAGTTAGAGATTAAGTAATGAACCTAGGCATTTCCTAATTGTTAAGATACCCTTTTCAATTCACTCAGAATCAATTTTTTTTTTTTGGCAAAATTAACCCTAAATAAAAGTCAATGTCTAAGGCACCCCCAAAAATCATTCTGATAGTAAGAAATTACTTACGGATTGGTAATTATAATAATATTTGTGGTTGAATTCAGAAATGATTCATTAATAATACTAGTAAAAACTGCTATGGAAAGGGAAAATAAGCACCTGTTTTCATTTTGCCAATGTGTCCTTCATTCGGATGTCACAAGTTCACTCTGTTGATAGGAGGCTGCTGTTACAGGAGGAAGCTACATTGATTGCAGCCTGTTTCCCATCACTCAGGAAGCATCTCATCAAATCTCTACACCCAACACCACTTCCATCTACTCCCAACCATCACAGTTGAGATTAATCAACGTTTTGAACAGCAACCTGGTCTGAGATAAAATATTAGGACAGAAGACAGTGAAGACCACATTACGGTCTTACCTTTGGAGGTAACCTCCGATTTAAGATTCAGTCAGAAAAGCTGGTGTGAATAAATGGTTGGGATACCTTCATCCTGCTATTTGTGTTGGTTTTCCTTGACCCCACATCAGAGTTGTCCTTCTAGCCCCCTTGAATTTGGAATGACTTAATTCAATTAAATTTGACTTTTATCATTTTAATAGAACTTAATACTCTAAAATATATGTATTAAATCTTGCACATAAGGAAAGTAAGAAATACTTCTGGAAGTAATACAAGCATGTGGTACCTGTAAATATCCAGGTAGGTATACATAACCAGACATCTGAAGCACTGGGTTGGGACCTCTCTTTGAAGAGTGAATATGACATGTGTGAAGGGTATAAAGTTGAAGTAGAGATGTAAACTAAGAGTTGCAGGAAAGGGAAAGAGAGAAGGAAAGAATGACAGTTAAGGAGGCTGTTGAAGCTGATTAAATACGACTAACCTATACCTAGGCCCCTGTAAAAAACAATGACAAGGCGCATAAAATATTGATTGACATTTCAAGCTGGTATGGCTGTGCCTGGATCATGAATTCAATACAGACTGCCCGATCATATCATAGATACTAGAAGGTGATTTATTTATTTTTGCTTTTGAATTCCAGTGGTTTTAAAAGACTATAAATCCATTGATCATTGTTAAAATGGCCTTGATATAAATTATTCAATAGCATTTTATAGCTACAAGCATGATTCCCTCCCCTAATATGCCGGTAATTTTAACCTTTATTTTCAAATGAAAAATGTATGGCTATTGGAAGCTTAAATTTTCCATTGAATCATTCAAAAATCCTATCAGTAGATACCAGTTGACATCCTGAGTGATTTTTTTTTTACATTATCATAAATTTTCATCACTCTAAACTGTTTTTAACATTTAGATGTTCTTTTAAAAAAATAAAAGGTTTCAAGTTAAAAAACTAACTCCAAAGTATTTATATTTATTTAACGTTTCTTTATTGGAAAGCCCAGAGGTTCAGGTTTTGATTTAATATTGCATTAATCCATTAGCACCTTTAAATTTAGCACTTCAGCTGTTTGAAACAATATATAGTTCAATATATAGTCTCTATTTTTTTTTCCTTTTTTTTTATATTTTATTGTACTTCAGGTGAAGGCTTACAGAAGAAATAGTTTCTCATGAAACAGTAGTACACATGTTGTTTTATGACATTGGTTAACAACCCCACAACATTTTAACCCTCTAAATTCTCA